>NC_140167.1:126802400-127382531 GCF_963971535.1 Notolepis coatsorum
GGTGTATTATTGATGTTCTCATTGATACTATGTTTGTTTCTGAAATGTGTGTGTGTGTGAGATATAGAGAGAGAGAGGGGGGTGAGAGAGAAGGGAAGGGGCAAGAGAGAAAGAGAGCTGGGAGAGTGTGTGTGAGAGAGAGAGGGGGGGGGTGTGTGCGATTACTCAGCCCTTGTGTGGGTGAATGTAACAAGTTCCTAACATTTTCTTTCCCCTATTATTTCATGTACACTTTATTCATTGGTTTAATGAATTTTCTTTCTTTTAAGTTATTTTGTGCATCACTCTGTTTTGAATTTGATGCAAATTTGCAATGCATGAGGGTCATCCTTTTGTGTTAAATGACTGCATAATGAAAGCATTTGTTGACTCGCATGTTGATAAGAGAGTATTAAAACTTGGAACTTGAAAAAGATCCGTTTAAGGTAGAAAACATTTGATTTAACTATGAGTTAACGTTAGGTTATGACTATAACCAAGTTCTGTTAGTATAGCGACGCTCGGCATCGCTCTCTGCACTATCTCGCATACGTGCACGCGCACTGAATAAAGACCACAATGTACCTTTAATCCCAATATTCGTCTGACCACACCCCTATCAGCTTACCCATATAAGCAGGGGTGGGGCCACCCACTCTCCTCCTTCCCAAGCTTTCGCCACAAGGCGAGGTCAAAGGCTGCAGCGGCGTCGGATGCCGAGCGTCGCTATACTAACAGAACTTGGTTATAGTCATAACCTAACGTTCTGTATCGTATCGCTCTCGCTCGGCATCGCTCTCTGCACAAGGGAGGCCGAGCGAGAGCCAACGGCCGACAAATACACCCCGCTGACAGCCCCCCACAAACCATCAGAACAGGGAGGGCCGAGCCCCCCCAACCCACCCTAATGGCGGGCACCCCCCCTATTAGGGGCTTCACGGGAGGGCGACGGACCCGACCGTGCGAAGAGGCACTCAAGCAACTCAACGCACAGGGTGAGCAGACCGTGGCTTGACCCCACGACTACACACACGCACAACCCGCATGCCACCCGGGAACGAACGGAGGAACAACCTCGTTACTGCCCCCAGAATCACGGGGTCAAGGGCAAACCCAACCCCGTGGCAAGGCCGTAGCAGCGGAGCACGAAGGAAGACCCAGACCCACCAAAAGGACTGGACTCCCTAGAATGGGGGCCCGGAGAAGTCCATGATGCCAGCATCAAGACCCCACCAGGTGGGCACGTAGTGCCCCGCCCCCCACATCGCCAGCGTATTCGGACAAAGGCCCCTCAGTTACTGCACCTGGTATTCCCAGGCGGAATCCCATCCAAGTACTAACCAGGCCAGAACCTGCTTAGCTTCCGAGATCGGACGAGATCGGGCGTGTTCAGGTTGGTATGGCCGTAAGCCGAGCGGGCCCTGTCCCCCCAATAGTACACCGCCTGGCACACTGACCCTGCAGAACAGGCAGTCAGCATGGCCGTAAGCACACAAAAAAGGTTAACCAACGGAAGCAGGCAGCGCACCGGGGAAAAACCAGGCAACAGGCTGTTAACCCTAGCCTGGAGACTGCGGACGAGACAGGCGCCAGAGGGGACAGCTGAACACAGCCGCCCCGGCGGAAGGAGCGTAAGCTGGCGGTGTTGCATGACCAAGCCTCCATTTAAAAACCCCCACCCAGAGGGGTCGAGGCAGAGAAGGCTGACACGATTGGCAGACGTCATGAACGTGCAGGGGCACCCTCAAACGGTGAACCCGGGAGTTGACACTGCTCCAACACACCAGGGAATCAACCACCTCGGTGTTACCCAATGCGGTGGTTGTTCCTATAACCCCTCAAGAAAAAACTCCAAAACACACCTGCGGGTATACACCGGCTATACCGCAGTACAAGTGTTTCAGTTTCCAAAAAGGGTTAACCCAGGCCTACGGGTCGCAAACATCACTTCGGACCGGGCCTGGCGGTACGGGAAGCACAGGGTCACCAGAGGAGGTCAAAAAACCACCCCCACAGGCCCCTCTTCGCCATGCGTGAGAGAGGAGCGAAAAATAATGGAGAACCAGCCCCTAAGCACACCGTACCTGGTATTCCCCGGCGGTCTCCCAACCAAGTACTAACCAGGACCAACCTGTGTAGCGGCCGAGATCCGACGAGATCGAGCGCGTACAGAATGGCATGGCTGTAAGCCATGACGACAGTGCTGAGTAAAAACATACCCAACCAGGGTCTCCATAGCGCTTAACCCTGTGACACCCAGACCGACCTGGCATTTTTCCCCCTGAAAAAAGCCCAAGTCCCTCAGGGTACCAGAACAGCAGATCTGCATCCCCGGCGGACAACGGGTTCAACTGATCTGGACCAGCGTGACCAGAACCAGTCCCGTGCCCTAACCACGCCGACATGCCTACTCCAGGAGAAGGGCAGATATGCGTGTTGATCTTAACATGAAAAGAAGGCGCCACCCAGACGTTCGGACGAACCGCGCCTGGTGGCCCACCCCAAGGGTGTGAGACCCCACCACATATGTTCAGATCCATCCCGTCATCATCCCCCAGACATGAACGAGAATCCGTCGACAACCCACCCAGGTCATGGGATGTGGTCGTCGGAAGAGGAAAAACCCCCATCTCAGTTGCTTTATAAAAACGCTGTTTCAACCACAAGCAACCAAGGCGTGCCAGTCAATCGCCTGTTTACAGCGAGCTAGCACTATACGTGCGTCGGGACACACCCCCATCAATGAACAGGCTATTTAGACCTGTCATTGAATCCCCAAGGCGCCCAGGGGAACGACAAGAGGGGTGTGACACTCCCTAACTCCAACACTTCTGGAATAGAAAGAAGGAAGCATCAACAGTATGTATCCCAGTCTACACAGCCTGGGTAAAAAATGTTCACATTTTTACATCCCACCACCCTCCCATAGGAAAGAGACGGGGATCCCCAGAGAGACTTCCCACGCGAGCTGTACAGATTGAAAAGAATATATTGCACCTTGAGCCATGTAAAAAACTGGTTTTAGGGCCTCCGGGGAAGAGGCACTGAACCCATACACACTCAATAAACGAATTGAATCGAATATACATACAATAGAAAAGGACCCTTCTAGAGGGTCCACTCACTTTGACAATCTGAGGAGGAAGGCTCTGTACTCTGATGGAGGCTTCCTCACATGGAAGAAGGAGTCCGAACTCACAGAAGGCCTGAATAGGCGCTTGGTGAGGAGGAGCCCTGACCACCCCCCCTGAAAACAGATCCATCACATGGACCTGAACAGCACACGGAAGTCCTACCAACAGAGACGCGCACGGTGACGTACTCTATGGCGGGGGAATTCCTGCGGTGCACACGCCCAATATACCAGGCCGTGGGACCAGGAACTCCCTCCCCCCCCCCCCCCCCCCGTAACGTGCCGAACCGCCACGTGACGGGAACCTCGAAGGACAGGGGGTGTACCCCTGACCGACAGAACAATGGGGAGAGGAAAGGTTACCAGTTCACCCCTTTACGACCCCACACCCATGATACGATGTAACGACAAAAAGAGAAAATGACACAGTCAAGCATTTCACAGCTCCACACAGCGCATGAGCTAACCTGCTATCTGATTTTTACTAAGGAAAAACACAGAATAGAGAGGGCTCTAAGAACCCCGGTCCAACATACACATGTGCTTCCGTGGCCAGTACAACCCAGTTGTAGGTCACATGACACACACAACCCATCATCACCTACAAAAAATGGCAAAAACACTCAACAGAGGAACGCCGTTTTTTTTTTTCACAATGAGAGAATACATCATTCTTGATTAGTATCGACCACAGGCCTTGCTAAGCACACATGACAGCAACCAAACCAATTTCCCTTTAGGAAATAAGTTTCTCCAGCAGATTTAGCACAACCTCAGCAATCAAGCTAAGAGTTACATCGTATCCCTACCACACAAAAGACACAATTAATGCACAACATGTCTGATAGGAGGATGAAAAAGTCCCCAGGGAACCGGGGGGGAAACACAATCCTCCTATTTTACCCTCAATACGGCCAGTTAAAACAGGAAAACCTGTTAATGTGTGAACACACTGTTCATTGTCATTACAGTCTGAGAAAGAACATTCTTTTACTCACTTGTCACCAAGCATAGCTTCATAGGTTAGTTACCTTAGTTGTGAGTACACGCCGTGTTTCTCACACAACAACCAGATCATTACATCCCGTTTGCACGGAGAAGCTAACTGCCAGTGACAAAAACAGCTCACACATAACCCGCAACGTATCCTAAATGCATTGTAGCAACACACGTTTTGGGAAAAACACCGTTATTCACAATACATTTAGCAAAGTAAAACCAGAAGACGTGTTATGAGGTCTGGTCAACCCCGTTCCTACCCGGAACGCAGATCAGCGAAGTGCAGTCACAGACACCGTAGGAAACACAGCCACTCCTGTGTTGTCCGAACTGGGCAGCGTCACCGCCCCAACCCGCACTACAGTCCCCTGTTGATGCAACCTTGCCGTCCTGGCTCAGGGCAGGGTCGACGAAAACATCCCCTGTCAAGGATGACGTCGTGGTCAAGAGTGTAAAACATGTTAAAATCAAAGCACGTTCAACAGAAAAGCATCAAGCTAACGGCCGCTCCAACCGTTCGGGTGCTACTGCTTCTGTTCGCGAGACGGCGATCTAACGACGCACGCGATCAGAAGCGAGCTCACGGCGGCGCGCGAGAAGCTAAGCTACCCCGCGCCAGGCCATGGCCATAGCAGCAAGCTAACGTTACCTAGCGACCACGACATGCTAGCCCCGCAGCTAACAGCTGACTGGCTAATAGTAGGCCCTAAGCAGGCCATGCAGCGATCCAGCAGGCTAACGCAGCAGTTAACAGCTGACTGGCTAACCGTAAGCTATGAACATGTAAACAATGACATAACACTCACCCAGACAGGCCGCCGTTCTGAACCTCTCCTCACTTTTTAAGAGAAAAGAGAAAACAAGATGTCAACACCGCTTCACAACGGTGACTTTACCACATCCGACGGAATCAGCACAGTACCAACTGGCCTGTGTAGCTGACTTTGAACATGAATCTGCCGCTATCGCACATTACATGCACATATCCCCTCGTGAAGGAATACTCTCATTTGGATATGAAAGATGGGGCCTTAACACGGTGACAGAGAGAATCCACTCGTCCAGAACACACAGGGATCACCAGTGTCAATGGTCGCGGCCCACTAGTTAAAACTATAATGGTCTTCAGACCAAGGCCTCCTGTCGCCTAGGTGGCTGAACAAAGGA
This sequence comes from Notolepis coatsorum, assembly GCF_963971535.1. NCBI lineage: Eukaryota > Metazoa > Chordata > Actinopteri > Aulopiformes > Paralepididae > Notolepis > Notolepis coatsorum. The sequence goes on from NC_140167.1 coordinate 126,807,679, forward strand.
CCCTAGCCTGGGGCCGGTTTCCATAAACTTTGTCAAGTAGCCCCCATAGCACTAACAGACAAGTGGAGCCCGCCAGCAAACACTACTCACCCAACCTGGAACGCACCGCTTCTCACAACAGCGGCATGTCCGACAGTTCAGCTGTGGCCTGACAGGTTTCACCCCAACAAACACAGCAAGGAACTGCAGTTGAGAAGCATGCAGCGGCGTGCTCCCAATACGAAAACCGGTGGAGGGTTTTTAGAATGATCATCATCTTCCAGACACTCCAGTACGAAGACAATATCGCCGTATTTTCTCGAAAATAGTGAGAGAGAAAATAAAGATATGATGTCAACGTATCCTTGTTTCCCAAAGCTGCTCCTAAACCTTTCTTCCATCATGGTGTCAAGTGTGGGGATCTACCGAGGCACTTCTTCCTTGTGGTGAAAGCGAGAAGGAGGAGAGTGGGTGGCCCCACCCCTGCTTATATGGGTAAGCTGATAGGGGTGTGGTCAGACGAATATTGGGATTAAAGGTACATTGTGGTCTTTATTCAGTGCGCGTGCACGTATGCGAGATAGTGCAGAGAGCGATGCCGAGCGAGAGCGATACGATACAGAACTATGAGTTAACTATGGACAATCATGCGATTAATCGTGTTAAATATTTTAATCGATTGACAGCACTAATATATACATATATAAATACGGGACTTAGCGTCTACCCCTCTCCCTCCTCCATCTCTTCCCCCACCTTCCCTCCTGCTACTTCACCTATTCCACCTCCTCCTCATTTGTACGTTTTGCGTTACGTACGGCTGTCCTTAAGAATGCTACATGCTTGGACTCTGGTCCCTCAATATTATATATAACGTGCTGGAGAAACTCCCATGCATGAACACACTGCCTGGGGTACTTTATGTCAAATACATAAAATGCTTTAAAACACGTATCAACTGCCCCGAGCATTGTGCTTTCAGGGTGTGCCCGACCTGCATAGATCACGAATGCCTGAGCACAACATGTGTGTGCGATTACTCAGCCCTTGTGTGGGTGAATGTAACAAGTTCCTAACGTTTTCTTTCCCCTATTATTTCATGTACACTTTATTCATTGTTTTAATGAATTTTCTTTCTTTTAAGTTATTTTGTGCATCACTCTGTTTTGAATTTGATGCAAATTTGCAATGCATGAGGGTCATCCTTTTGTGTTAAATGACTGCATAACGAAAGCATTTGTTGACTCGCATGTTGATAAGAGAGTATTAAAACTTGGAACTTGAAAAAGATCTGTTTAAGGTAGAAAAAATTTGATTAATTTGTGATTAATCGCGAGGTAACTATGGACAATCATGCGATTAATCGTGTTAAATATTTTAATCAGTTTGACATGAAAGCACTTTTTGATGTCCACACGCCGTGACATGTATATGCAACAAGTGTAATAAATGTTGAAGTTAAATGTATTCTACGCCTTGGTCTGTTCTTTTCATTGATTTCAGCACATTTAGACTGCTACTGTACTTTGTGTTCCCCTATTCGTGTGTTGTCCTACTGTCCTACTCTCTGAATGTACTGTCTTGTCCTGCTGTGCCTTTTTTTTTTTTTTATATTTTTTTTATTATTGCAAAACAAAAAATTATTAAAAGTCAGTACTCAACACACAATGCATAATGAAACTTTCAGTAAAGGTGGTTAAAATATATGCAAGTACAGAAACAGGATAAAACAAAAATAGTCTATAATAACATTTTAACCGTATACAGTGTATATCCAGCGAAATTACAATTATATAATGTTAGTATATAATATACCCCTAATACCTATTTTCTAAAACCCTACACACATATGCTCCAGCTCAAACCCCCCCCTCCCGGACCCCCTCTTGGATAGTACCTCCATTATCCCTCACTCCTAACCAGACACTACCATTATAAGCTAGCTTTTATTCTCTCCACCACTTCTAACCACATTGACATTTTGGATTCATTGATCCCCAGAATTCTTGCTGTAGATATTTCTTGATATATCACATCGAGATATGTAAGAAACCACACTTTTCGGCACATTTTTTCCGGTTGAAACCAACGTGATGCGATCAGTTTTTTTAGCTACTGTGATACCCGATAAAACCAATCTTTTTAGTTGTGGATTCACTGCAAACTCAAAAACATCATTCAATAGTAATACCGCGGGGTGTACAGGTATATTCCAAAATACGAGTATTGATAATTGTTGGGACACATCTTTCCAGAATGCCTTAACTGGTGGGCAGTCCCAATACATGTGCATAAATGTTCCTTCGTCCCCATTTGTACATTGGGAGCATTTGGAGTCTTGTATAAGCCCCATTTTGCACAGCCTTATAGGAGTCAAGTATGTCCTGTGAATATAGTTCAGATTGATTTGTTGATGATCCGGGTTCCTTGATGTAAGTCGGACATTTGCCCAGGCTCCTTGCCAATCAAAGTCATGTTCCAGGTCTGGTATATCCCTCCTCCAGACAGTGTCTAGTTGAAGGGTTTCATACGAGGACGTTAGTAATTGATAATAAAAACCTGATACAAAACCTCCCAATGTATCTCTTTCATAGAAAAATTTGTGGTATCTGTGGTGTTCAATTGGTATGAGTAATGGAACACCGTGAGATCTCATACAAAGTCGTAACTGTATGTAAAAAAGCCATGTGGACTCGGTGAGGTTAAACTTTATGCATATTTCGACATAACTACAGAGGCCCTTGTTATTAAAAATATCCCCTAATGAGTGTATGCCTTTCTCTTCCCATATAGGGAATCTTATAGGTCGTTTTCCCATTAAGAGTGCATTGTTATTGAATATGGGAGTGTGATTATGCCATTCTTGAGGGTTAGGATATTTCTTTTGTGTTTCCCACCATGTTCTGATTGCATGGGTAATTATTGGGCCAAATTCTCGCTCACAATGCTTGATTGAAAGTTTAGTGTGTGCTATGTCTTTCAGTCTCTGTGGGGCTACCATGTTTTCTTCTAATTCTCTCCAAGATACCAAAGCCTGGGGGTCAAACCATATCTTCAATGGTCTTAATGTGAATGCCTTAAAATATTGTAAAAAATCTGGGACTGCCATGCCACCGTCTGCTTTATTTCTCTGTGCGGTGGATCTTTTTATGCGAGGTGGTTTGTTATTCCAAATAAATTTGTATGTGGAGGTTTGTAATCTTTTCCAGTAGCCCTCTGGAGGAGGTAACGGAAGCATTGAGCAGAAGAAATTGATAAATTGATTCTTGGTAATACATCCATCTTAACTATTGATACCCTTGCCTGTACTGAGTTTTTAAGTTTTGCCCACCTGTCCAGGTCGTCTTTGATTTTGTTCTGTATTTTTGTGTAATTGTGCTTCACCGTTTGTCTTATGGTGGGAAATATTTCCACACCCAAGCATCTGAAATGTTTGACCATGGGTATCGCACCTGGGAGGGTTGTGTCTTTTTTTGCACTGGTGTTAAGAGGAAGAAAAGCCGACTTAGGCCAATTTATTTTAAATCCCGATAAATCACCAAAGTTTTCTATCAACTTGAGTATATGCGGCAATGTGTTGTTGGGGTTTTGCATGAACAATATTACGTCGTCCGCATATAAACAAATTTTATGATGTGTGCCCTTGATTACTATTGGTTCTATGTGTTGGGATTGTCTTATAAATTGTGCTAAAGGTTCTAATGATAGATCGAATAGTCCGGGACTAAGAGGGCAACCCTGTCTGGCTGAGCGTGATACCGGAAAGATATCGGAGATGAATGTGCCTGTTGTAATCCTGGCCGATGGGTCCTTGTATAGTACTTTAATCATATCAATGAATCCTTTTCCTAACCCCATCCTTTCTAATACTGCCCATAGAAACGACCATTCCAACCTGTCAAATGCTTTCATAGCATCCAGGGATAGTATCGCCTTAGGTGTGGTGTCCTCTTTGTCTGCATCTAGTACGTGCAGTATTTGCCTTATGTTATCATTGATCAGGCGACCTTTTATGAAGCCTGTTTGGTCCGGATGAACTAATGACGTCATATGCTTTTGCAATCTGATGGCTAATATCTTAGAGTACAGTTTGACATCGGTTCCGAGGAGGCTTAAAGGACGGTAACTACCGCACTCAGTGGGGTCTTTGTCTTTTTTGTGAAGAACTGAAATGAGTGCGGTATTTTGGTGTTTATGGAAGCTTCCCTCTTTGACTGAGTATAAGATCATATTTAGTAATAAGGGTCCAAATATGTCCCAGCAAGAAATGTACATTTCTGATGGGATACCGTCAATTCCCGGAGCCTTGCCGTTTTTCATTCCGGATATGGCATTCTTGAGTTCTTCTAATGTGATCGGTACTTCTAACTGTTTAGCGTCGTCCTCCGTAAGTTTAGGGAGAGTAATTTGATTAAGATATGTGTCTAATTTGTCTTGATCAAAGGTCGTTTCTGAATTATATAAATCGGAGTAGAATTCTTTGAATGTATCGTTTATTATTTTGGGTTCTGTTACTAGAGCTTGTTGTTTCCTAATGGCAGTTATATCTGCAAATTTTGCATTAATTCTTAGTCGCATGGCTAATAGGTGACTAGGTTTAGAGCCTTGGAAGTACTGCTGTTGTCTTGTGCTGCGTATTTGCAATTCCGATTTTTGTCTGTATATTGCTTTGATCTCTGTCTTTAGAATGTTAACCTGGTTTTCTAGTCTAGTAGAGTTGTTGTATTTTAAAGAATTAAAAAGCGTTGAGTAAAGCGTTTCCATTTCAGATAGTTTTGTGTTTTGATTTTTGCGCAATATGGAGGAAAATCTATCCGAGAAATCCTTGATCATAGTCTTTACCGACATCCATAATATTCTGGGATCTTGCACCGAGTTAGCATTATCCCGTAGGAATATTGTGAGTGCTTCTTTAATTTGTGTAATGAATTCATTGTTGTTAAGCAGCATAGAATTAAAACGCCATCTTGGGGCCCGGGAAGATAGTGTACCAAATGTTGCTTTCAGGATTAAGTAGCAGTGATCTGATAGCGCATTGGGTGTCATTTCCACTTCATATTTATCAAATATTCTCGGGGATGCAAAGACGTAATCAATTCTGGATAGTGTGTTGTGTCTCGTCGAACGACAGGAGTACTTGCGGGTCATGGGGTTAAGTGAACGCCATAAATCAGTTACCCCTGTTGATTTCGACCAATCTTTTAATGCTTTAGATGAATTTTTTTGTTCGCTGGAAAAGGTAAGGTACGTTTTGTCTATCCTTGGGTTCCAAATGGCATTAAAATCCGCACCTATTATATATGAGTACTCGGGATGGTTTAACATTTCTCCGGTTAGTGAAGTGAAGAAACCCACTTCGTACAAATTTGGGGCATATACCGCTGCCAATGCAATTTTCCTGTTATTGTGTATAATCCTAGCTATAGTTATGCGCCCCTCAGCATCCGACCATACCCCTTTTAATTCGATATTTAATTTGCGTCTGACGACTATGGCTACCCCTCTAGTTCTCGTAACAAAAGAAGAGTGACTAATATTATGGTATATGTTATCCGCTAACGTATTTATGTCGTCCTCTAAAATGTGCGTTTCGCTTAATAGAGCCACGTCCACATGTTCTTTTTTCATCAGTGTGAGCACGCTTTTGCGTTTGTGTTGTTTGTTTATCCCACCAGTGTTCCATACCATTATATTCAAACTAGCCATAATCTATGCATGTTTTTGTGTAGTTTTTGGTAATGCTTCTGGAGTGTGAAGCTACAATAGATGTACATCCAATTAATGAGGTCCCGTTGAGAGCTGAGCTTAAAAACATATATATATACAAATAAAAATCCCCTATTTTCCCCTCACCCAGAAAGTCGTACAGGCCTGTGTTCCAAGAACACATCCTCCGCGATTGACTTTCTCCCATAGTCCACCGGATTGCCCAAACTGAGCATTGTAATCTTAATCTTCCTATGCTAATTGCCATAGGATCTAACATTTCCATTCTATTGCAATAGAATGTCGCTTTTGGTCTTGCACCTTCCCTTACTGTAATGAAGTATTGTGATAAATGACAGAAAAAATTAAATAAAAAATAAAAAAAGAGAATAAACTTTCAACGACATATTCATTTGAACCCTCTACCAACGTGTGGAAAAAAGGAAAAAAGGAAAAGATTGTAGAGCAATATTGACACCTTAATGTGAAGAACATTGGAAAAGAACAATGTAAGTTAAAATATATTTTAAAAAATATAGAGTAATGAGAAGAAAAAATTAAATAAAATAAAAATCAATGGCAAGATATAGATAAGGAATGAGAGATAGAATAATTATCAACGTGGAGAAGCCACTAGAACCGAATTAACAGATTAGATAAGATAGAAAAGCAGCGCCTTTTAGAGCTTCAATGTGCCTTCAATGGAGTGATTACTTAAATTGTTAGAATAACCTTGTAGTGTTCATACGTTTAAGTGTGGTTAATTTTTAAAATATTATTAAGGACTGATTGAACTTCATTTAATTTATTATCTGCTATGTGTATACACACCGGATGTTTATTGTTAGAGTTGTAGGCTTCGTTGTCGTGGTGCCTTATATTCTAGAAGGTTGTAGAGTATACTAGTGCCTAGACTATTTTATGTTCCAGAATGATCTAAGAGACCCAGGGCATTTGAGCGATAAACCCAGAATATTCCAGATAGATCTTTTTGCAATGATATGTATTTGTCTCCTCAGAGACCAGAGACTGAAATTATAATGTATTATGAATCGTATTATACACAGTACACATTGTTATAGACGGCTTGCATATCGTCTGCTACCTTGATGAACACAATAAAGTCATTCTAACACTGGTATACATTGAGAAAGAGGCTTATCTGTTTCCGGCATTTTCGTCCTGCCTTGGGTTATTTGCTCCATTTCGATTCAGAAAATCCTCAGCTTCAATAGGTGTGTATATACCTGACCTGCGGCCATCACTGCCCAAGAATGATAACAACGCCGGGTATGATAGCCTTGGCTTGTAACCGGCTTTGAACAGCTTTTGCATCACCTCCTTGTATGGTAGACGTCGGATGATGGCATCTTTGCTCAGATCTTCGTAGATAAATATTGGTTTACCACCATAATTCAGATTCCCACGTTGGTTGCGAGCAAATTTGATGATGTCATCCCTTGTTGTAGTCTTCCGCAGGGTGACAATGATGACTCTTGGCCCGTTGATTCTTTGCCCCCGAGAACCGATTCTGTAAACTTGGTCCACTTCTGGCACTTTGTTTGGATCGATGTTACCCAAAATCGTTGATAACAATGTTGGAAAGTTGGGATCTTCGCAGTTTACTGCTTCATCAAGCCCCACAATGCGGATGTTATTCCGCCTGTGGTAGCGTTGGGTTTCTAGTAGCCTCTCCGTCGCTTCGTTTTTAAGCCCTTGTATTTCCCTCCGATATTCTTCTTTCACTCTTTCCATCTCTTTTCCCATCTCTGTCATGCCACCTTCGTTCGCCTTGACTGCCCGTGTAATTTCTGTCACCGTATTCTCCACTGTCGTGATTCGCATGGACTGTAAAGCGCCCGCTCTCATAACCTCTTCGAATTTAGTATCGATGTGTTCAACGTGTGCTTTGAAAGCGACCATCTGTTCTTTTACGTGTGCTTTGAAAGCGACCATCTGTTCTTTTATCAGGATAGTCAGAGAGTTGAAGTCGGGTTGTGTAATTGAACTGCTTGTGTCAGTTGATGTTATTGGAGCAGTGAGGGATCCGATGGATGTTTTTGCTATTATCTTCTCAAAATCGCCTGCTTTTTCCTTCACGGTACTTTTTTCTGATGTTCCTGTTATGTTGTCATCTATTGTCTCCCTCTCGGGGCCAGTTGTCCTTGGTCCCTGTGTATTCTCCTCTATATTCCCCGCGTCGGGGCTTGTCACCAACGGATCTGCCACAGCATTTGATCTGTCATTTTCCTTGAACGTGTTTCAATCGGCGCCGTTAGAATTGCTGTGTCTTGTTTCCTTCCACCCTTTCTCTTATCCTTATCCATGTTGTCTTTTGATATAGTTAGTAGAGGGTCTTATCAATACATACGATGTGGTCTAATCTCTTTTGGTATTGTCCAAATAAGGTTTTTAAACGAAATTAACGATAACGGGAGCGGAGCTGTAACCAATTGCGTGCGCTACATATTGCAGCTAAACCGGAAGTCCCTGCTGTGCCTTTTTGTATTTTTGTATTTGTGTATTTTATATTAGGACATTGATTTTAAGATTTGATTGTACAGCACTTTGGTTGGCTCTTGGGCTTTTAAACGTGCGTTATAAATAAATTACTTGACTTGACTTGACTATACCTTTCAATCAAGCATCTGTGCCAACCTAATGTAGTGTACTAACTATATCAGTTGTGTTAATAGGCCCTTTTCACAGCAGCCATCTTGACACAGCAGGGTAAACCTACATCCTGTGAACCAGACTGACACATGTGTAACTAATCATGTTGCTGTGTCCATCTGTTGGTCAATCGTTGTCAATCTGGCTCACAAGATGGCTGCTGTGAATAGGGTCTATTTGACCCTTTTGATGTAACCCAAGATTCAGTCAAAGCAACTATTTTGACCCTTAAAATGGGTTGTTTGTATAACCCAATACGGGGTCAAATCAACTAGGAGGTTGGGTTATTTTGACCCTTAAAATGGGTCGTTTGTATAACCCAATATGGGGTCAAATTTACTTAGAAGTTGGGTTATTTTGACCCTTAAAATGGGTTGTTGGTATAACCCAATATGGGGTCAAATCAACTTGGAAGTTGGGTTATTTTGACCCTTAAAATGGGTCGTTGGTATAACCCAATATGGGGTCGAATCAACTTGGAAGTTGGGTTATTTTGACCCTTAAAGTGGAACTATCTTATAAATGGCCTTTTTGAGTGTTTAGCATTGTTTCCTAGCTATGTGAACTTATATTAATATGATCTATGTCTCAAAATTCTCATATTGGCGCATTCTTCCAATTCTCCTCTCACAATATTCACCCTCACTGAACTGAGTCATTTGAAAATGTGCCCTATATGTGATGTCATAAAGACACTGCTGCATGTTAATGTTCAGCCGGGGCCGTATAGCGCAGTGGTTTAGGAGCCCAGGCTCAAAACAGCTCGAGATCTTGAGGTAGAAAAATGCTGTTTTTGAGGACTTGATTAGAAATACAAAACAATGAATAAAAAAAATATATATATTACAGAGGTGTTCCATAGACTCACAGGAATTGTGTAAAAGTGCCCAAATAGTGAAAGAAATAGTAAAATAGTTCCCCTTTAAAATGGGTCGTTGGTATAACCCAATATGGGGTCAAATCAACTTGGAAGTTGGGTTATTTTGACCCTTAAAATGGGTCGTTGGTATAACCCAATATGGGGTCAAATCAACTTGGAGGTTGGGTTATTTTGACCCTTAAAATGGGTTTTTAGTATTAGTTTATTTGACCCAAGTTATGGGTCAAATGAAATTACCAATAATATTGGGTCAAATTAACCCACACACTGGTCGGGCCCTTTTTGACCAGTGAATTGGGTCAAAAAGAACCCAAATTGGGTAAAATTTGACCAATCTGTTTTTAGTGTGTACACACAGACAGTGGAGATAGCGAGCATTTTGACTTGGTGCGTGGTGGCGATGTCTCGCAGATAACACAACTACAAGTATAATTATATAATATATATATTTTATAAAAAATAAAAAATAAAGTATATATATATATATTTTTTTATAAAACCAAAAACGATCGGTATCGGCCGATATGGCTCAAGACGATCGGTGATCGGTATCTGTGCCAAAAAACGTGATCGGGGCATCCCTAATATATATACATATATTATCTTTCAAATGCCCAAGTTCAATTTGGATTTAGTATCACCAGGCATGCATAAGAACAGATAATGAAATCTACTGTAATCTACTGTACTTTTTTATTTTCCCCACAGTGCAACCGTTTTGAAACAAATTTCAGATCTAATTGTTCCTACATGTTAACAATAGGGAAGAGAAACTAACTGCCAATTCCAACGCAGAACCAGACCTGTGGAAGTCTGCTACAAAATGGCAGCAAAAAAACTACAATTCCCATGGTTCAAAATATCCAAAATGGTCGCCCTCACGAAATAGACTTGACCAAATCGAAAAGTTAAATCTATCTAATAACACTTTTAACCTATTGCTAAACTAACGTATTGATGATAATATACATTCTACATGCTGTTGTGACATGTTTATTATGTTTATACTTGAATACGTTTGAAATAAAAATCACTACTTTTATACAACAGTCTGAAAAATATTGATTTATGACCAGATGTCATTTCGGGACCGGTACCGGTCCCGTCGGGTGGAAGAGGTTAAGGATGGGGGCCTTTGAAGGTACAGTATTGATAAATTGTAGGTTAAAATGTCAGGGGATTTCAATGCCTAACGGCAAAGCCACATCCTTTAAAGTGCCTTAAGTAGGCAAGGATTATTTGGCCTTAAAGCGGGTCAATATCAGGCAATTATCTTCCCTTGGCTTTCTGAGGCCCTTTACGGTAAATGCAGGTCCTCTGTCTCTGCATGACTGTGGCACTAGACTCAGGGATAATAATTGATTTTCATCAGTGTCTCGTGTGACCTTCCTCCTTCTTCACATGTCAGAGAGATATTGCCTATTGACTGACATGCTCTCAGCTCTCTGGCAGATGGACAACTATTTGAAAATTCCATCAACACTTTAGACTCTTGACGAAATGCATCTGTGGCCCCAAGTACCCCTCGCGCCACACGGAAATCCATGCATGCAGAAAATACATGCACACACACACACACACGCACAGAGATTATGATAATGATTTGTTGATGAAATATGAACAAATAGATGATTTTTTTTTAAACTCAATTTTTATTTGCATTTATATTCACAAACATACAAATAGTAACATCTTTGATTGTCAATCTTCCACCGTTTGGCTTTTCAGGTACAGATTACACCGACATAGTGTACATCGCCCTTATACAGGCCTAAACCATAAAGAGAAAATAAAATAAAAATACAAGAAAGATGAATATATACAATTATTGACTAAGTCATTCTTTGAATAGTAATTGCACATTCGTTGGCCTGTACAAAATCCAATGACGGTATATCTTCCTTGAACAGGGATATATAGAAAAGTTTTAAACTCAGTTTTACCTTGCATTTTATTTTACATACATATATACCCCATCATCCTTGGTTATTAATCCCACATCAGTTGGTTTCCCAGATACTTGGTACTAATACTTAGTGTATGTCGTCCTTAAACCATCATATCAAATTATAATACTTGCTCTAAAAAAAGGATTTTTTTTTAATTCTGACTCAGCTAAATATGCGCGTCATGGGTCCAGGGACCCTCCTTGAACCTCCTTCCTCCCTTATCCTTCTATTTCCTTTAAACCTCCTTTTTCTTTTTCTCTTTTTTTTTCTTTTTTCCCCCCTAAACAAAATTTTTATTTACATAGACTCCCACACATACAAACAACATCCTCCTTGAATTATAATCTCACATCCGTTGGTCTTCCATGTACATTATACAAAGACGGAATGTACAACACTGTTAAACAGACATAAATAATAAAGTAAAAAAACATAAAACAATTGTCATACCCAAAAAAAATGTAAATAGAAAATACTAACTAAAGGAAAAAAGTGCGACATGGGCTCAGAGACCCTCCTTGAACCTTTTTCCTCCTTTACCCTTCGCCCTCCCTTGTTGCATTTGTTCCTTCCTCTGTGATGTCGTTCTCGTTCCCCTTATAATCCTCCCACTTTCCCCATCTTTCCTCAAATTTCTCCTCCTGTAGCCTCAGCATATGTGTTATCCTCTCCATATCCTGTATCTCCTCTACTATTCCTACTAGGGATGTCCGATATTATCGGCCGACCAATATTATCGGCCGATATCGGCAGTAAAATGTGATATCGGAAAATATCGGTATCGGTTTAAAAAAAGAAAAAAACAATAACAATATTTGTTATATATATATCCAATGAAATTATTAGTTACCTGAAATTATTCCGTTTTTTTGGGGGGGAAACCCTGCATATATCGGTATTGGTTGATATCGGTTGATATCGGTATCGGAAATTAAGAGTTGGACAATATCGGAATATCGGTATCGGTAAAAAAGCCAATATCGAGCATCCCTTCCATTGTGCTATTGTTGGTGGATCTTCCTTGTACCACAGTCTCGTTATTGCTTTTCTGGCCGATATCAGCATTCTGATCTGTTCTCTCCCTATCGATGGTAACTCCAGCTTCTCCAGAAAAGCGTCTATTTCCTTTTCTCCCGCTGCCATTGGCTGTGTGTATAGTGTCTTATAGTAATCTCTAAATGTCCTCTCTATTTCAGCTGGGTCTCTCAATATTTCGTTAGTCTTTGTATCCCTTATTGTGTGTATCGTGTTTAACTTCTGTTGGGTCCTGATTCTCCTAGCTAACAGTCTAGTCGCCTTTGGTCCCCCCTCATAGTACGTCTGTTTCATAAACCTCGCTTTCTTTTCTATTTCCGTCAATAATTCCCTATTTATCCTGGCCCTTACTTCTTTGATTTCTCTAAGCGTTTCCTGTTCTTTTGAGATCTGGTGCTTCCTCTCTAAATCCTTCAGCTTCCCTATAAGATTGTGATATGTCTCCGTTCTGGCTCTCTTCAGTAGTGCTGCTTTCTCCATCAATTTTCCCCTTATCACCACCTTCAGTGTGTCCCATAGAATGTTCGGGTTGACCTCCCCGTTGTCATTTTCCTCCTTATATCTGGCTATCTCCTCCTTAATTTCACTCACCACCCCCTTGTTATTCATTAGTCCCACATTCAGTCTCCAGATCGTGTTCCTCCGTCTTCCCTCCAGATCTACTGTCAGATATGTCGCACTGTGGTCCGATATGTCCGCTACCCCTATTCTGCTCTCCTTTACCCTGTAGCTGTCCCCCGTCGTCATAAGAAAATAATCTATTCTCGCATATGTCGCGTGTGGATGTGAGTACTGCGTGTATTCCCTGTCCAAAGCGTGCATCCCCCTCCAAACGTCTGTAATTCCCATTTCTGTCATCTGTATATTCATATATCTACTGATTTGTGGTCTCCCTTTCCTAGTACTCGTAGTGTCCAAGTCATGATTTAATACCACATTAAAATCCCCCGCACATATCAATATCCCTTCCAATTCCATTGCTATCATGTCATAAATGGTCTAATATAAACATCTCTCACTCTCCGGGGGGCATATACATTCACTAACGTAACCATCTGACCCTCCATTTTCCCCTTCACCAAAACAAACCTCCCTTCCCTGTCCCTTACTTCTTTGACCAATTCAAATTTTACTGTGTTCTTGATTAATATGGCTACTCCTCTCCTCAGGGTCCGTTTAAAGGAACTATAATATGCATTCTCATATCCAAATCATTTCAGTTTCTCGTGTTCCTGTGCTGTAAGATGCGTCTCCTGCAAAAATACCACTTGCATCTCACCCTTTCTACACTTCAACATCACTTTACTCCTCTTTATCGGATTATTCATTCCATTTACGTTCAACGACATCATTTTTATACCTTTAACCTTTGTCATCTTTCTTCTTTGCTCGTCTGTCAGTCCCCCCCATGTCACATACAGTTTTACCTTCGGTTGTAGCCTCCGCTCTCTTTACCGAATACCCATCATAATTAACAAAAAAGAAAAACATAAACTCTACATAAAGTGCTCCCAAGGTGTTCGGGGGTTCCCTGTGTCCCCCCCTGTCCCCTGCTGGTGGGTGAAGAGTAACTGCTCTCTTAGTGAGAGGGCTCCTCCTAGCGGCGTGGGGGCCTAAAGCCTTGGCCCCCATCTTCTCACTATAATTGTCCAGCATTCGTGCTGTTTTTAGTGCTTACAAGCTCCTGGTCAAAGTGCTCTAAATGTCCTTCCTCCTGTCCAAAGATCCCCACCTCCTATGTCTCACTTAATGTGAGTCACACGGTCCATTGCCCCTCCTTCCACCCAGTCTAACGTGTGGTATCCTCTGTGTACGCCCATATATTATTTTTTAATTTTTTATTTATTTTTTTTATTCCCCCCCCCCTATTTCCTATGTGCTGCTTATTTATCTTCTTAATTACTTCCATCTGTGATACTCGCAATGTGTGTTTATGTATGTGTTTCAGTAGGCATTATGCATTGTCTATAGCCGGGACATGCCTGTTCGACCCTGTAATTTCTCATTGTGTTTGTGTGTCCTTTCTATGGCATCCCTCCTAGGCCTTTGCTGGAGCGACGGCTCCCTCTACTGGCCACTGTTGGTTTGCCCTCGCTTCATGTGTCTTTGTCTAATTATCTTCTTACTTATTTACCTCTTCAGCGTTTGTATTGTGTGTTCATGTATATGTTTCGTCAGTTCCTATATATTGTCTCTATCTGGGCTGCTTATTCTATTCTTTGTGTGTGTACTCATCGTTCGTTTCCCCGTGCCTCCTCTCCTCTACGACTCCATCTGTCGCCTCCTCGTCTGTCTCTGCCCTCGGTCTGCTTCGGTTCACTCCGGTCCTCCTTTCTCCGCTCCAGGACCCCGGTCGCCTACCCTGGTCCACACGCGTGCCTTCTCCAATCTCCGTTGCAGGCTCAGCGTCTGCTCCATCTCGTTCCTCCCGTCTCCTTCCTCCGCTGCCTCCATCCCCCTCCGTCTCATCTCCTTCGCCGCCTCCAGCGCCGTCGCGTATGTCACGGTCCCCTCCTTCCAGTGAATCCGTAGCGAGGTCATGGGCGATTGGAACTTTATTCCGCTTTCCTTCAGAGTTCTCTTAAGCCCTGTGTATGACCGGCGTGTTATTGCCACCGCTGTTGAGTAGTCGTGGTCAAACGACAGCCTTTTCCCCTCGATTTCTATTTTCTTGCTCCACGCGGTTCTAAGTACCAGTTCCTTTACCTCGAATCTCAGAAAGTTAATAATCACCGCTCTCGGGGGTCTGTCCGCTTGTGGTCTCGGAGCAAGCGCCCTGTGAGCCCTCTGTATCTCCATTTTATCCAGTCCCGTCTCTTTCAATTCCTTCTTGATAAGCGTTTCCACATATAGGGCCATCGATTCCCCTTCGACTCCTTCCTTCAATCCCCATAGCCTGATGTTATTTCTCCGTGATCTCCCTTCCATATCCGACATCTTCATCTTTTCTTGTTGTTGAATTGCTATCATTAATACCTCGTGTATCTCTGTGTTCCATTCCTCTGTTTCCGCCACTCTTATTTGCAGCGCGGTTACACTCCTACCCTGCTCCGCCATCTTCTCATCAACCGGTTTGAGTCCTGTATTTATTTCACCTCTGAAATCCTCCTGTTCCTTCCTCAATTCCTCCCGTAGCCTCCCAATATCGTTCCTTATCGTGTCCGTGTTCATTTGTATAGTCGCCAATATTCCGGCCTGCATGATCACGGCCCAGCCTGGCATTCCCGTGTCGGTCGCAGCCGATCCTCCCCCTTCCTCCACCTGTCTCTTCTCGTCCTCGTTTCGGGGGCTCTGTTCCTTCAAATTCTCCTCTTCTTGTGAGTCCTCCATTTCCCTCTCCTTCGCATTTGTTGTTTCCTCCTTACTTCTCGTGTGCATCTTTATTTTAATCTCTTTTCGGGTCTTTATTTATCCGTTTTTTCGCTCATTTGACCAGGAGCTCCACCGCACGTGTGCTATCCGTCTGCTCTCATACCGGAAGTCAACAAATAGATGATTAAGAGTGTGCCATGGGCAGTAATAGCAAGATATAATATAGAGGGAACACAAGTTTGAATAATAATAATTAGGGGTGCACCAATATATCGGTCGGGTATCGGTATCGGCTGATAAGTGCCTTGTTGACTGCCGTTGGCCTATCGGCCGATAAACTCAAATGTGCCGATGGCAGTGGCCGATAAATATCCGTCAATTTGTGTCGCGTCAATCTGGTCCACACGTTCAAACTTTGAAAAAATTAAAACAACACTAAAACCCTGCCTGTAAACTGCCACAAGCTGAATCTGAATTAGATTATTCGCTCTACTCACATCATACATGTAACGTTAAGCTAACGTGTTGTCCAGTCCATATGTCAAACCATGGGGTTTCAGTCAAGCGAACTGCACAACCCCCCCCCCCCACACACGCTACTGCATCAACATAACTATTTTTTTTGTGATCAAATCTTTTTTATTTTGTTTTTCAAGCATGAAACAAAACATCTCACAACACACTAATAATAATAATAATAATAATAATAATAATAATAATAATAATAATAATAATAATAATAATAATAATAATAATAAT
This sequence comes from Notolepis coatsorum, assembly GCF_963971535.1. NCBI lineage: Eukaryota > Metazoa > Chordata > Actinopteri > Aulopiformes > Paralepididae > Notolepis > Notolepis coatsorum. The sequence continues at coordinate 126,823,972 of NC_140167.1, forward strand.
ACATAAAAAGACATCCCAAAACATTAACTTAACACAACAATGACTAGACAATAAATGAGACAGACCGTACAGTTAACATCCCAAGCCCCCTCCATCCCCACCCACCGCAGCCACGATCCCCAACCCTCGAGGGCCCGGAGTCCAGCACCCCAGCGAGCATCATGCCTCTTTAACACCACGACTCGCAGAGGCCCCGAACCAAGCCCCCCCCCCACCCCGTGACCCTCCGACACAACCAAAGGGGCCCAGAACACATACATAACCAGTTAGAAGACACAAAAAAAAATTAAAACCTGACACATGGATTCTCGCTCGCTCGCTCACTCCCCCCCCCCCCCCCACCCCACCCAGCTCACCCCAGGACCTCAACGTGAGCCACATCCCCAATGCACTATTTAGTAATCAAAAATTTCCTAATTTATATGCGTTCTTTTATCTTTGCAACCGCTGCTAACCAGATCGCGATATTCGACTCATTAACCCCTATAACCCATGCAGTGGATATCTCCAGATAAATCACATCAAGATAAGTGAGAATCCATACCCATGCCTAATTTATCTGGGTGTATCCATCTTGAGGCAATTAATCTTTTAGCGGCTGTGAGGCCGGCTAGAATGAGTCTCTTCACATGTATAGAGGTCGGTAATTGAGAAACATCATTCAATAACAATACAGAAGGCAGAGCAGGTATAGTCAGAGAGAAAATATCTGATATCTGGGAGGTAACATTTTCCCAAAAGAGCTCAACAGGAGGACATTCCCAGTACATATGCATAAATGTTCCGGTGGCACCGTTTGGACATAAGGTAGGGTTGTCACGATACCAACATTTTTGTTTCGATACTATACAGGCCACGTGAGCGGATCGGCGCGGCCCCCAAATAGCTCTCCGCTCGCTCCCCGCTCACCTTGAATCGAGCGTTCCCCGCTCCCCGCGCCAGATCGCTCGGCAGATATTTTCTTTTTTTTTTGGATCATGGTGTTAATTAGCTCAAACTACAACAGTCTACACCCCCTGGGCCCCTTAACAATTGTTTGTATTGAGCCGCATTGTAATTGTACCCATTCTGCAATGTTAAATAACGTTGTGTATCCATTCACTAGCTCTATTAAGCGATGATAGGCTAGCCGAGCCACAATGCTATGGTCGCTGCCATTAACGTTAGCATGTAAGCTAACGTCAACAACAATGGCGTCGATACTTTTCCTAACAGGAGTGAGTGTGGGCGTCTCTACAGTGACAAAGCCTGAACAGGATATCACAGGTTCACCCTTCTCATTGGTTGAAAATGGCCTTCATGTTTGTACATCGCCATCTGTTGCTTTGGCATTGTACTGCATGTATATTACATCAACAGTGTTAAACCACTGTGAGCAACCTGGAGTGGATTGGAGCGGAGGAGAACTCTCGCTCCGGACGTCGCGCCGACCCATTTTAAAACCCACTCCTCGCTCACGTCAAAACCGCCCCCTCCGCGCCCCGCGCCGCTCACGCTCCGATCCGCTCACATGGCCTGATACTATACCAATATGAATTTCGATACTTTTCGATACTTTTCCTCAAAATCAGGGAAACACTCTGAGATGTCATTATTGTTCTTTATTTTAAAACACAACAATGAACAATGACAAGAATAAATAAATAAAATTAAAAGCAATCCCAGATAGCAAAAGATGTTAATTCAATGTTGAGTTATGGTCAAAATGCTTGATTTTTGGTTAAGGTCGACGATTGATGGTGGATCAACCATTAACCGATGAACCACTTGACCAATGTTGAAAACATGTCATTGAATCAATATTGTTTTGTGGTTGAATTTTAATGATTGAAATGCCAAGATCTAATAAATGTTGAATCAACGTATGCTGCTCAACGTATGCTGTCGTCATTGTCTCATCACCCAGACTGCACTGCACTTGTGCCCCGCCTCCCAGAATGCACCTGTGCGGCAGCTTCCTGGCAGCTACCTCATGTCTCTCTGCATAGTTAAGACTGGTGAGTACTGCATGGCAATAATGTCGATTATGTTGTATGTTGTATGTTGTATGTATGCTTTAGATTGCAAACGCCAGTGGAGTAGTGCCGTGTTCGTTTTTACATGGTAGAGAATATTATATTAACCGTTATGCATGCCTGCTAGCTGAAGCTAATTTAGCTAGTAGCGTTAGCAGTTAGCTATAATGAATGTTTCTTGATTTTGGTGTTTAGTGATATCCACCTGTTGCATATACTATTATACCTTTTTTTGTAGGCTAACGTCAGTAACGTTTCAAAATGTGGCTTATGCTGTATTCTTTAACAGGATACACTGGCACAATCAGTTAGCTTAGCATTGCTGCTACCATTATGCTTGCTTGCTAAAAAGTCATGGTAAACCAACAACATGGCAGGGTGCAGGCATACAGGCCGGGCCTGTCTCTCTCCCTCCCTCCCTAATGTGTTTGTGCTTAAAACAGTGAATGATGACTGCATGTTCTCAGAGCATTTTCAGAGCACTGTTAAACTGTTAAATGGTCATTTTAAAACTAATATAAGAAATTAATGTATAGTGGTATATTTATGAGGGGAAAAAAATATTTGCAACAACTTTTAACATTTATACAGGTAGGTTATTGATAACTAATTCTGTTATGAGTGACATTCATACAGTATCCTTTGATTTCACATAATTTAATTATTATTTCACAATAAAATGCTGTAATCAAAATCCTCTGTAATATCACATCAGATTTTGTAATCTCACAATAACATAGCAATATTTCACATTTAATTATTATTTCACAATAATAGTAATCAAAATCGAAAGACCATTTGCATATTATTGGTATCTAGGGACATCTATGGACCTCAGGGAATGTATTCACATTGTCAGAAATATTGTGTCTATTGCTTATTTTTATAACGTGATTTTTTCTGTGGCTTATCTAAATACTAATTTGATGCTATGACTATGTTTATATCGCTATATGCTTCACCTCCCCTTTAAGCTTAGGCACTCTTTCGAAGTTGGTTATGGTTAAAGTTTGTCTTAGAGCATGGCGATAGAACGCCAGGTAGTTTGCAGGCTGTTTGGCGTGCCACTGGTCCTGCTAATGTTGAATGAATGAATGAAAACTTTATTTAACAGATTGCAGAAGGGGTACAATACAGTATGGCTCAATACACACAATTGTTAAGGGGATGCAGACCAGAGAAAGACGTTTTTGTCTCGTTTACATCAGGGTCCCCCATTTTCAATTCATAGTGACATTTATGACATACACATGATGACATTTATGGCATAGGGAGGGACATACATGACATACAGATAGTATATAGTTAGACGTTTGGTTATATGCATGGTATTTTCTAATGAACAATATAACAATAATATAATAATGAACTCTCTTGATATTGATCAAAATGTAGAATTATGCAAGTGTTTCACCCTGCACATTGCAATGCAGCACATTAATCAGGACCCTCCCCCCTTTTTTCTTTCTTTTTCCAGAATCACGTACCAGTTTCAAGAAGCCGCACGTTGCAGCAATTGAAGCAAATACCTGTTCTAGCCAAGTAAATACCACAATTTATGTACCATTACATTGACTATATAATTAGACGTTTGGTTATATGCATGGTATTTTCTAATGAACAATATAACAATAATATAATAATGGACTCTCTTGATATTGATCAAAATGTAGAATTATGCAAGCGTTTCACCCTGCACATTGCAATGCAGCACATTAATCAGGACCCTCCCCCCTTTTTTCTTTCTTTTTCCAGAATCACGTACCAGTTTCAAGAAGCCGCGCGTTGCAGCAATTGAAGCAAAGACCTGTTCTAGCCAAGTAAATAGCACAATTTATGTACCATTACATTGACTACAGCACCTCATCACCATGTCATCTTATTCTCGGGCTAAAAGACGTAGAGTCAACAAATTACTGAGAGAGACAGAGCAGGCTATCCTCACTGATTATAAGTTAATTGTTGCTGCTAATTCAAGGACAAACCATCACTCTTTAGAGAACTACAACACCCCATCTGGTGTTTCACAGCGTAGACAGATGGCCGGCGATGACGGGCAGCTTATGAAAGGCAAGTCTATTGGACATGGTGTAATTCCTTGTGTGATTTGCTGCTTATTTTTATTTCTCACTTAATGATTTTAACTCTTCTTCTGAAGACCTTACCATCCAGAAGATGAATTCAATGCTTGCTGAATTACTTGTCGTGGTGAAGGATCTGTCCAGAGATGTGCAGTTCATCAAGACCGAGTTGGCTGAGGGCAACATATCTGGTGGGACCAGGGGACACGGGGTGGCCACCACAACCACTATGCTCCCCTTCCAGCTGCCAATCGCCAGTGAACAAGACTTCAATGAGGCAGAATCATTACTGATGGAGCAATCAGTCCGTCAAAAGATGGTAATTTATTGAACTGCATTCATTTATCAAATGTAGATCTTTTCAGTGTGGTCTTGTTCAGGGGAAAAATGTGTTTAGCACTTTCTAGTTCAAAACGTGTTAGAGCTTGTATATCTGCTATTTATGAAACGTTTTGAAATTGTTCAAATATACCGTTTACATATGGACAGGAGGGTTAATGTGGTTAAACCTAATGACTGACATGGGCTGGAATATCATCAGTGCATGCATAAAGTGTGTGTATAAACAAGTTGGTTGCTCTGTGTTCATAAAATAAATGTTATGCTGTTTCTAACGCAGGGCCTTCATTTTCTTCTCTCTGATTTAGATTTCTCGCCTGGCTTTGGTAGGAGGCACCAATTCAGAGAACCTGATCAGACTGATGTTGAAAACTGCTATGACCAACGCCCTGGCCAGTGGGTTCAACTGGGCTGGAAAGAAAGACAAGCGTTGTTCAGAAAGCAAGAAGCCATTCAAGCACACCACACTACAAGCCTGCATGTTTGGTGAGCTTCCTCCCCTGCAAACTACTTCATAGGTTAAGTTTAGGTAGTGAGGTGGTGATGCTGGTGATTCAGAATATAATTATGCTGTTGCAAAAACTTAAAAAAAAAGTGTTATGTTGGAATAAAGTGATGAAAGTGCAACCTATAAGAAATGGACAACGTAATTGGTGAGCTTTAGAGGTGCATGGATACACATTGTATTGCCTAGATGGTGTCAGGCTAGGCGATTGCTTCTCTTTCCTGTCCAGTCTAACTGGATGCTGACTGTAGCTTGTTACTGTAGACCTACAGAGTGAGTAATTGAGTGATTAAAAAAAATCGCACTTGTGTGAAGTGAGGGGTGCTCTTATCATCGTACATCATCTCACCTCTCTTCCTCACTTTTTTATTTTTGTGTCTATCAGCTGCTGCTCGACAGTTTGACCCCAAGCTGACCGACCAGGACTACAGCGAAACTGTCAAGAAGTGGCTTCGTTATGCGCCAGACTGATAGGGAAGGAAGCGAACCAGAGTCAAACTTAGGGTACCCCAGCACACACTGTTTCCCTGGTTCATACAGTACAAGGAATTACCCTCATGGACACTGTTCTTCCATGGACGGCATCTACTTGAATGACTTGCTGCTTCAGCCTGTTCTTGGAACCGAAGTGACCCAAACTTAAGTCAAGCGAACCAGAGTCAAACTTAGGGTACCCCAGCACACACTGTTTCCCTGGTTCATACAGTACAAGAAATTACCCTCATGGACACTGTTCTTCCATGGATGGCATCTACTTGAATGACTTGCTGCTTCAGCCTGTTCTTGCAGTGTTTATTTTTTTATTTTTTATTTTAACCTTTATTTACCCAGGGTAGGTTCGCTGAGCACGGATGCTCTTTTTCAGCTACGCCCTGCTTCACATTCACAGAGTTCCATTCACACCTGGGAGCTGCCCAGTACAACCACAGTCTGACACTGTTGGCCACTGAGCAACTCCACTGGAGCAGTTGGGGGTTTAGTGCCTTGCTCAAGGGCAATTCAGCGGTTGGTGTTAAGGGTATGGGAGAGAGTTATATGGGAGAGAGTTATAGAAACATTAGGGGTGTAACGGTACACAAAATCCACAGTTCGGTACGTACCTCGGTTTTGAAGTCACGGTTCGGTATTATTTTCGGTACAGTGGGGGGGGGGGGGGGGGGGGGGAATACAAAAAATTTGCTTTTCATTTATCTATTTATTTAACTGTATTAAACAATATAAAACGAATTGGCCATAATTGACTGAGCAAACTAATGCTTACTGCTGTAACCTACTAATAACAGTAAATCTGAAGATTATTATATAGCAGATGCCTTGGAGGATAAGTCGTGGACAACTGTAGATCATCTGAGCTCCACTGTGTTTAAATTCAAATCCTCTGCCATTGTTATTTAACCCTTGTGTCTGAAAACTAAAGTATTATACTCTTATTAGGGGACTAAATTGAAAAACTCCATAAAAAGATTATGTTGAAATAATTTCCCACTTTCTTTTCCATAAATATTTTATTCAACTTCAGCCCTGATCATAACCATTTTTTATATTATTTTTGTAATGAAATACTCCCACTTTTCTGAAAAGAGTTGTTAAATATGACAAAAAAACAATATGTGGTGGTTATGATCGGGCTGAAGTTGAATAAACAATTTATGAAGAGTAAAAAAAAATACAAGATAATTAAAAGATTATGCCACATATTATGTTGGCTACAAACATAATCACTGCAAAGTTATCAAACAAATAAGAATCTGATCAGACACAAGGGTTAAGTTGTTGTTCCCTTTCTATTTTCCTCAACAACATCTAGTCTAGTTAATGTGATCAATATTATTTGATAATTGATGCTTTTTGTTGGACATTTCAGTCAGTGAGCTCATACTTTGAGCTCATAATTTTATAGTTAAAATGATTGAGACAACGCAATCTTGTCTTCGTTGTGCATGAATGCGTGTGCTCACCACACACAATACGTGTGTCACTATTCTGGCAGTGGCTATATCTAGTATTGTTAATGAAAGTTCTGTTATAAGGTCTGTTATTTAATGTTTGTGTAAAAGGTTAACTGGTCACTGGAAGTATGATGAGACCCTCTTGAAAGAAAAAAATAAATTTTCATATTAAAGCCATGTTGTCATTTTTGTTCACACATTTTTGGAAATATGGTCATATAAGAATGTTGAACAACAATAGTGTGTTTAACAGCAGGAAAAAAACATGTAATGTTATGATGTATACATATCAGCAGCAATATTTTAATGTAAAATGTACATTAATCAGTATTGATTCCTTAACTTTACAAGTTACAAGTAGATGTACAAGTTACAAATGTACAAGTAGATTACCATTTAGATTATGGTTGAATAAACATTGATGTCTAACATTGATTCAATATAAAATCAACTAAAATGTGCATGTAGATTACCATTTAGATGATGGTTGAATCAACATTGATATAGTATCAGTTATGGTTGACACCTAACGTTGATTCAACATGTAAGTCATAGACAACGATTTGTATAATTTCGATGTCAGGCTTCAACATAGATTCAATATTTCTGCCTAACCCTATTTCAACGTTGATTCACTCATTTTTTGCTATCTGGGATGGCATTCAAAATGCTGGAGAACTTTTTTTGCACTCAAAACAGTTGCTGTACAAGGTTTCTGAACCCAGCTTTCTCAACTGTATATATATTAGAACTTGGTCCATACAGATCCAGGTCCATACTCTGTGACTGCCCTGTTGATCCTTTTATCATCTTTGGACTAATTTGTGTACTTAATATGCTGCTCATAAAAGCGGAGGTTAGGTTGCTTCTGAGTGGGGGGAGTCACTCTGTGAGCCAAATGCAGCAGACTTCTGTAGTTAAAAAAAATTCAAGGGGTAGAAAAAGTATGGTTGTATTATACATTTGTCATAGCAGAAGGCCTAATTAGTTTGAGATACCATAACCTAGAAAAAAATTTGATGAGTGAGACTGATTATAGCCTATCATAATCTAGAACTAGGTTATGTCATATTGTAGGCTGTTTAACAAAAATAAAATAGATTTCCGTTTGTCTTTATACAGTATGTATGAACCATTAATGGGCAATTCTCAAATGTCTCTGTATAAATCACGTTTGTGACTAGCCATAGAAATGAGATGCACGTGTGTATCAATTAATTTATGTTGTGGGTAGGCAACAGGGGATGTGTGTTTACTAGCTGTCAGCACGGCAGTTTAGGCTATGTATAGCTTATTATTAGGCTTTTCAATTTATTTTCTATTCTTGCGAATATCATTGTGGACATTTTCTAATGCTCGTATAAGGAACTGTAGTCACGAGAGCTAGCATAGCTCATCCAATGAATGTTGGCATCAATGGCATGACTACAGTACTGATAGGAGCTACTGTAGCACGTAACGTTAGTTGTCACAACCATTGGCAATCGCAGTGAGGATCTTTATTGATTAATGTTAGCTAGCTAGCTTTAACTAGAATTATAGTTCGCTAGCTATATAAGCTAACGTTAGCCGAGTTTATTCTATGCAAAAGGTGCTAGCTAGCTAACGTTAATCAATAAAGACCATCACTGCGATTGCCGATGGTTATGATAACTAACTAATCGCAGTGAGGATCTTTATTGATTTCACCACTGACAGCAGCGCTGTGCTCCAATAGGAAGCCATTTGCATGCATAAATAATTTTAAAAAAATTAAAAAACGTTTTTTTCTAAACGCAGTATAGTATCATTTCGAACACTCTAGTACTGCGGTACTATACTAATACCGGTATACCGTGCAACCCTAAGGTACATCGAGAGTCAGGTCTGAGACCCATTAGATTCAATCGTCTAGGGGTCAAATACGTCCTATGAACAAAATTTAGATGAATATGTTGGTGATCTGGGTTGCGTTAGGACAGCCGGACATTTTCCCAGACTGCATCCCAATCAAAATCTACATCCAACTCCGGGACATCCTTTCTCCAAATCGTATCCAAGGGGAGGTCCTTATACGAGGACGTAAGTAAATGGCGATAAAAGTCAGAAACGAAGCCTCTCGATGTCTCTTTGTCATAAAATAATTTGTGAAAATGGTGACGCTCTAGTGGAACATCCCATGGAACTCCATGAGCCCTCAGAGCTGCTCTTATTTGTAAATAAAAGAAAAAGGAGGTTCCGGGGAGATCATATCCGTTGGATAGATCTTGGAAAGAACGGAGACCAGAGTTATCGAAGATATCCCCCAACGTGTGTATGCCTTTCTTTTCCCATCTAGGGTACCTAATAGGTTGTTGTCCAATAAGGAGTAAATTGTTATTAAATAGAGGGGAATGCATGTGCCATTTATGGCGGTTAGTACACTCTTTCTGGGTGTCACGCCAGGTCTGGATCACATGTGTGATAAGAGGGCCAAATCGTAATTTGCATTGCTTAATTGAAATGTTGGTATACACAATATCCTGACGTCTATGTGGGGACACCATCTTCTCCTCCAATGGTCACCAAGACACGGCTGCTTGAGCGTCAAACCAAGTGATCAGAGAGAGAAAGCTTGAAAATAATATTTAAAGTCTGGAAATGCTAAGCCTCCATCGAGTTTACTTCTTTGGGCAGTTGATCTCTTCAAGCGCGGGCGTTTATTGTTCCAAAACGAATTTATATGAGGCAGAGTACAATATAATATTGTAGTACTGTAGTATTATAGTACTGATCAAATTAATTCTGGGTAAAATATTCATTTGAATTATTGACACACGGGCCTGTAATGATTTTTTTTATTCTGACCATCTGTTGAAGTCATTCGTAATCCTGTCACCCAAGCTGGAGTAATTATACCTTACCGTCTGGCTAATAGTGGGGAATATTTCAATCCCGAGACATTTAAAGTGCTCCACCATAAGTATGTTTGCAGGTAGGATGGTAGCCTTCACAGGCTCATTAAGTGGAAGAAAAGCAGATTTTGGCCAGTTGATCTTAAAGCCGGACAGGCTGCTAAACTCATCTATCACATGAGAAGATGAGGCAGAGAGACGGAGGGATTCTGCATAAACAGGAGTACATCATCTGCGTATAAACTGATATGGTGATGTGTGCCCTGAATTGAAACAGGAGATATAATTTGGGATTGTCTTATGAATTGAGCTAGAGGTTCGAGGGATAAGGCGAAAAGACCGGGACTAAGAGGGCAACCCGGTCTAGAAGAGCGTGAGACAGAGAAGAGTGGCGAGCAGAACTTTCCCATTAATATCATGACCGAAGGCCCTGTGTAGAGAACTTTGATCATATGAATGAAACCCTCTCCCAACCTTATCCTTCTAAGAACTGCCCACAAGTAAGACCACTCCAATCTGTCAAATGCCTTCATTGCGTCCAAGGACATGACCGCTGTAGGGACTGCAACATGCTTGCTGGCATCAATCACATGCAGTAACCGTCTGATGTTATCAGTAACCAGGCAGCCTCTTATGAAGCCAGTCTGATCACGGTGAACTAGAGATGTCATATGTTTTTGGAGTCGGGTGGCTAGAACCTTGGCATATAGCTTAAGATTGGCTCAGAGGAGACTTAGGGGCCTGTAGCTGCCACATTCGGTGGGGTCCATGGGTAAAACAGATATAAGCTCCATATTGACATCTCTGGAGAAATTGCACTCTTTGATTGAGTGTAAAATCATCGAGAGTAATAAGGAACCGAGTACATCCCAGAATGCAAGGTAGGTAGGTAGGTATTTATTTAGTCAACAAACATATACAGATCACATGAGTATTTGCTTTGTCAGGGATAGAAACGAAAAGCCGAGACTTATTTCCATCATTGTCCCTGGAGTCAAGGATGCTTCATTCATGCTTCATTCATTCACACGCAACTCATTACAGTAATATTTCACAATCATTACATTTGATAGTAATAATGGCACACAATCATTAATTAATACAAACATGCGCATTTGTTGAGACATGTTTAACTAGCCTTGAGACATAAAGTATGTGTATTCCCGCTGCCGCATTTAGCGCGGAGCACCCTGAGGGGAGGGGGGTGAGGGGCGGGAGGGAGGAAGGAAAGATTGTCAGATCCACCGTTGCAGAACCGGAAGGGGCGGGGATTTGGGATTGACTACAATGCCGTCATTGGGGGTGGGACTTGGCGATGAGACAGTCACTTTGGCACCCCTCCAGCACTCGTACTGCTTACACGTGGGAGGGGGTATTGGGTGTGGGATTGGGGATGGGGGGGGCGCTTGACCTTGTTGACTCCACTCTCTGCAGCAGACGGAGGGGGGGGGGGGCATCAGGCAGCAGTGGCCAAAATGCTTCCAAAAATGCCCCGATTTGGTGTAAACACGATTTATCACGTCCTTCATTTCCTGCGTGATTCCCAGCATGGCCTTTGATCTCGATTGTTCGTCAGAGTGGTAGACAGCGAGTCTCTTATAAAGTTCCATCTGGTTGACTTCGATCCTGGCTATTGCCAACGCCAAAGGATTTACGTCTCTCCGAATTAAGTTAAAGCAGAACCAGATCCAGATACTGATCACTCCCATTTCGATCATCATGAATGTCTTCAATCACATCTTCAATTTCAAGTGGAAAAAGGCAAATTGGATTCCACTTCCCGTAGGTATTAATAGCAAACCCAGATTGGAAACTTCCGAGTGGACAAAGCGGATCAGCCGCATTCTGCTTCCTCGAAGAAAATATGCGGTCTATCACTGCAAATGACCTGCTTACTAGATCCATATCGTAGTTGAGTAGGGAGTTGAGTTGATTCCGTTGAAGAAGTTAGAGTCGACACATCAAGGCGGCTTCAGGGAGGCAGTGAGCGGCGAAAGACGAGAATCCACACGGCAGCCAGACAGCTTCAGGGAGGCAAGAAGGCAGCGGTGGGGGTGACCTTGAAGGTCCTGGGAGAGGGAAAGAAATGTGACTGTTCTCTGGGGAGATAGAGCTCCGGTGGAATGCCGTCCCATCAGGGAGCCTTGCCCCGTTGCATATCCGCAATCGCTTCTCTAAGTTCAACCAGTGTGATAGGTGCAGCTAACAGCTTAGCACTATCTTCCGAGATCTGTGGTAGGTTGATTTGATCAAGAAAATCCTCCAGCTTGGTATGATCAAAGACCACCTTTGACTTGTACATGTTGGAATAAAAAGAGCTAAATGTATCATTAATCTTTTTGGGGTTGGTGGTTACCCAGATAGCAAAAAATTAGTGAATCAACGTTGAAATAGGGTTAGGCAGAAATATTGAATCTATGTTGAAGCCTGACATCGAAATTATACAAATCGTTGTCTATGACTTACATGTTGAATCAACGTTAGGTGTCAACCATAACTGATACTATATCAATGTTGATTCAACCATCATCTAAATGGTAATCTACATGGACATTTTAGTTAATTTTATATTGAATCAATGTTAGGCATCAATGTTTATTCAACCATAATCTAAATGGTAATCTACTTGTACATTTGTAACTTTTACATCTACTTGTAACTTGTAAAGTTAAGGAATCAATACTGATTAATGTACATTTTACATTAAAATATTGCTGCTGATATGTATACATCATAACATTACATGTTTGTTTCCTGCTGTTAAACACACTATTGTTGTTCAAAATTCTTATATGACCATATTTCCAAAAAAATATTAACAAAAATGACAACATAGCTTTTATATAAAAATGTTTTCTTTTTTTTTCATGAGGGTCTCATCATACTTCCACAGTGACCAGTTAACCTTTTACACAAACATTAAATAACAGACCTTATAACAGACCTTTCATTAACAATACTATATATAGCCACTGCCAGAATATTGACAAACGTATCGTGTGTGGTGAGCACACGCATTCATGCACAACGAAGACAAGATTGCGTTGTCTCAATCATTTTAACGTTAGGTTATGACTATAACCAAGTTCTGTTAACACTAGTGGATGCTCAGCGTCTCATTGCATATATCTCGCTTCAGCATATATACACTGAATAAACTTCAAAATGTACCTTTAAATGCCAGCATTCATCTGGCCACACCCCCATCCGCTTACCTATATAAGCAGGGGTGGTGCCACACACTCATCTCCTTCCCAACAAATTTCACCACAATGAAAAATCAAGGGCCGCAGCGGCGTCTAGACGCTGAGCGTCCACTAGTGTTAACAGAACTTGGTTATAGTCATAACCTAACGTTCTGTATCACACTAGCTCCCGCTCAGCGTCTCATTGCATAATAGGAGCTGAGCGGGAGCTAGAAGCTCGACAAATACACCCCGCTGAAGGCCCCCCACAACCATCAGAACAGGCCGAGCCCCCCCGACCCCTCCTAATGGAGGGCACCCGCCCTATTAGAGGTTTCCCGGGAGGGCGACGGATCCGACCGTGCGAAGAGGCACTCAAGCAACTCAACGCACAGGGTGAGCAGACCGTGGCTTGACCCCACGACTACACACACGCACAACCCGCATGCCACCCGGGAACGAACGGAGGAAACAACCTCGTTACTGCCCCCAGAATCACGGGGTCAAGGGCAAACCCAACCCCGTGGCAAGGCCGTAGCAGCGGAGCGCGAAGGAAGACCCAGACCCACCAAAGGGACTGGACCCCCTGGAACGGGGGCCCGGAGAAGTCCATGATGCCAGCATCAAGACCCCACCAGGTGGGCACTTAGTGACCCCGCCCCCCACATCGCCAGCGTATTCGGACAAAGGCCCCTCAGCCGAGCGGGCCCTGTCCCCCCAATAGTACACCGCCTGGCACACTGACCCTGCAGAACAGGCAGTCAGCATGGCCGTAAGCACACAAAAAAGGTTAACCAACGGAAGCAGGCAGCGCACCGGGAAAAAACCAGGCAACAGGCTGTTAACCCTAGCCTGGAGACTGCGGACGAGACAGGCGCCAGAGGAGACAGCTGAACACAGCCGCCCTGGCGGAAGGGGCGTAAGCTGGCGGTGTTGCATGACCAAGCCTCCATTAAAAAAAACCCACCCAGAGGGGTTGAGGCAGAGAAGGCTGACACGATTGGCAGACGTCATGAACGTGCAGGGGCACCCTCAACCGGTGAACCCGGGAGTTGACACTGCTCCAACACACCAGGGAATCAACCACCTTGGTGTTACTCAATGCGGTGGTTGTTCCTATAACCCCTCAAGAAAAAACTCCAAAACACACCTGCGGGTATACACCGGCTATACCGCAGTACAAGTGTTTCAGTTTTTCAAAAAAGGGTTAACCCAGGCCTACGGGTCGACGAAACATTACTTCGGACCGGGCCCGGCGATACGGGAAGCACAGGGTCACCAGAGGAGGTCAAAGACCACCCCAACAGGCCCCTCTTCGCCATGCGTGAGAGAGGAGCGAAAAATAATGGAGAACCAGCCCCAAGCACACCGTACTTGGTATTCCCAGGCGGTCTCCCAACCAAGTACTAACCAGGACCAACCTGTGTAGCGGCCGAGATCTGACGAGATCGAGCGTGTACAGGTTGGCATGGCCGTAAGCCATTACGACAGTGCTGAGTAAAAAACGTACTCAACCAGGGTCTCCATAGTGCTTAACCCTGTGACACCCGGACCGACCTGGCATTTTTCCCCCTGAAAAAAGCCCAAGTCCCTCAGGGTACCAGAACAACAGATCTGCTATCAGTGTTTAGAGGATCTATCACAGTGTTTAGAGGGTCTATCAGTGTTTAGAGGGTCTGTCACAGTGTTTAGAGGGTCTATCAGTGTTTAGAGGGTCTATCACAGTCTTTAGAGGGTCTATCACAGTCTTTAGAGGGTCTATCAGTGTTTAGAGGGTCTATCACAGTGTTTAGAGGGTCTGTCACAGTGTTTAGAGGGTCTGTCACAGTGTTTGGAGGGTCTGTCACAGTGTTTAGAGGGTCTATCAGTGTTTAGAGGGTGTGATAGACCCTCTAAACACTGTGATAGACCCTCTAAACACTGATATACCCTCTAAACACTGTGATAGACCCTCTAAACACTGTGACAGACCCTCTAAAAACTGATAGACCCTCTAAAGACTGTGATAGACCCGACAAACACTGTGATAGACACTCTAAACACTGTGATAGACCCTCTAAACACTGATAGACCCTCTAAACACTGTGATAGACCCGACAAACACTGTGATAGATCTATCACAGTGTTTGTCGGGTCTATCACAGTGTTTGTCGGGTCTATCACAGTGTTTAGAGGGTCTGTCACAGTGTTTAGAGGGTCTGTCACAGTGTTTAGAGGGTCTGTTACAGTGTTTAGAGGGTCTGTCACAGTGTTTAGAGGGTCTATCAGTGTTTAGAGGGTCTGTCACAGTGTTTAGAGGGTCTGTCCCAGTGTTTAGAGGGTCTATCAGTGTTTAGAGGGTGTGATAGACCCTCTAAACACTGTAATATACCCTACAAACACTGTGATAGACCCTACAAACACTGTGATAGACCCTCTAATTAGCATAGCTTAGCTTCATCACTGGAAGTGGGGCAGATCCGGAGCTTCATCACTGGAAGTGGGGGAGATCCGGAGCCTGACGTTCCCTTACACTGTATACAGTCACGAAATACACTCCAAATACAACTCCAAAACGTTCCTGTAAACATGTTGTGACCTGTGTATTCACCACGTGGATAAATAAAAAATTATTGAATTAGACAATTACGTTTTATAAGCAAATATACTTGGAACTATTTTTTGCCTAACCAATCCTCTCTGAGCGCAGTCAGTGATTTCAACGTGTCGTCGTGATTGTTGACATTCTCATTCATTCAAAGGATCCGAACCGATTGAAGTTTATGGATACCATGACTTAAAATCCTCTTACCTTGACGATTAAAAGCCTCCCCAATTTAGAAAACAGTAATCCAATGGCTGGTATTGATAATATACTACTAACTACTGGACGCTCTGAGCTAACTGGAGCTAACACAGAACAGGATGGTAAAGCATATATAATGACTTCCTTTCTGGGGTTTTCAAAATAAAAGTGCAACGTTTATAGCAGCAGAAAACGTTTATTTTGTACATTATCGAACGTTAACACGAACCTAAACTAACGTTACAACTAACCTAAAGTTAGTTTAGGTTCGTGTTAACGTTAGATACCAGGGACCAGGGCTAAGTGTCAGGGCCAGGACCAGGGGCACTGGAGAGGGGGACCGGGACAGAGGCCCGGAGAGGCGGGCTGGAGACAGGGACAGAGAACAGGGTTAAGGCCTTGGACAGGGCGAGGGCCAG
Organism: Notolepis coatsorum; assembly: GCF_963971535.1. Lineage (NCBI taxonomy): Eukaryota > Metazoa > Chordata > Actinopteri > Aulopiformes > Paralepididae > Notolepis > Notolepis coatsorum. The sequence goes on from NC_140167.1 coordinate 126,840,123, forward strand.
AGCTGCTTACAGGGATGAGGACAGGGTTCCGACGGCGGAGGCCTGGCACGGGGACAGGGGCCCGACGGCGGAGGCCTGGCACGGGGACAGGGGCCCGACGGCGGAGGCCTGGCATGAGAACAGGGGCCTGACGGCGGAGGCCTGGCACGGGGACAGGGGCCCGACGGCGGAGGCCTGGCAGGGGGACAGGGACCCGACGGCGGAGGCCTGGCACGGGGACAGGGGCCCGACAGCGGGGCCTGACACGGGGACAGGGGCCCGACAGCGGGGGCCGGGCACGGAGATCCTCCTCCTCCTCGGATGCTGCAGATGGGCAGCGCAGAACAAAGGGGGTCCCAGGGGACCGGGATGGGAACACGCCGTCCTCCCGTGGAATACTAGCGACGACGAGCCTCACCCCAGGAACGAGGATCACGAAGAGACGCCTTCCTCCCGTGGAATCGGGAGCGATGGCGAGCCGCCTTGACGTCTGGAGTGGGAACACTGGAAAACCTCCCGTAGAGAATTAGAGAGCGAAGACGGCGTCCCACTCCAGGCAAACGGCGACAGGTGGTGATGGCTGGGCCGTCGTCTCATGCCGGAGACGCGGCAGGTGATGGTGACGTCCAGAATGGTAACGTCCAGCACTCCATGAACACAGACACAGATACAGAACGACCCAACCAGGACTGGAAGGGAGGTCCAGGTATATAAAGCCCTCTGGGGCGCTAATCATAAACTATGACAGCTGCGTGAAGGTAGTCCAATAGTGGGGGCTGGTGAAGAGTAGAGGAGAGTAAATCATCGCAAGGGTGGGGGCTGGTGAGGGAGAGTAGACAGGGAAAAGTTCAGGGAACAGGCGAATCCTCACAGTCAGGCTCCGGATCTCCCCCACTTCCAGTGATGAAGCTAAGCTACGCTAACGGAGCGACTGTTCCCAAAGCTAAATGCACGCACAGAGACAAAAAAGGTATGTATCTTCTTGTCTAACTCCAGGGAAGATGTTAAATAAGCTAATTTCCCAAAATGTTGGAGTTTTCCTTTAACATGTAGGAACAATTAGATCTGAAATTAGTTTCAAAACGGTTGCACTGTGGGGAAAATTAAAAAGTACAGTAGATTACAGTAGATTATTATCTGTTCTTATGCATGCCTGGTGATACTAAATCCAAATTGAACTCAGGCATTTGAAAGATAATATATATATAAATGTGCGAATTGGCTATAATAAGGTCATTTATAAGCATCATATTCTATAATAATATTTCAAATTGCATTGGTCCGGATGGGAGAATTCAGTACTGTATCTACAGAACCTTCGGTTTAATCATCTTCCCTTTATTAATTTCCTTCGATTTTTTTTACACATGATCTCAAGAGGGGACTGAACGAGATCAGTGGCAGTTTTTAATGTTTGGTCATTATTAGCATGGTGTTATTCACTGTCAAAGATGCAAAGAAAAATCATAATTCATATTCTCCTTTGTTTCATCACAATTTAAGCAAGCCTAGTAATAGACACAATATTTCTGACAATGTGAATACATTCCCTGAGGTCCATAGATGTCCCTAGATACCAATAATATGCAAATAGCCTTTCGATTTTGATTACTATTATTGTGAAATAATAATAAAATGTGAAATATTGCTATGTTATTGTGAGATTACAAAATCTGATGTGATATTACAGAGGATTTTGATTACAGTATTTTATTGTGAAATAATAATTAAATTATGTGAAATCAAAGGATACTGTATGAATGTCACTGTAATATGACACTCATAACATAATTAGTTATCAATAACCTACCTGTATAAATGTTAAAAGTTGTTGCAAATATTTTTTCCCCTCATAAATATACCACTATATACATTAATTTCTTATATTAGTTTTTAAATGACCATTTAACAGTTTAACAGTGCTCTGAAAATGCTCTGAGAACATGCGGTCATCATTCACTGTTTTAAGCACAAACACATAAGGGAGGGAGGGAGAGAGACAGGCCCGGCCTGTATGCCTGCACCCTGCCATGTTGTTGGTTTACCATGACTTTTTAGCAAGCAAGCATAATGGTAGCAGCAATGCTAAGCTAACTGATTGTGCCAGTGTATCCTGTTAAAGAATACAGCATAAGCCACATTTTGAAACGTTACTGACGTTAGCCTACATAAAATGTATATTATGCAACAGGTGGATATCACTAAACACCAACATCAATAAACATTCATTATAGCTAACTGCTAACGCTACTAGCTAAATTAGCTTCAGCTAGCAGGCATGCATAACGGCTAATATAATATTATCTACCATGTAAAAACGAACACGGCACTACTCCGCTGGCGTTTGCAATCGAAAGCATACATACAACATACAACATACAACATAATCGACATTATTGCCATGCAGTACTCACCAGTCTTAAAGATGCAAAGAGACATGATGTAGCTGCCAGGAAGCTGCCGCACAGGTGCATTCTGGGAGGCGGGGCACAAGTGCAGTGCAGTCTGGGTGATGAGACAATGACGACAGCATACGTTGAGCAGCATACGTTGATTCAACATTTATTAGATCTTGGTTGGTTGGTTGAGCAGTTGTTGATCCTGTAACAGTTGTTGTTGGTTGAGCAGTTGTTGTTGATCCTGTCACAGTTGTATTTGGTTGAGCAGTTGTTGTTGATCTAGTGACAGTTGTTGTTGGTTGGTCAGTTGTTGTTGATCATGTGACAGTTGTTGTTGGTTCAGCAGTTGTTGTTGATCCAGTGACAGTTGTTGTTGGTTGAGCAGTTGTTGTGGATCCAGTGACAGTTGTTGTTGGTTCAGCAGCTGTTGTTGATCCAGTGACAGTTGTTGTTGGTTGAGCAGTTGTTGTTGGTTGAGCAGTTGTTGGTGATCCTGTGACAGTTGTTGTTGGTTGAGCAGTTGTAGTTGATCCTGTGACAGTTGTTGTTGGTTGAGCAGTTGTAGTTGATCCTGTGACAGTTGTTGTTGGTTGAGCAGTTGTTGTTGATCCAGTAACAGTTGGTGTTGGTTGAGCAGTTGTTGTTGATCCTGTAACAGTTGTTGTTGGTTGAGCAGTTGTTGTTGATCCTGTCACAGTTGTATTTGGTTGAGCAGTTGTTGTTGATCCAGTGACAGTTGTTGTTGGTTGGTCAGTTGTTGTTGATCCTGTGACAGTTGTTGTTGGTTCAGCAGTTGTTGTTGATCCAGTGACAGTTGTTGTTTGTTGAGCAGTTGTTGTGGATCCAGTGACAGTTGTTGTTGGTTCAGCAGTTGTTGTTGATCCAGTGACAGTTGTTGTTGGTTGAGCAGTTGTTGTTGGTTGAGCAGTTGTTGTTGATCCAGTGACAGTTGTTGTTGGTTGAGCAGTTGTAGTTGATCCTGTGACAGTTGTTGTTGGTTCAGCAGTTGTTGTTGATCCTGTAACAGTTGTTGTTGATCCTGTGACAGTTGTTGTTGGTTGAGCAGTTGTTGTTGATCCTGTGACAGTTGTTGTTGGTTGAGCAGTTGTTGTTGATGCAGTGACAGTTTTTGGTTGAGCAGTTGTTGTTGATCCTGTGACAATTGTTGTTGGTTGAGCAGTTGTTGTTGATCCTGTGACAGTTGTTGTTGGTTGAGCAGTTGTTGTTGATCCAGTAACAGTTTGTGTTGGTTGAGCAGTTGTTGTTGATCCTGTAACAGTTGTTGTTGGTTGAGCAGTTGTTGTTGATCCTGTCACAGTTGTATTTGGTTGGTCAGTTGTTGTTGATCCTGTGACAGTTGTTGGTTGAGCAGTTGTTGTGGATCTTGTGACAGTTGTTGTTGGTTCAGCAGTTGTTGTTGGTTCAGCAGTTGCTGTTGATCCAGTGACAGTTGTTGTTGGTTGAGCAGTTGTTGTTGGTTGAGCAGTTGTTGGTGATCCTGTGACAGTTGTTGTTGGTTGAGCAGTTGTAGTTGATCCTGTGACAGTTGTTGTTGGTTGAGCAGTTGTAGTTGATCCTGTGACAGTTGTTGTTGGTTGAGCAGTTGTTGTTGATCCAGTAACAGTTGGTGTTGGTTGAGCAGTTGTTGTTGATCCTGTAACAGTTGTTGTTGGTTGAGCAGTTGTTGTTGATCCTGTCACAGTTGTATTTGGTTGAGCAGTTGTTGTTGATCCAGTGACAGTTGTTGTTGGTTGGTCAGTTGTTGTTGATCCTGTGACAGTTGTTGTTGGTTCAGCAGTTGTTGTTGATCCAGTGACAGTTGTTGTTTGTTGAGCAGTTGTTGTGGATCCAGTGACAGTTGTTGTTGGTTCAGCAGTTGTTGTTGATCCAGTGACAGTTGTTGTTGGTTGAGCAGTTGTTGTTGGTTGAGCAGTTGTTGTTGATCCAGTGACAGTTGTTGTTGGTTGAGCAGTTGTAGTTGATCCTGTGACAGTTGTTGTTGGTTCAGCAGTTGTTGTTGATCCTGTAACAGTTGTTGTTGATCCTGTGACAGTTGTTGTTGGTTGAGCAGTTGTTGTTGATCCTGTGACAGTTGTTGTTGGTTGAGCAGTTGTTGTTGATGCAGTGACAGTTTTTGGTTGAGCAGTTGTTGTTGATCCTGTGACAATTGTTGTTGGTTGAGCAGTTGTTGTTGATCCTGTGACAGTTGTTGTTGGTTGAGCAGTTGTTGTTGATCCAGTAACAGTTTGTGTTGGTTGAGCAGTTGTTGTTGATCCTGTAACAGTTGTTGTTGGTTGAGCAGTTGTTGTTGATCCTGTCACAGTTGTATTTGGTTGGTCAGTTGTTGTTGATCCTGTGACAGTTGTTGTTGGTTGAGCAGTTGTTGTGGATCTTGTGACAGTTGTTGTTGGTTCAGCAGTTGTTGTTGGTTCAGCAGTTGCTGTTGATCCAGTGACAGTTGTTGTTGGTTCAGCAGTTGTTGTTGGTTGAGCAGTTGTTGTTGATCATGTGGCAGTTGTTGTTGGTTCAGCAGTTGTTGGTTGAGCAGTTGTTGTTGATCCTGTGGCAGTTGTTGTTGGTTCAGCAGTTGTAGTTAGTTGAGCAGTTGTTGTTGGTTGAGCAGTTGTTGTTGATCCAGTGACAGTTGTTGTTGGTTCAGCAGTTGTTGTTGATCCAGTGACAGTTGTTGTTGGTTGAGCAGTTGTTGTTGGTTGAGCAGTTGTTGTTGATCCAGTGACAGTTGTTGTTGGTTGAGCAGTTGTTGTTGATCCAGTGACAGTTGTTGTTGGTTGATCAGTTGTAGTTGATCCGGTGACAGTTGTTGTTGGTTCAGCAGTTGTTGTTGGTTGAGCAGTTGTTGTTGATCCTGTGACAGTTGTTGTTGGTTGAGCAGTTGTAGTTGATCCTGTGACAGTTGTTGTTGGTTGAGCAGTTGTTGTTGATCCAGTAACAGTTGTTGTTAGTTGAGCAGTTGTTGTTGATCCTGTAACAGTTGTAGTTGGTTGAGCAGTTGTTGTTGATCATGTCACAGTTGTATTTGGTTGAGCAGTTGTTGTTGATCCAGTTACAGTTGTTGTTGGTTGGTCAGTTGTTGTTGATCCTGTGACAGTTGTTGTTGGTTCAGCAGTTGTTGTTGATCCAGTGACAGTTGTTGTTGGTTGAGCAGTTGTTGTGGATCCAGTGACAGTTGTTGTTGGTTCAGCAGTTGTTGTTGATCCAGTGACAGTTGTTGTTGGTTGAGCAGTTGTTGTTGGTTGAGCAGTTGTTGATCCATTGACAGTTGTTGTTGGTTGAGCAGTTGTTGTTGATCCAGTGACAGTTGTTGTTGGTTGAGCAGTTGTAGTTGAGCCTGTGACAGTTGTTGTTGGTTCAGCAGTTGTTGTTGGTTGAGCAGTTGTTGTTGATCCTGTGACAGTTGTTGTTGGTTCAGCAGTTGTAGTTAGTTGAGCAGTTGTTGATGGTTCAGCAGTTGTTGTTGGTTGAGCAGTTGTTGTTGATCCTGTGACAGTTGTTGTTGGTTGAGCAGTTGTTGTTGATCCTGTGACAGTTGTTGTCGGTTGAACAGTTGTTGTTGATCCAGTAACAGTTGTTGTTGGTTGAGCAGTTGTAGTTGATCCTGTGACAGTTGCTGTTGGTTGAGCAGTTGTTGTTGATCCAGTGTCAGTTGTTGTTGGTTGAACAGTTGTTGTTGATCTAGTAACAGTTGTTGTTGGTTGAGCAGTTGTGGTTGATCTTGTGACAGTTGTTGTTGGTTGAGCAGTTGTTGTTGATCCAGTGTCAGTTGTTGTTGGTTGAGCAATTGTAGTTGATCCTATGACAGTTGTTGTGGGTTGAGCAGTTGTTGTTGATCCTGTGACAGTTGTTGTTGGTTGAGCAGTTGTTGTTGATCCTGTGACACTTGTTGTTGGTTGATCAGTTGTAGTTGATCCTGTGACAGTTGTTGGTTGAGCAGTTGTTGTTGATCCAGTGTCAGTTGTTGTTGGTTGAGGAATTGTAGTTGATCCTATGACAGTTGTTGTGGGTTGAGCAGTTGTAGTTGATCCTATGACAGTTGTTGTTGGTTGAGCAGTTGTTGTTGATCCTGTGACAGTTGTTGTTTGTTCAGCAGTTGTTGTTGGTTGAGCAGTTGTTGTTGATCCTGTGACAGTTGTTGTTGGTTCAGCAGTTGTAGTTAGTTGAGCAGTTGTTGATGGTTCAGCAGTTGTTGTTGGTTCAGCAGTTGTAGTTGATCCAGTGACAGTTGTTGTTGGTTGAGCAGTTGTTGTTGATCCTGTGACAGTTGTTGTTGGTTGAGCAGTTGTTGTTGATCCTGTGACAGTTGTTGTCGGTTGAACAGTTGTTGTTGATCCAGTAACAGTTGTTGTTGGTTGAGCAGTTGTAGTTGATCCTGTGACAGTTGCTGTTGGTTGAGCAGTTGTTGTTGATCCAGTGTCAGTTGTTGTTGGTTGAACAGTTGTTGTTGATCTAGTAACAGTTGTTGTTGGTTGAGCAGTTGTGGTTGATCTTGTGACAGTTGTTGTTGGTTGAGCAGTTGTTGTTGATCCAGTGTCAGTTGTTGTTGGTTGAGCAATTGTAGTTGATCCTATGACAGTTGTTGTGGGTTGAGCAGTTGTTGTTGATCCTGTGACAGTTGTTGTTGGTTGAGCAGTTGTTGTTGATCCTGTGACACTTGTTGTTGGTTGATCAGTTGTAGTTGATCCTGTGACAGTTGTTGGTTGAGCAGTTGTTGTTGATCCAGTGTCAGTTGTTGTTGGTTGAGGAATTGTAGTTGATCCTATGACAGTTGTTGTGGGTTGAGCAGTTGTAGTTGATCCTATGACAGTTGTTGTTGGTTGAGCAGTTGTTGTTGATCCTGTGACAGTTGTTGTTTGTTGAGCAGTTGTAGTTGATCCTGTTACAGTTGTTGTTGGTTCAGCAGTTGTTGTTGATCATGTAACAGTTGTTGTTGATCCTGTGATAGTTGTTGTTGGTTGAGCAGCTGTTGTTGATCATGTGACAGTTGTTGTTGGTTGAGCAGTTGTTGATGCAGTGACAGTTGTTGGTTGAGCAGTTGTTGTTGATCCAGTAACAGTTGGTGTTGGTTGAGCAGTTGTTGTTGATCCTGTAACAGTTGTTGTTGGTTGAGCAGTTGTAGTTGATCCTGTGACAGTTGTTGTTGGTTGAGCAGTTGTAGTTGATCCTGTGACAGTTGTTGTTGGTTGAGCAGTTGTTGTTGATCCAGTAACAGTTGGTGTTGGTTGAGCAGTTGTTGTTGATCCTGTAACAGTTGTTGTTGGTTGAGCAGTTGTTGTTGATCCTGTCACAGTTGTATTTGGTTTAGCAGTTGTTGTTGATCCAGTGACAGTTGTTGTTGGTTGAGCAGTTGTAGTTGATCCTGTGACAGTTGTTGTTGGTTGAGCAGTTGTAGTTGATCCTGTGACAGTTGTTGTTGGTTGAGCAGTTGTTGTTGATCCAGTAACAGTTGGTGTTGGTTGAGCAGTTGTTGTTGATCCTGTAACAGTTGTTGTTGGTTGAGCAGTTGTTGTTGATCCTGTCACAGTTGTATTTGGTTGAGCAGTTGTTGATGATCGAGTGACAGTTGTTGTTGGTTGGTCAGTTGTTGTTGCTCCTGTGACAGTTGTTGTTGGTTCAGCAGTTGTTGTTGATCCAGTGACAGTTGTTGTTGGTTGAGCAGTTGTTGTGGATCCAGTGACAGTTGTTGTTCGTTCAGCAGTTGTTGTTGATCCAGTGACAGTTGTTGTTGGTTGAGCAGTTGTTGTTGGTTGAGCAGTTGTTGTTGATCCAGTGACAGTTGTTGTTGGTTGAGCAGTTGTTGTTGATCCAGTGACAGTTGTTGTTGGTTGATCAGTTGTAGTTGATCCTGTGACAGTTGTTGTTGGTTCAGCAGTTGTAGTTAGTTGAGCAGTTGTTGATGGTTCAGCAGTTGTTGTTGGTTCAGCAGTTGTAGTTGATCCAGTGACAGTTGTTGTTGGTTGAGCAGTTGTTGTTGATCCTGTGACAGTTGTTGTTGGTTGAGCAGTTGTTGTTGATCCTGTGACAGTTGTTGTCGGTTGAACAGTTGTTGTTGATCCAGTAACAGTTGTTGTTGGTTGAGCAGTTGTAGTTGATCCTGTGACTGTTGTTGTTGGTTGAGCAGTTGTTGTTGATCCAGTGTCAGTTGTTGTTGGTTGAACAGTTGTTGTTGATCTAGTAACAGTTGTTGTTGGTTGAGCAGTTGTAGTTGATCTTGTGACAGTTGTTGAGCAGTTGAGCAGTTGTTGTTGATCCAGTGTCAGTTGTTGTTGGTTGAGCAATTGTAGTTGATCCTGTGACAGTTGTTGTTGGTTGAGCAGTTGTTGTTGATCCTGTGACACTTGTTGTTGGTTGATCAGTTGTAGTTGATCCTGTGACAGTTGTTGGTTGAGCAGTTGTTGTTGATCCAGTGTCAGTTGTTGTTGGTTGAGGAATTGTAGTTGATCCTATGACAGTTGTTGTGGGTTGAGCAGTTGTAGTTGATCCTATGACAGTTGTTGTTGGTTGAGCAGTTGTTGTTGATCCTGTGACAGTTGTTGTTGGTTGAGCAGTTGTAGTTGATCCTGTTACAGTTGTTGTTGGTTCAGCAGTTGTTGTTGATCATGTAACAGTTGTTGTTGATCATGTGATAGTTGTTGTTGGTTGAGCAGCTGTTGTTGATCATGTGACAGTTGTTGTTGGTTGAGCAGTTGTTGTTGATGCAGTGACAGTTGTTGGTTGAGCAGTTGTTGTTGATCCAGTAACAGTTGGTGTTGGTTGAGCAGTTGTTGTTGATCCTGTAACAGTTGTTGTTGGTTGAGCAGTTGTAGTTGATCCTGTGACAGTTGTTGTTGGTTGAGCAGTTGTAGTTGATCCTGTGACAGTTGTTGTTGGTTGAGCAGTTGTTGTTGATCCAGTAACAGTTGGTGTTGGTTGAGCAGTTGTTGTTGATCCTGTAACAGTTGTTGTTGGTTGAGCAGTTGTTGTTGATCCTGTCACAGTTGTATTTGGTTTAGCAGTTGTTGTTGATCCAGTGACAGTTGTTGTTGGTTGAACAGTTGTTGTTGATCCTGTAACAGTTGTTGTTGGTTGAGCAGTTGTTGTTGATCCTGTGACAGTTGTTGTTGGTTGAGCAGTTGTAGTTGATCCTGTGACAGTTGTTGTTGGTTGAGCAGTTGTAGTTGATCCTGTGACAGTTGTTGTTGGTTGAGCAGTTGTTGTTGATCCAGTAACAGTTGGTATTGGTTGAGCAGTTGTTGTTGATCCTGTAACAGTTGTTGTTGGTTGAGCAGTTGTTGATCCTGTCACAGTTGTATTTGGTTGAGCAGTTGTTGATGATCGAGTGACAGTTGTTGTTGGGTGGTCAGTTGTTGTTGCTCCTGTGACAGTTGTTGTTGGTTCAGCAGTTGTTGTTGATCCAGTGACAGTTGTTGTTGGTTGAGCAGTTGTTGTGGATCCAGTGACAGTTGTTGTTCGTTCAGCAGTTGTTGTTGATCCAGTGACAGTTGTTGTTGGTTGAGCAGTTGTTGTTGGTTGAGCAGTTGTTGTTGATCCAGTCACAGTTGTTGTTGGTTGAGCAGTTGTTGTTGATCCAGTGACAGTTGTTGTTGGTTGATCAGTTGTAGTTGATCCTGTGACAGTTGTTGTTGGTTCAGCAGTTGTAGTTAGTTGAGCAGTTGTTGATGGTTCAGCAGTTGTTGTTGGTTCAGCAGTTGTAGTTGATCCAGTGACAGTTGTTGTTGGTTGAGCAGTTGTTGTTGATCCTGTGACAGTTGTTGTTGGTTGAGCAGTTGTTGTTGATCCTGTGACAGTTGTTGTCGGTTGAACAGTTGTTGTTGATCCAGTAACAGTTGTTGTTGGTTGAGCAGTTGTAGTTGATCCTGTGACTGTTGTTGTTGGTTGAGCAGTTGTTGTTGATCCAGTGTCAGTTGTTGTTGGTTGAACAGTTGTTGTTGATCTAGTAACAGTTGTTGTTGGTTGAGCAGTTGTAGTTGATCTTGTGACAGTTGTTGTTGGTTGAGCAGTTGTTGTTGATCCAGTGTCAGTTGTTGTTGGTTGAGCAATTGTAGTTGATCCTATGACAGTTGTTGTGGGTTGAGCAGTTGTTGTTGATCCTGTGACAGTTGTTGTTGGTTGAGCAGTTGTTGTTGATCCTGTGACACTTGTTGTTGGTTGATCAGTTGTAGTTGATCCTGTGACAGTTGTTGGTTGAGCAGTTGTTGTTGATCCAGTGTCAGTTGTTGTTGGTTGAGGAATTGTAGTTGATCCTATGACAGTTGTTGTGGGTTGAGCAGTTGTAGTTGATCCTATGACAGTTGTTGTTGGTTGAGCAGTTGTTGTTGATCCTGTGACAGTTGTTGTTGGTTGAGCAGTTGTAGTTGATCCTGTTACAGTTGTTGTTGGTTCAGCAGTTGTTGTTGATCATGTAACAGTTGTTGTTGATCCTGTGATAGTTGTTGTTGGTTGAGCAGCTGTTGTTGATCATGTGACAGTTGTTGGTGGTTGAGCAGTTGTTGTTGATGCAGTGACAGTTGTTGGTTGAGCAGTTGTTGTTGATCCAGTAACAGTTGGTGTTGGTTGAGCAGTTGTTGTTGATCCTGTAACAGTTGTTGTTGGTTGAGCAGTTGTTGTTGATCCTGTGACAGTTGTTGTTGGTTGAGCAGTTGTAGTTGATCCTGTGACAGTTGTTGTTGGTTGAGCAGTTGTAGTTGATCCTGTGACAGTTGTTGTTGGTTGAGCAGTTGTTGTTGATCCAGTAACAGTTGGTGTTGGTTGAGCAGTTGTTGTTGATCCTGTAACAGTTGTTGTTGGTTGAGCAGTTGTTGTTGATCCTGTCACAGTTGTATTTGGTTTAGCAGTTGTTGTTGATCCAGTGACAGTTGTTGTTGGTTGAACAGTTGTTGTTGATCCTGTAACAGTTGTTGTTGGTTGAGCAGTTGTTGTTGATCCTGTGACAGTTGTTGTTGGTTGAGCAGTTGTAGTTGATCCTGTGACAGTTGTTGTTGGTTGAGCAGTTGTAGTTGATCCTGTGACAGTTGTTGTTGGTTGAGCAGTTGTTGTTGATCCAGTAACAGTTGGTGTTGGTTGAGCAGTTGTTGTTGATCCTGTAACAGTTGTTGTTGGTTGAGCAGTTGTTGTTGATCCTGTCACAGTTGTATTTGGTTGAGCAGTTGTTGATGATCGAGTGACAGTTGTTGTTGGTTGGTCAGTTGTTGTTGCTCCTGTGACAGTTGTTGTTGGTTCAGCAGTTGTTGTTGATCCAGTGACAGTTGTTGTTGGTTGAGCAGTTGTTGTGGATCCAGTGACAGTTGTTGTTCGTTCAGCAGTTGTTGTTGATCCAGTGACAGTTGTTGTTGGTTGAGCAGTTGTTGTTGGTTGAGCAGTTGTTGTTGATCCAGTGACAGTTGTTGTTGGTTGAGCAGTTGTTGTTGATCCAGTGACAGTTGTTGTTGGTTGATCAGTTGTAGTTGATCCTGTGACAGTTGTTGTTGGTTCAGCAGTTGTAGTTAGTTGAGCAGTTGTTGATGGTTCAGCAGTTGTTGTTGGTTCAGCAGTTGTAGTTGATCCAGTGACAGTTGTTGTTGGTTGAGCAGTTGTTGTTGATCCTGTGACAGTTGTTGTTGGTTGAGCAGTTGTTGTTGATCCTGTGACAGTTGTTGTTGGTTGAGCAGTTGTAGTTGATCCTGTGACAGTTGTTGTTGGTTGAGCAGTTGTAGTTGATCCTGTGACAGTTGTTGTTGGTTGAGCAGTTGTTGTTGATCCAGTAACAGTTGGTGTTGGTTGAGCAGTTGTTGTTGATCCTGTAACAGTTGTTGTTGGTTGAGCAGTTGTTGTTGATCCTGTCACAGTTGTATTTGGTTTAGCAGTTGTTGTTGATCCAGTGACAGTTGTTGTTGGTTGAACAGTTGTTGTTGATCCTGTAACAGTTGTTGTTGGTTGAGCAGTTGTTGTTGATCCTGTGACAGTTGTTGTTGGTTGAGCAGTTGTAGTTGATCCTGTGACAGTTGTTGTTGGTTGAGCAGTTGTAGTTGATCCTGTGACAGTTGTTGTTGGTTGAGCAGTTGTTGTTGATCCAGTAACAGTTGGTGTTGGTTGAGCAGTTGTTGTTGATCCTGTAACAGTTGTTGTTGGTTGAGCAGTTGTTGTTGATCCTGTCACAGTTGTATTTGGTTGAGCAGTTGTTGATGATCGAGTGACAGTTGTTGTTGGTTGGTCAGTTGTTGTTGCTCCTGTGACAGTTGTTGTTGGTTCAGCAGTTGTTGTTGATCCAGTGACAGTTGTTGTTGGTTGAGCAGTTGTTGTGGATCCAGTGACAGTTGTTGTTCGTTCAGCAGTTGTTGTTGATCCAGTGACAGTTGTTGTTGGTTGAGCAGTTGTTGTTGGTTGAGCAGTTGTTGTTGATCCAGTGACAGTTGTTGTTGGTTGAGCAGTTGTTGTTGATCCAGTGACAGTTGTTGTTGGTTGATCAGTTGTAGTTGATCCTGTGACAGTTGTTGTTGGTTCAGCAGTTGTAGTTAGTTGAGCAGTTGTTGATGGTTCAGCAGTTGTTGTTGGTTCAGCAGTTGTAGTTGATCCAGTGACAGTTGTTGTTGGTTGAGCAGTTGTTGTTGATCCTGTGACAGTTGTTGTTGGTTGAGCAGTTGTTGTTGATCCTGTGACAGTTGTTGTCGGTTGAACAGTTGTTGTTGATCCAGTAACAGTTGTTCTTGGTTGAGCAGTTGTAGTTGATCCTGTGACTGTTGTTGTTGGTTGAGCAGTTGTTGTTGATCCAGTGTCAGTTGTTGTTGGTTGAACAGTTGTTGTTGATCTAGTAACAGTTGTTGTTGGTTGAGCAGTTGTAGTTGATCTTGTGACAGTTGTTGTTGGTTGAGCAGTTGTTGTTGATCCAGTGTCAGTTGTTGTTGGTTGAGCAATTGTAGTTGATCCTGTGACAGTTGTTGTTGGTTGAGCAGTTGTTGTTGATCCTGTGACACTTGTTGTTGGTTGATCAGTTGTAGTTGATCCTGTGACAGTTGTTGGTTGAGCAGTTGTTGTTGATCCAGTGTCAGTTGTTGTTGGTTGAGGAATTGTAGTTGATCCTATGACAGTTGTTGTGGGTTGAGCAGTTGTAGTTGATCCTATGACAGTTGTTGTTGGTTGAGCAGTTGTTGTTGATCCTGTGACAGTTGTTGTTGGTTGAGCAGTTGTAGTTGATCCTGTTACAGTTGTTGTTGGTTCAGCAGTTGTTGTTGATCATGTAACAGTTGTTGTTGATCCTGTGATAGTTGTTGTTGGTTGAGCAGCTGTTGTTGATCATGTGACAGTTGTTGTTGGTTGAGCAGTTGTTGTTGATGCAGTGACAGTTGTTGGTTGAGCAGTTGTTGTTGATCCAGTAACAGTTGGTGTTGGTTGAGCAGTTGTTGTTGATCCTGTAACAGTTGTTGTTGGTTGAGCAGTTGTAGTTGATCCTGTGACAGTTGTTGTTGGTTGAGCAGTTGTAGTTGATCCTGTGACAGTTGTTGTTGGTTGAGCAGTTGTTGTTGATCCAGTAACAGTTGGTGTTGGTTGAGCAGTTGTTGTTGATCCTGTAACAGTTGTTGTTGGTTGAGCAGTTGTTGTTGATCCTGTCACAGTTGTATTTGGTTTAGCAGTTGTTGTTGATCCAGTGACAGTTGTTGTTGGTTGAACAGTTGTTGTTGATCCTGTAACAGTTGTTGTTGGTTGAGCAGTTGTTGTTGATCCTGTGACAGTTGTTGTTGGTTGAGCAGTTGTAGTTGATCCTGTGACAGTTGTTGTTGGTTGAGCAGTTGTAGTTGATCCTGTGACAGTTGTTGTTGGTTGAGCAGTTGTTGTTGATCCAGTAACAGTTGGTATTGGTTGAGCAGTTGTTGTTGATCCTGTAACAGTTGTTGTTGGTTGAGCAGTTGTTGATCCTGTCACAGTTGTATTTGGTTGAGCAGTTGTTGATGATCGAGTGACAGTTGTTGTTGGTTGGTCAGTTGTTGTTGCTCCTGTGACAGTTGTTGTTGGTTCAGCAGTTGTTGTTGATCCAGTGACAGTTGTTGTTGGTTGAGCAGTTGTTGTGGATCCAGTGACAGTTGTTGTTCGTTCAGCAGTTGTTGTTGATCCAGTGACAGTTGTTGTTGGTTGAGCAGTTGTTGTTGGTTGAGCAGTTGTTGTTGATCCAGTCACAGTTGTTGTTGGTTGAGCAGTTGTTGTTGATCCAGTGACAGTTGTTGTTGGTTGATCAGTTGTAGTTGATCCTGTGACAGTTGTTGTTGGTTCAGCAGTTGTAGTTAGTTGAGCAGTTGTTGATGGTTCAGCAGTTGTTGTTGGTTCAGCAGTTGTAGTTGATCCAGTGACAGTTGTTGTTGGTTGAGCAGTTGTTGTTGATCCTGTGACAGTTGTTGTTGGTTGAGCAGTTGTTGTTGATCCTGTGACAGTTGTTGTCGGTTGAACAGTTGTTGTTGATCCAGTAACAGTTGTTGTTGGTTGAGCAGTTGTAGTTGATCCTGTGACTGTTGTTGTTGGTTGAGCAGTTGTTGTTGATCCAGTGTCAGTTGTTGTTGGTTGAACAGTTGTTGTTGATCTAGTAACAGTTGTTGTTGGTTGAGCAGTTGTAGTTGATCTTGTGACAGTTGTTGTTGGTTGAGCAGTTGTTGTTGATCCAGTGTCAGTTGTTGTTGGTTGAGCAATTGTAGTTGATCCTATGACAGTTGTTGTGGGTTGAGCAGTTGTTGTTGATCCTGTGACAGTTGTTGTTGGTTGAGCAGTTGTTGTTGATCCTGTGACACTTGTTGTTGGTTGATCAGTTGTAGTTGATCCTGTGACAGTTGTTGGTTGAGCAGTTGTTGTTGATCCAGTGTCAGTTGTTGTTGGTTGAGGAATTGTAGTTGATCCTATGACAGTTGTTGTGGGTTGAGCAGTTGTAGTTGATCCTATGACAGTTGTTGTTGGTTGAGCAGTTGTTGTTGATCCTGTGACAGTTGTTGTTGGTTGAGCAGTTGTAGTTGATCCTGTTACAGTTGTTGTTGGTTCAGCAGTTGTTGTTGATCATGTAACAGTTGTTGTTGATCCTGTGATAGTTGTTGTTGGTTGAGCAGTTGTTGTTGATCCTGTCACAGTTGTATTTGGTTTAGCAGTTGTTGTTGATCCAGTGACAGTTGTTGTTGGTTGAACAGTTGTTGTTGATCCTGTAACAGTTGTTGTTGGTTGAGCAGTTGTTGTTGATCCTGTGACAGTTGTTGTTGGTTGAGCAGTTGTAGTTGATCCTGTGACAGTTGTTGTTGGTTGAGCAGTTGTAGTTGATCCTGTGACAGTTGTTGTTGGTTGAGCAGTTGTTGTTGATCCAGTAACAGTTGGTGTTGGTTGAGCAGTTGTTGTTGATCCTGTAACAGTTGTTGTTGGTTGAGCAGTTGTTGTTGATCCTGTCACAGTTGTATTTGGTTGAGCAGTTGTTGATGATCGAGTGACAGTTGTTGTTGGTTGGTCAGTTGTTGTTGCTCCTGTGACAGTTGTTGTTGGTTCAGCAGTTGTTGTTGATCCAGTGACAGTTGTTGTTGGTTGAGCAGTTGTTGTGGATCCAGTGACAGTTGTTGTTCGTTCAGCAGTTGTTGTTGATCCAGTGACAGTTGTTGTTGGTTGAGCAGTTGTTGTTGGTTGAGCAGTTGTTGTTGATCCAGTGACAGTTGTTGTTGGTTGAGCAGTTGTTGTTGATCCAGTGACAGTTGTTGTTGGTTGATCAGTTGTAGTTGATCCTGTGACAGTTGTTGTTGGTTCAGCAGTTGTAGTTAGTTGAGCAGTTGTTGATGGTTCAGCAGTTGTTGTTGGTTCAGCAGTTGTAGTTGATCCAGTGACAGTTGTTGTTGGTTGAGCAGTTGTTGTTGATCCTGTGACAGTTGTTGTTGGTTGAGCAGTTGTTGTTGATCCTGTGACAGTTGTTGTCGGTTGAACAGTTGTTGTTGATCCAGTAACAGTTGTTCTTGGTTGAGCAGTTGTAGTTGATCCTGTGACTGTTGTTGTTGGTTGAGCAGTTGTTGTTGATCCAGTGTCAGTTGTTGTTGGTTGAACAGTTGTTGTTGATCTAGTAACAGTTGTTGTTGGTTGAGCAGTTGTAGTTGATCTTGTGACAGTTGTTGTTGGTTGAGCAGTTGTTGTTGATCCAGTGTCAGTTGTTGTTGGTTGAGCAATTGTAGTTGATCCTGTGACAGTTGTTGTTGGTTGAGCAGTTGTTGTTGATCCTGTGACACTTGTTGTTGGTTGATCAGTTGTAGTTGATCCTGTGACAGTTGTTGGTTGAGCAGTTGTTGTTGATCCAGTGTCAGTTGTTGTTGGTTGAGGAATTGTAGTTGATCCTATGACAGTTGTTGTGGGTTGAGCAGTTGTAGTTGATCCTATGACAGTTGTTGTTGGTTGAGCAGTTGTTGTTGATCCTGTGACAGTTGTTGTTGGTTGAGCAGTTGTAGTTGATCCTGTTACAGTTGTTGTTGGTTCAGCAGTTGTTGTTGATCATGTAACAGTTGTTGTTGATCCTGTGATAGTTGTTGTTGGTTGAGCAGCTGTTGTTGATCATGTGACAGTTGTTGTTGGTTGAGCAGTTGTTGTTGATGCAGTGACAGTTGTTGGTTGAGCAGTTGTTGTTGATCCAGTAACAGTTGGTGTTGGTTGAGCAGTTGTTGTTGATCCTGTAACAGTTGTTGTTGGTTGAGCAGTTGTAGTTGATCCTGTGACAGTTGTTGTTGGTTGAGCAGTTGTAGTTGATCCTGTGACAGTTGTTGTTGGTTGAGCAGTTGTTGTTGATCCAGTAACAGTTGGTGTTGGTTGAGCAGTTGTTGTTGATCCTGTAACAGTTGTTGTTGGTTGAGCAGTTGTTGTTGATCCTGTCACAGTTGTATTTGGTTTAGCAGTTGTTGTTGATCCAGTGACAGTTGTTGTTGGTTGAACAGTTGTTGTTGATCCTGTAACAGTTGTTGTTGGTTGAGCAGTTGTTGTTGATCCTGTGACAGTTGTTGTTGGTTGAGCAGTTGTAGTTGATCCTGTGACAGTTGTTGTTGGTTGAGCAGTTGTAGTTGATCCTGTGACAGTTGTTGTTGGTTGAGCAGTTGTTGTTGATCCAGTAACAGTTGGTATTGGTTGAGCAGTTGTTGTTGATCCTGTAACAGTTGTTGTTGGTTGAGCAGTTGTTGATCCTGTCACAGTTGTATTTGGTTGAGCAGTTGTTGATGATCGAGTGACAGTTGTTGTTGGTTGGTCAGTTGTTGTTGCTCCTGTGACAGTTGTTGTTGGTTCAGCAGTTGTTGTTGATCCAGTGACAGTTGTTGTTGGTTGAGCAGTTGTTGTGGATCCAGTGACAGTTGTTGTTCGTTCAGCAGTTGTTGTTGATCCAGTGACAGTTGTTGTTGGTTGAGCAGTTGTTGTTGGTTGAGCAGTTGTTGTTGATCCAGTCACAGTTGTTGTTGGTTGAGCAGTTGTTGTTGATCCAGTGACAGTTGTTGTTGGTTGATCAGTTGTAGTTGATCCTGTGACAGTTGTTGTTGGTTCAGCAGTTGTAGTTAGTTGAGCAGTTGTTGATGGTTCAGCAGTTGTTGTTGGTTCAGCAGTTGTAGTTGATCCAGTGACAGTTGTTGTTGGTTGAGCAGTTGTTGTTGATCCTGTGACAGTTGTTGTTGGTTGAGCAGTTGTTGTTGATCCTGTGACAGTTGTTGTCGGTTGAACAGTTGTTGTTGATCCAGTAACAGTTGTTGTTGGTTGAGCAGTTGTAGTTGATCCTGTGACTGTTGTTGTTGGTTGAGCAGTTGTTGTTGATCCAGTGTCAGTTGTTGTTGGTTGAACAGTTGTTGTTGATCTAGTAACAGTTGTTGTTGGTTGAGCAGTTGTAGTTGATCTTGTGACAGTTGTTGTTGGTTGAGCAGTTGTTGTTGATCCAGTGTCAGTTGTTGTTGGTTGAGCAATTGTAGTTGATCCTATGACAGTTGTTGTGGGTTGAGCAGTTGTTGTTGATCCTGTGACAGTTGTTGTTGGTTGAGCAGTTGTTGTTGATCCTGTGACACTTGTTGTTGGTTGATCAGTTGTAGTTGATCCTGTGACAGTTGTTGGTTGAGCAGTTGTTGTTGATCCAGTGTCAGTTGTTGTTGGTTGAGGAATTGTAGTTGATCCTATGACAGTTGTTGTGGGTTGAGCAGTTGTAGTTGATCCTATGACAGTTGTTGTTGGTTGAGCAGTTGTTGTTGATCCTGTGACAGTTGTTGTTGGTTGAGCAGTTGTAGTTGATCCTGTTACAGTTGTTGTTGGTTCAGCAGTTGTTGTTGATCATGTAACAGTTGTTGTTGATCCTGTGATAGTTGTTGTTGGTTGAGCAGCTGTTGTTGATCATGTGACAGTTGTTGTTGGTTGAGCAGTTGTTGTTGATGCAGTGACAGTTGTTGGTTGAGCAGTTGTTGTTGATCCAGTAACAGTTGGTGTTGGTTGAGCAGTTGTTGTTGATCCTGTAACAGTTGTTGTTGGTTGAGCAGTTGTTGTTGATCCTGTGACAGTTGTTGTTGGTTGAGCAGTTGTAGTTGATCCTGTGACAGTTGTTGTTGGTTGAGCAGTTGTAGTTGATCCTGTGACAGTTGTTGTTGGTTGAGCAGTTGTTGTTGATCCAGTAACAGTTGGTGTTGGTTGAGCAGTTGTTGTTGATCCTGTAACAGTTGTTGTTGGTTGAGCAGTTGTTGTTGATCCTGTCACAGTTGTATTTGGTTTAGCAGTTGTTGTTGATCCAGTGACAGTTGTTGTTGGTTGAGCAGTTGTTGTTGATCCTGTGACAGTTGTTGTTGGTTGAACAGTTGTTGTTGATCTAGTAACAGTTGTTGTTGGTTGAGCAGTTGTAGTTGATCTTGTGACAGTTGTTGTTGGTTGAGCAGTTGTTGTTGATCCAGTGTCAGTTGTTGTTGGTTGAGCAATTGTAGTTGATCCTATGACAGTTGTTGTGGGTTGAGCAGTTGTTGTTGATCCTGTGACAGTTGTTGTTGGTTGAGCAGTTGTTGCTGATCCTGTGACACTTGTTGTTGGTTGATCAGTTGTAGTTGATCCTGTGACAGTTGTTGGTTGAGCAGTTGTTGTTGATCCAGTGTCAGTTGTTGTTGGTTGAGGAATTGTAGTTGATCCTATGACAGTTGTTGTGGGTTGAGCAGTTGTAGTTGATCCTATGACAGTTGTTGTTGGTTGAGCAGTTGTTGTTGATCCTGTGACAGTTGTTGTTGGTTGAGCAGTTGTAGTTGATCCTGTTACAGTTGTTGTTGGTTCAGCAGTTGTTGTTGATCATGTAACAGTTGTTGTTGATCCTGTGATAGTTGTTGTTGGTTGAGCAGCTGTTGTTGATCATGTGACAGTTGTTGTTGGTTGAGCAGTTGTTGTTGATGCAGTGACAGTTGTTGGTTGAGCAGTTGTTGTTGATCCAGTAACAGTTGGTGTTGGTTGAGCAGTTGTTGTTGATCCTGTAACAGTTGTTGTTGGTTGAGCAGTTGTTGTTGATCCTGTGACAGTTGTTGTTGGTTGAGCAGTTGTAGTTGATCCTGTGACAGTTGTTGTTGGTTGAGCAGTTGTAGTTGATCCTGTGACAGTTGTTGTTGGTTGAGCAGTTGTTGTTGATCCAGTAACAGTTGGTGTTGGTTGAGCAGTTGTTGTTGATCCTGTAACAGTTGTTGTTGGTTGAGCAGTTGTTGTTGATCCTGTCACAGTTGTATTTGGTTTAGCAGTTGTTGTTGATCCAGTGACAGTTGTTGTTGGTTGAACAGTTGTTGTTGATCCTGTAACAGTTGTTGTTGGTTGAGCAGTTGTTGTTGATCCTGTGACAGTTGTTGTTGATTGAGCAGTTGTTGTTGATCCTGTGACAGTTGTTGTTGGTTGAGCAGTTGTTGTTGATGCAGTGACAGTTGTTGGTTGAGCAGTTGTTGTTGATCCTGTAACAGTTGTTGTTGGATGAGCAGTTGTTGTTGATCCTGTAACAGTTGTTGTTGGTTGAGCAGTTGTTGTTGATCCTGTGACAGTTGTTGTTGGTTGAGCAGTTGTAGTTGATCCTGTGACAGTTGTTGTTGGTTGAGCAGTTGTAGTTGATCGTGTGACAGTTGTTGTTGGTTGAGCAGTTGTTGTTGATCCAGTAACAGTTGGTGTTGGTTGAGCAGTTGTTGTTGATCCTGTAACAGTTGTTGTTGGTTGAGCAGTTGTTGTTGATCCTGTCACAGTTGTTGTTGGTTGAGCAGTTGTTGTGGATCCAGTGACAGTTGTTGTTGGTTCAGCAGTTGTTGTTGATCCAGTGACAGTTGTTGTTGGTTGAGCAGTTGTTGTTGGTTGAGCAGTTGTTGTTGATCCAGTGACAGTTGTTGTTGGTTGATCAGTTGTAGTTGATCCTGTGACAGTTGTTGGTTGAGCAGTTGTTGTTGATCCAGTGTCAGTTGTTGTTGGTTGAGGAATTGTATTTGATCCTATGACAGTTGTTGTGGGTTGAGCAGTTGTAGTTGATCCTATGACAGTTGTTGTTGGTTGAGCAGTTGTTGTTGATCCTGTGACAGTTGTTGTTGGTTGAGCAGTTGTAGTTGATCCTGTTACAGTTGTTGTTGGTCCAGCAGTTGTTGTTGATCATGTAACAGTTGTTGTTGATCCTGTGATAGTTGTTGTTGGTTGAGCAGCTGTTGTTGATCATGTGACAGTTGTTGTTGGTTGAGCAGTTGTTGTTGATGCAGTGACAGTTGTTGGTTGAGCAGTTGTTGTTGATCCAGTAACAGTTGGTGTTGGTTGAGCAGTTGTTGTTAATCCTGTAACAGTTGTTGTTGGTTGAGCAGTTGTTGTTGATCCTGTGACAGTTGTTGTTGGTTGAGCAGTTGTAGTTGATCCTGTGACAGTTGTTGTTGGTTGAGCAGTTGTAGTTGATCCTGTGACAGTTGTTGTTGGTTGAGCAGTTGTTGTTGATCCAGTAACAGTTGGTGTTGGTTGAGCAGTTGTTGTTGATCCTGTAACAGTTGTTGTTGGTTGAGCAGTTGTTGTTGATCCTGTCACAGTTGTATTTGGTTTAGCAGTTGTTGTTGATCCAGTGACAGTTGTTGTTGGTTGAACAGTTGTTGTTGATCCTGTAACAGTTGTTGTTGGTTGAGCAGTTGTTGTTGATCCTGTGACAGTTGTTGTTGGTTGAGCAGTTGTAGTTGATCCTGTGACAGTTGTTGTTGGTTGAGCAGTTGTAGTTGATCCTGTGACAGTTGTTGTTGGTTGAGCAGTTGTTGTTGATCCAGTAACAGTTGGTGTTGGTTGAGCAGTTGTTGTTGATCCTGTAACAGTTGTTGTTGGTTGAGCAGTTGTTGTTGATCCTGTCACAGTTGTATTTGGTTGAGCAGTTGTTGATGATCGAGTGACAGTTGTTGTTGGTTGGTCAGTTGTTGTTGCTCCTGTGACAGTTGTTGTTGGTTCAGCAGTTGTTGTTGATCCAGTGACAGTTGTTGTTGGTTGAGCAGTTGTTGTGGATCCAGTGACAGTTGTTGTTGGTTCAGCAGTTGTTGTTGATCCAGTGACAGTTGTTGTTGGTTGAGCAGTTGTTGTTGGTTGAGCAGTTGTTGTTGATCCAGTGACAGTTGTTGTTGGTTGAGCAGTTGTTGTTGATCCAGTGACAGTTGTTGTTGGTTGATCAGTTGTAGTTGATCCGGTGACAGTTGTTGTTGGTTCAGCAGTTGTTGTTGGTTGAGCAGTTGTTGTTGATCATGTGACAGTTGTTGTTGGTTGAGCAGTTGTTGTTGATCCTGTAACAGTTGTTGTTGGTTGAGCAGTTGTTGTTGATCCTGTGACAGTTGTTGTTGGTTGAGCAGTTGTAGTTGATCCTGTGACAGTTGTTGTTGGTTGAGCAGTTGTAGTTTATCCTGTGACAGTTGTTGTTGGTTGAGCAGTTTTTGTTGATCCAGTAACAGTTGTTGTTGGTTGAGCAGTTGTTGTTGATCCTGTGACAGTTGTTGTTGGTTGAGCAGTTGTAGTTGATCCTGTGACTGTTGTTGTTGGTTGAGCAGTTGTTGTTGATCCAGTAACAGTTGGTGTTGGTTGAGCAGTTGTTGTTGATCCTGTAACAGTTGTTGTTGGTTGAGCAGTTGTTGTTTATCCTGTAACAGTTGTTGTTGGTTGAGCAGTTGTTGTTGATCCTGTGACAGTTGTTGTTGGTTGAGCAGTTGTAGTTGATCCTGTGACAGTTGTTGTTGGTTGAGCAGTTGTTGTTGATCCAGTAACAGTTGTTGTTGGTTGAGCAGTTGTTGTTGATCCTGTCACAGTTGTATTTGGTTGAGCAGTTGTTGATGATCCAGTGACAGTTGTTGTTGGTTGGTCAGTTGTTGTTGATCCTGTGACAGTTGTTGTTGGTTCAGCAGTTGTTGTTGATCCAGTGACAGTTGTTGTTGGTTGAGCAGTTGTTGTGGATCCAGTGACAGTTGTTGTTGGTTCAGCAGTTGTTGTTGATCCAGTGACAGTTGTTGTTGGTTGAGCAGTTGTTGTTGTTGAGCAGTTGTTGTTGATCCAGTGACAGTTGTTGTTGGTTGAGCAGTTGTTGTTGATCCAGTGACAGTTGTTGTTGGTTGATCAGTTGTAGTTGATCCTGTGACAGTTGTTGTTGGTTCAGCAGTTGTTGTTGTTTGAGCAGTTGTTGTTGATCCTGTGACAGTTGTTGTTGGTTGAGCAGTTGTTGTTGATCCTGTAACAGTTGTTGTTGGTTGAGCAGTTGTTGTTGATCCTGTGACAGTTGTTGTTGGTTGAGCAGTTGTAGTTGATCCTGTGACAGTTGTTGTTGGTTGAGAAGTTGTAGTTGATCCTGTGACAGTTGTTGTTGGTTGAGCAGTTGTTGTTGATCCAGTAACAGTTGTTGTTGGTTGAGCAGTTGTTGTTGATCCTGTCACAGTTGTATTTGGTTGAGCAGTTGTTGATGATCCAGTGACAGTTGTTGTTGGTTGGTCAGTTGTTGTTGATCCTGTGACAGTTGTTGTTGGTTCAGCAGTTGTTGTTGATCCAGTGACAGTTGTTGTTGGTTGAGCAGTTGTTGTGGATACAGTGACAGTTGTTGTTGATCCTGTGACAGTTGTTGTTGATTGAGCAGTTGTTGTTGATCCTGTGACAGTTGTTGTTGGTTGAGCAGTTGTTGTTGATGCAGTGACAGTTGTTGGTTGAGCAGTTGTTGTTGATCCTGTAACAGTTGTTGTTGGATGAGCAGTTGTTGTTGATCCTGTAACAGTTGTTGTTGGTTGAGCAGTTGTTGTTGATCCTGTGACAGTTGTTGTTGGTTGAGCAGTTGTAGTTGATCCTGTGACAGTTGTTGTTGGTTGAGCAGTTGTAGTTGATCGTGTGACAGTTGTTGTTGGTTGAGCAGTTGTTGTTGATCCAGTAACAGTTGGTGTTGGTTGAGCAGTTGTTGTTGATCCTGTAACAGTTGTTGTTGGTTGAGCAGTTGTTGTTGATCCTGTCACAGTTGTTGTTGGTTGAGCAGTTGTTGTGGATCCAGTGACAGTTGTTGTTGGTTCAGCAGTTGTTGTTGATCCAGTGACAGTTGTTGTTGGTTGAGCAGTTGTTGTTGGTTGAGCAGTTGTTGTTGATCCAGTGACAGTTGTTGTTGGTTGAGCAGTTGTTGTTGATCCAGTGACAGTTGTTGTTGGTTGAGCAGTTGTAGTTGAGCCTGTGACAGTTGTTGTTGGTTCAGCAGTTGTTGTTGGTTGAGCAGTTGTTGTTGATCCTGTGACAGTTGTTGTTGGTTCAGCAGTTGTAGTTAGTTGAGCAGTTGTTGATGGTTCAGCAGTTGTTGTTGGTTCAGCAGTTGTAGTTGATCCAGTGACAGTTGTTGTTGGTTGAGCAGTTGTTGTTGATCCTGTGACAGTTGTTGTTGGTTGAGCAGTTGTTGTTGATCCTGTGACAGTTGTTGTTGGTTGAGCAGTTGTAGTTGATCCTGTGACAGTTGTTGTTGGTTGAGCAGTTGTTGTTGATCCAGTAACAGTTGTTGTTGGTTGAGCAGTTGTTGTTGATCCTGTCACAGTTGTATTTGGTTGAGCAGTTGTTGATGATCCAGTGACAGTTGTTGTTGGTTGAGCAGTTGTTGTTGATCATGTGACAGTTGTTGTTGGTTGAGCAGTTGTTGTTGATCCTGTAACAGTTGTTGTTGGTTGAGCAGTTGTTGTTGATCCTGTGACAGTTGTTGTTGGTTGAGCAGTTGTAGTTGATCCTGTGACAGTTGTTGTTGGTTGAGCAGTTGTAGTTTATCCTGTGACAGTTGTTGTTGGTTGAGCAGTTTTTGTTGATCCTGTCACAGTTGTATTTGGTTGAGCAGTTGTTGATGATCCAGTGACAGTTGTTGTTGGTTGAGCAGTTGTTGTTGATCATGTGACAGTTGTTGTTGGTTGAGCAGTTGTTGTTGATCCTGTAACAGTTGTTGTTGGTTGAGCAGTTGTTGTTGATCCTGTGACAGTTGTTGTTGGTTGAGCAGTTGTAGTTGATCCTGTGACAGTTGTTGTTGGTTGAGCAGTTGTAGTTTATCCTGTGACAGTTGTTGTTGGTTGAGCAGTTTTTGTTGATCCAGTAACAGTTGTTGTTGGTTGAGCAGTTGTTGTTGATCCTGTGACAGTTGTTGTTGGTTGAGCAGTTGTAGTTGATCCTGTGACTGTTGTTGTTGGTTGAGCAGTTGTTGTTGATCCAGTAACAGTTGGTGTTGGTTGAGCAGTTGTTGTTGATCCTGTAACAGTTGTTGTTGGTTGAGCAGTTGTTGTTTATCCTGTAACAGTTGTTGTTGGTTGAGCAGTTGTTGTTGATCCTGTGACAGTTGTTGTTGGTTGAGCAGTTGTAGTTGATCCTGTGACAGTTGTTGTTGGTTGAGCAGTTGTTGTTGATCCAGTAACAGTTGTTGTTGGTTGAGCAGTTGTTGTTGATCCTGTCACAGTTGTATTTGGTTGAGCAGTTGTTGATGATCCAGTGACAGTTGTTGTTGGTTGGTCAGTTGTTGTTGATCCTGTGACAGTTGTTGTTGGTTCAGCAGTTGTTGTTGATCCAGTGACAGTTGTTGTTGGTTGAGCAGTTGTTGTGGATCCAGTGACAGTTGTTGTTGGTTCAGCAGTTGTTGTTGATCCAGTGACAGTTGTTGTTGGTTGAGCAGTTGTTGTTGTTGAGCAGTTGTTGTTGATCCAGTGACAGTTGTTGTTGGTTGAGCAGTTGTTGTTGATCCAGTGACAGTTGTTGTTGGTTGATCAGTTGTAGTTGATCCTGTGACAGTTGTTGTTGGTTCAGCAGTTGTTGTTGGTTGAGCAGTTGTTGTTGATCCTGTGACAGTTGTTGTTGGTTGAGCAGTTGTTGTTGATCCTGTAACAGTTGTTGTTGGTTGAGCAGTTGTTGTTGATCCTGTGATAGTTGTTGTTGGTTGAGCAGTTGTAGTTGATCATGTGACAGTTGTTGTTGGTTGAGCAGTTGTAGTTGATCCTGTGACAGTTGTTGTTGGTTGAGCAGTTGTTGTTGATCCAGTAACAGTTGTTGTTGGTTGAGCAGTTGTTGTTGATCCTGTCACAGTTGTATTTGGTTGAGCAGTTGTTGATGATCCAGTGACAGTTGTTGTTGGTTGGTCAGTTGTTGTTGATCCTGTGACAGTTGTTGTTGGTTCAGCAGTTGTTGTTGATCCAGTGACAGTTGTTGTTGGTTGAGCAGTTGTTGTGGATACAGTGACAGTTGTTGTTGATCCTGTGACAGTTGTTGTTGATTGAGCAGTTGTTGTTGATCCTGTGACAGTTGTTGTTGGTTGAGCAGTTGTTGTTGATCCTGTAACAGTTGTTGTTGGTTGAGCAGTTGTTGTTGATCCTGTAACAGTTGTTGTTGGATGAGCAGTTGTTGTTGATCCTGTAACAGTTGTTGTTGGTTGAGCAGTTGTTGTTGATCCTGTGACAGTTGTTGTTGGTTGAGCAGTTGTAGTTGATCCTGTGACAGTTGTTGTTGGTTGAGCAGTTGTAGTTGATCGTGTGACAGTTGTTGTTGGTTGAGCAGTTGTTGTTGATCCAGTAACAGTTGGTGTTGGTTGAGCAGTTGTTGTTGATCCTGTAACAGTTGTTGTTGGTTGAGCAGTTGTTGTTGATCCTGTCACAGTTGTTGTTGGTTGAGCAGTTGTTGTTGATCCAGTGACAGTTGTTGTTGGTTGAGCAGTTGTTGTTGGTTGAGCAGTTGTTGTTGATCCAGTGACAGTTGTTGTTGGTTGAGCAGTTGTTGTTGATCCAGTGACAGTTGTTGTTGGTTGAGCAGTTGTAGTTGAGCCTGTGACAGTTGTTGTTGGTTCAGCAGTTGTTGTTGGTTGAGCAGTTGTTGTTGATCCTGTGACAGTTGTTGTTGGTTCAGCAGTTGTAGTTAGTTGAGCAGTTGTTGTTGATCCTGTGACAGTTGTTGTTGGTTGAGCAGTTGTAGTTGATCCTGTGACAGTTGTTGTTGGTTGAGCAGTTGTAGTTGATCGTGTGACAGTTGTTGTTGGTTGAGCAGTTGTTGTTGATCCAGTAACAGTTGGTGTTGGTTGAGCAGTTGTTGTTGATCCTGTAACAGTTGTTGTTGGTTGAGCAGTTGTTGTTGATCCTGTCACAGTTGTTGTTGGTTGAGCAGTTGTTGTGGATCCAGTGACAGTTGTTGTTGGTTCAGCAGTTGTTGTTGATCCAGTGACAGTTGTTGTTGGTTGAGCAGTTGTTGTTGGTTGAGCAGTTGTTGTTGATCCAGTGACAGTTGTTGTTGGTTGAGCAGTTGTTGTTGATCCAGTGACAGTTGTTGTTGGTTGAGCAGTTGTAGTTGAGCCTGTGACAGTTGTTGTTGGTTCAGCAGTTGTTGTTGGTTGAGCAGTTGTTGTTGATCCTGTGACAATTGTTGTTGGTTCAGCAGTTGTAGTTAGTTGAGCAGTTGTTGATGGTTCAGCAGTTGTTGTTGGTTCAGCAGTTGTAGTTGATCCAGTGACAGTTGTTGTTGGTTGAGCAGTTGTTGTTGATCCTGTGACAGTTGTTGTTGGTTGAGCAGTTGTTGTTGATCCTGTGACAGTTGTTGTTGGTTGAGCAGTTGTAGTTGATCCTGTGACAGTTGTTGTTGGTTGAGCAGTTGTTGTTGATCCAGTAACAGTTGTTGTTGGTTGAGCAGTTGTTGTTGATCCTGTCACAGTTGTATTTGGTTGAGCAGTTGTTGATGATCCAGTGACAGTTGTTGTTGGTTCAGCAGTTGTTGTTGGTTGAGCAGTTGTTGTTGATCCTGTGACAGTTGTTGTTGGTTCAGCAGTTGTAGTTAGTTGAGCAGTTGTTGTTGATCCTGTGACAGTTGTTGTTGGTTGAGCAGTTGTAGTTGATCCTGTGACAGTTGTTGTTGGTTGAGCAGTTGTAGTTGATCGTGTGACAGTTGTTGTTGGTTGAGCAGTTGTTGTTGATCCAGTAACAGTTGGTGTTGGTTGAGCAGTTGTTGTTGATCCTGTAACAGTTGTTGTTGGTTGAGCAGTTGTTGTTGATCCTGTCACAGTTGTTGTTGGTTGAGCAGTTGTTGTGGATCCAGTGACAGTTGTTGTTGGTTCAGCAGTTGTTGTTGATCCAGTGACAGTTGTTGTTGGTTGAGCAGTTGTTGTTGGTTGAGCAGTTGTTGTTGATCCAGTGACAGTTGTTGTTGGTTGAGCAGTTGTTGTTGATCCAGTGACAGTTGTTGTTGGTTGAGCAGTTGTAGTTGAGCCTGTGACAGTTGTTGTTGGTTCAGCAGTTGTTGTTGGTTGAGCAGTTGTTGTTGATCCTGTGACAATTGTTGTTGGTTCAGCAGTTGTAGTTAGTTGAGCAGTTGTTGATGGTTCAGCAGTTGTTGTTGGTTCAGCAGTTGTAGTTGATCCAGTGACAGTTGTTGTTGGTTGAGCAGTTGTTGTTGATCCTGTGACAGTTGTTGTTGGTTGAGCAGTTGTTGTTGATCCTGTGACAGTTGTTGTTGGTTGAGCAGTTGTAGTTGATCCTGTGACAGTTGTTGTTGGTTGAGCAGTTGTTGTTGATCCAGTAACAGTTGTTGTTGGTTGAGCAGTTGTTGTTGATCCTGTCACAGTTGTATTTGGTTGAGCAGTTGTTGATGATCCAGTGACAGTTGTTGTTGGTTGAGCAGTTGTTGTTGATCATGTGACAGTTGTTGTTGGTTGAGCAGTTGTTGTTGATCCTGTAACAGTTGTTGTTGGTTGAGCAGTTGTTGTTGATCCTGTGACAGTTGTTGTTGGTTGAGCAGTTGTAGTTGATCCTGTGACAGTTGTTGTTGGTTGAGCAGTTGTAGTTTATCCTGTGACAGTTGTTGTTGGTTGAGCAGTTTTTGTTGATCCAGTAACAGTTGTTGTTGGTTGAGCAGTTGTTGTTGATCCTGTGACAGTTGTTGTTGGTTGAGCAGTTGTTGTTGATCCTGTCACAGTTGTTGTTGGTTGAGCAGTTGTTGTGGATCCAGTGACAGTTGTTGTTGGTTCAGCAGTTGTTGTTGATCCAGTGACAGTTGTTGTTGGTTGAGCAGTTGTTGTTGGTTGAGCAGTTGTTGTTGATCCAGTGACAGTTGTTGTTGGTTGAGCAGTTGTTGTTGATCCAGTGACAGTTGTTGTTGGTTGAGCAGTTGTAGTTGAGCCTGTGACAGTTGTTGTTGATTCAGCAGTTGTTGTTGGTTGAGCAGTTGTTGTTGATCCTGTGACAGTTGTTGTTGGTTCAGCAGTTGTAGTTAGTTGAGCAGTTGTTGATGGTTCAGCAGTTGTTGTTGGTTCAGCAGTTGTAGTTGATCCAGTGACAGTTGTTGTTGGTTGAGCAGTTGTTGTTGATCCTGTGACAGTTGTTGTTGGTTGAGCAGTTGTTGTTGATCCAGTAACAGTTGGTGTTGGTTGAGCAGTTGTTGTTGATCCTGTAACAGTTGTTGTTGGTTGAGCAGTTGTTGTTGATCCTGTCACAGTTGTTGTTGGTTGAGCAGTTGTTGTGGATCCAGTGACAGTTGTTGTTGGTTCAGCAGTTGTTGTTGATCCAGTGACAGTTGTTGTTGGTTGAGCAGTTGTTGTTGGTTGAGCAGTTGTTGTTGATCCAGTGACAGTTGTTGTTGGTTGAGCAGTTGTTGTTGATCCAGTGACAGTTGTTGTTGGTTGAGCAGTTGTAGTTGAGCCTGTGACAGTTGTTGTTGGTTCAGCAGTTGTTGTTGGTTGAGCAGTTGTTGTTGATCCTGTGACAATTGTTGTTGGTTCAGCAGTTGTAGTTAGTTGAGCAGTTGTTGATGGTTCAGCAGTTGTTGTTGGTTCAGCAGTTGTAGTTGATCCAGTGACAGTTGTTGTTGGTTGAGCAGTTGTTGTTGATCCTGTGACAGTTGTTGTTGGTTGAGCAGTTGTTGTTGATCCTGTGACAGTTGTTGTTGGTTGAGCAGTTGTAGTTGATCCTGTGACAGTTGTTGTTGGTTGAGCAGTTGTTGTTGATCCAGTAACAGTTGTTGTTGGTTGAGCAGTTGTTGTTGATCCTGTCACAGTTGTATTTGGTTGAGCAGTTGTTGATGATCCAGTGACAGTTGTTGTTGGTTGAGCAGTTGTTGTTGATCATGTGACAGTTGTTGTTGGTTGAGCAGTTGTTGTTGATCCTGTAACAGTTGTTGTTGGTTGAGCAGTTGTTGTTGATCCTGTGACAGTTGTTGTTGGTTGAGCAGTTGTAGTTGATCCTGTGACAGTTGTTGTTGGTTGAGCAGTTGTAGTTTATCCTGTGACAGTTGTTGTTGGTTGAGCAGTTTTTGTTGATCCAGTAACAGTTGTTGTTGGTTGAGCAGTTGTTGTTGATCCTGTGACAGTTGTTGTTGGTTGAGCAGTTGTTGTTGATCCTGTCACAGTTGTTGTTGGTTGAGCAGTTGTTGTGGATCCAGTGACAGTTGTTGTTGGTTCAGCAGTTGTTGTTGATCCAGTGACAGTTGTTGTTGGTTGAGCAGTTGTTGTTGGTTGAGCAGTTGTTGTTGATCCAGTGACAGTTGTTGTTGGTTGAGCAGTTGTTGTTGATCCAGTGACAGTTGTTGTTGGTTGAGCAGTTGTAGTTGAGCCTGTGACAGTTGTTGTTGATTCAGCAGTTGTTGTTGGTTGAGCAGTTGTTGTTGATCCTGTGACAGTTGTTGTTGGTTCAGCAGTTGTAGTTAGTTGAGCAGTTGTTGATGGTTCAGCAGTTGTTGTTGGTTCAGCAGTTGTAGTTGATCCAGTGACAGTTGTTGTTGGTTGAGCAGTTGTTGTTGATCCTGTGACAGTTG
Organism: Notolepis coatsorum; assembly: GCF_963971535.1. Lineage (NCBI taxonomy): Eukaryota > Metazoa > Chordata > Actinopteri > Aulopiformes > Paralepididae > Notolepis > Notolepis coatsorum. Next base: position 126,870,707 of record NC_140167.1, read on the forward strand.
TTGTTGGTTGAGCAGTTGTTGTTGATCCTGTGACAGTTGTTGTTGGTTGAGCAGTTGTAGTTGATCCTGTGACAGTTGTTGTTGGTTGAGCAGTTGTTGTTGATCCAGTAACAGTTGTTGTTGGTTGAGCAGTTGTTGTTGATCCTGTCACAGTTGTATTTGGTTGAGCAGTTGTTGATGATCCAGTGACAGTTGTTGTTGGTTGAGCAGTTGTTGTTGATCATGTGACAGTTGTTGTTGGTTGAGCAGTTGTTGTTGATCCTGTAACAGTTGTTGTTGGTTGAGCAGTTGTTGTTGATCCTGTGACAGTTGTTGTTGGTTGAGCAGTTGTAGTTGATCCTGTGACAGTTGTTGTTGGTTGAGCAGTTGTAGTTTATCCTGTGACAGTTGTTGTTGGTTGAGCAGTTTTTGTTGATCCTGTCACAGTTGTATTTGGTTGAGCAGTTGTTGATGATCCAGTGACAGTTGTTGTTGGTTGAGCAGTTGTTGTTGATCCAGTAACAGTTGGTGTTGGTTGAGCAGTTGTTGTTGATCCTGTAACAGTTGTTGTTGGTTGAGCAGTTGTTGTTTATCCTGTAACAGTTGTTGTTGGTTGAGCAGTTGTTGTTGATCCTGTGACAGTTGTTGTTGGTTGAGCAGTTGTAGTTGATCCTGTGACAGTTGTTGTTGGTTGAGCAGTTGTTGTTGATCCAGTAACAGTTGTTGTTGGTTGAGCAGTTGTTGTTGATCCTGTCACAGTTGTATTTGGTTGAGCAGTTGTTGATGATCCAGTGACAGTTGTTGTTGGTTGGTCAGTTGTTGTTGATCCTGTGACAGTTGTTGTTGGTTCAGCAGTTGTTGTTGATCCAGTGACAGTTGTTGTTGGTTGAGCAGTTGTTGTGGATCCAGTGACAGTTGTTGTTGGTTCAGCAGTTGTTGTTGATCCAGTGACAGTTGTTGTTGGTTGAGCAGTTGTTGTTGTTGAGCAGTTGTTGTTGATCCAGTGACAGTTGTTGTTGGTTGAGCAGTTGTTGTTGATCCAGTGACAGTTGTTGTTGGTTGATCAGTTGTAGTTGATCCTGTGACAGTTGTTGTTGGTTCAGCAGTTGTTGTTGGTTGAGCAGTTGTTGTTGATCCTGTGACAGTTGTTGTTGGTTGAGCAGTTGTTGTTGATCCTGTAACAGTTGTTGTTGGTTGAGCAGTTGTTGTTGATCCTGTGACAGTTGTTGTTGGTTGAGCAGTTGTAGTTGATCCTGTGACAGTTGTTGTTGGTTGAGAAGTTGTAGTTGATCCTGTGACAGTTGTTGTTGGTTGAGCAGTTGTTGTTGATCCAGTAACAGTTGTTGTTGGTTGAGCAGTTGTTGTTGATCCTGTCACAGTTGTATTTGGTTGAGCAGTTGTTGATGATCCAGTGACAGTTGTTGTTGGTTGGTCAGTTGTTGTTGATCCTGTGACAGTTGTTGTTGGTTCAGCAGTTGTTGTTGATCCAGTGACAGTTGTTGTTGGTTGAGCAGTTGTTGTGGATACAGTGACAGTTGTTGTTGATCCTGTGACAGTTGTTGTTGATTGAGCAGTTGTTGTTGATCCTGTGACAGTTGTTGTTGGTTGAGCAGTTGTTGTTGATGCAGTGACAGTTGTTGGTTGAGCAGTTGTTGTTGATCCTGTAACAGTTGTTGTTGGATGAGCAGTTGTTGTTGATCCTGTAACAGTTGTTGTTGGTTGAGCAGTTGTTGTTGATCCTGTGACAGTTGTTGTTGGTTGAGCAGTTGTAGTTGATCCTGTGACAGTTGTTGTTGGTTGAGCAGTTGTAGTTGATCGTGTGACAGTTGTTGTTGGTTGAGCAGTTGTTGTTGATCCAGTAACAGTTGGTGTTGGTTGAGCAGTTGTTGTTGATCCTGTAACAGTTGTTGTTGGTTGAGCAGTTGTTGTTGATCCTGTCACAGTTGTTGTTGGTTGAGCAGTTGTTGTGGATCCAGTGACAGTTGTTGTTGGTTCAGCAGTTGTTGTTGATCCAGTGACAGTTGTTGTTGGTTGAGCAGTTGTTGTTGGTTGAGCAGTTGTTGTTGATCCAGTGACAGTTGTTGTTGGTTGAGCAGTTGTTGTTGATCCAGTGACAGTTGTTGTTGGTTGAGCAGTTGTAGTTGAGCCTGTGACAGTTGTTGTTGGTTCAGCAGTTGTTGTTGGTTGAGCAGTTGTTGTTGATCCTGTGACAGTTGTTGTTGGTTCAGCAGTTGTAGTTAGTTGAGCAGTTGTTGATGGTTCAGCAGTTGTTGTTGGTTCAGCAGTTGTAGTTGATCCAGTGACAGTTGTTGTTGGTTGAGCAGTTGTTGTTGATCCTGTGACAGTTGTTGTTGGTTGAGCAGTTGTTGTTGATCCTGTGACAGTTGTTGTTGGTTGAGCAGTTGTAGTTGATCCTGTGACAGTTGTTGTTGGTTGAGCAGTTGTTGTTGATCCAGTAACAGTTGTTGTTGGTTGAGCAGTTGTTGTTGATCCTGTCACAGTTGTATTTGGTTGAGCAGTTGTTGATGATCCAGTGACAGTTGTTGTTGGTTGAGCAGTTGTTGTTGATCATGTGACAGTTGTTGTTGGTTGAGCAGTTGTTGTTGATCCTGTAACAGTTGTTGTTGGTTGAGCAGTTGTTGTTGATCCTGTGACAGTTGTTGTTGGTTGAGCAGTTGTAGTTGATCCTGTGACAGTTGTTGTTGGTTGAGCAGTTGTAGTTTATCCTGTGACAGTTGTTGTTGGTTGAGCAGTTTTTGTTGATCCTGTCACAGTTGTATTTGGTTGAGCAGTTGTTGATGATCCAGTGACAGTTGTTGTTGGTTGAGCAGTTGTTGTTGATCATGTGACAGTTGTTGTTGGTTGAGCAGTTGTTGTTGATCCTGTAACAGTTGTTGTTGGTTGAGCAGTTGTTGTTGATCCTGTGACAGTTGTTGTTGGTTGAGCAGTTGTAGTTGATCCTGTGACAGTTGTTGTTGGTTGAGCAGTTGTAGTTTATCCTGTGACAGTTGTTGTTGGTTGAGCAGTTTTTGTTGATCCAGTAACAGTTGTTGTTGGTTGAGCAGTTGTTGTTGATCCTGTGACAGTTGTTGTTGGTTGAGCAGTTGTAGTTGATCCTGTGACTGTTGTTGTTGGTTGAGCAGTTGTTGTTGATCCAGTAACAGTTGGTGTTGGTTGAGCAGTTGTTGTTGATCCTGTAACAGTTGTTGTTGGTTGAGCAGTTGTTGTTTATCCTGTAACAGTTGTTGTTGGTTGAGCAGTTGTTGTTGATCCTGTGACAGTTGTTGTTGGTTGAGCAGTTGTAGTTGATCCTGTGACAGTTGTTGTTGGTTGAGCAGTTGTTGTTGATCCAGTAACAGTTGTTGTTGGTTGAGCAGTTGTTGTTGATCCTGTCACAGTTGTATTTGGTTGAGCAGTTGTTGATGATCCAGTGACAGTTGTTGTTGGTTGGTCAGTTGTTGTTGATCCTGTGACAGTTGTTGTTGGTTCAGCAGTTGTTGTTGATCCAGTGACAGTTGTTGTTGGTTGAGCAGTTGTTGTGGATCCAGTGACAGTTGTTGTTGGTTCAGCAGTTGTTGTTGATCCAGTGACAGTTGTTGTTGGTTGAGCAGTTGTTGTTGTTGAGCAGTTGTTGTTGATCCAGTGACAGTTGTTGTTGGTTGAGCAGTTGTTGTTGATCCAGTGACAGTTGTTGTTGGTTGATCAGTTGTAGTTGATCCTGTGACAGTTGTTGTTGGTTCAGCAGTTGTTGTTGGTTGAGCAGTTGTTGTTGATCCTGTGACAGTTGTTGTTGGTTGAGCAGTTGTTGTTGATCCTGTAACAGTTGTTGTTGGTTGAGCAGTTGTTGTTGATCCTGTGATAGTTGTTGTTGGTTGAGCAGTTGTAGTTGATCATGTGACAGTTGTTGTTGGTTGAGCAGTTGTAGTTGATCCTGTGACAGTTGTTGTTGGTTGAGCAGTTGTTGTTGATCCAGTAACAGTTGTTGTTGGTTGAGCAGTTGTTGTTGATCCTGTCACAGTTGTATTTGGTTGAGCAGTTGTTGATGATCCAGTGACAGTTGTTGTTGGTTGGTCAGTTGTTGTTGATCCTGTGACAGTTGTTGTTGGTTCAGCAGTTGTTGTTGATCCAGTGACAGTTGTTGTTGGTTGAGCAGTTGTTGTGGATACAGTGACAGTTGTTGTTGATCCTGTGACAGTTGTTGTTGATTGAGCAGTTGTTGTTGATCCTGTGACAGTTGTTGTTGGTTGAGCAGTTGTTGTTGATCCTGTAACAGTTGTTGTTGGTTGAGCAGTTGTTGTTGATCCTGTAACAGTTGTTGTTGGATGAGCAGTTGTTGTTGATCCTGTAACAGTTGTTGTTGGTTGAGCAGTTGTTGTTGATCCTGTGACAGTTGTTGTTGGTTGAGCAGTTGTAGTTGATCCTGTGACAGTTGTTGTTGGTTGAGCAGTTGTAGTTGATCGTGTGACAGTTGTTGTTGGTTGAGCAGTTGTTGTTGATCCAGTAACAGTTGGTGTTGGTTGAGCAGTTGTTGTTGATCCTGTAACAGTTGTTGTTGGTTGAGCAGTTGTTGTTGATCCTGTCACAGTTGTTGTTGGTTGAGCAGTTGTTGTTGATCCAGTGACAGTTGTTGTTGGTTGAGCAGTTGTTGTTGGTTGAGCAGTTGTTGTTGATCCAGTGACAGTTGTTGTTGGTTGAGCAGTTGTTGTTGATCCAGTGACAGTTGTTGTTGGTTGAGCAGTTGTAGTTGAGCCTGTGACAGTTGTTGTTGGTTCAGCAGTTGTTGTTGGTTGAGCAGTTGTTGTTGATCCTGTGACAGTTGTTGTTGGTTCAGCAGTTGTAGTTAGTTGAGCAGTTGTTGTTGATCCTGTGACAGTTGTTGTTGGTTGAGCAGTTGTAGTTGATCCTGTGACAGTTGTTGTTGGTTGAGCAGTTGTAGTTGATCGTGTGACAGTTGTTGTTGGTTGAGCAGTTGTTGTTGATCCAGTAACAGTTGGTGTTGGTTGAGCAGTTGTTGTTGATCCTGTAACAGTTGTTGTTGGTTGAGCAGTTGTTGTTGATCCTGTCACAGTTGTTGTTGGTTGAGCAGTTGTTGTGGATCCAGTGACAGTTGTTGTTGGTTCAGCAGTTGTTGTTGATCCAGTGACAGTTGTTGTTGGTTGAGCAGTTGTTGTTGGTTGAGCAGTTGTTGTTGATCCAGTGACAGTTGTTGTTGGTTGAGCAGTTGTTGTTGATCCAGTGACAGTTGTTGTTGGTTGAGCAGTTGTAGTTGAGCCTGTGACAGTTGTTGTTGGTTCAGCAGTTGTTGTTGGTTGAGCAGTTGTTGTTGATCCTGTGACAATTGTTGTTGGTTCAGCAGTTGTAGTTAGTTGAGCAGTTGTTGATGGTTCAGCAGTTGTTGTTGGTTCAGCAGTTGTAGTTGATCCAGTGACAGTTGTTGTTGGTTGAGCAGTTGTTGTTGATCCTGTGACAGTTGTTGTTGGTTGAGCAGTTGTTGTTGATCCTGTGACAGTTGTTGTTGGTTGAGCAGTTGTAGTTGATCCTGTGACAGTTGTTGTTGGTTGAGCAGTTGTTGTTGATCCAGTAACAGTTGTTGTTGGTTGAGCAGTTGTTGTTGATCCTGTCACAGTTGTATTTGGTTGAGCAGTTGTTGATGATCCAGTGACAGTTGTTGTTGGTTCAGCAGTTGTTGTTGGTTGAGCAGTTGTTGTTGATCCTGTGACAGTTGTTGTTGGTTCAGCAGTTGTAGTTAGTTGAGCAGTTGTTGTTGATCCTGTGACAGTTGTTGTTGGTTGAGCAGTTGTAGTTGATCCTGTGACAGTTGTTGTTGGTTGAGCAGTTGTAGTTGATCGTGTGACAGTTGTTGTTGGTTGAGCAGTTGTTGTTGATCCAGTAACAGTTGGTGTTGGTTGAGCAGTTGTTGTTGATCCTGTAACAGGTGTTGTTGGTTGAGCAGTTGTTGTTGATCCTGTCACAGTTGTTGTTGGTTGAGCAGTTGTTGTGGATCCAGTGACAGTTGTTGTTGGTTCAGCAGTTGTTGTTGATCCAGTGACAGTTGTTGTTGGTTGAGCAGTTGTTGTTGGTTGAGCAGTTGTTGTTGATCCAGTGACAGTTGTTGTTGGTTGAGCAGTTGTTGTTGATCCAGTGACAGTTGTTGTTGGTTGAGCAGTTGTAGTTGAGCCTGTGACAGTTGTTGTTGGTTCAGCAGTTGTTGTTGGTTGAGCAGTTGTTGTTGATCCTGTGACAATTGTTGTTGGTTCAGCAGTTGTAGTTAGTTGAGCAGTTGTTGATGGTTCAGCAGTTGTTGTTGGTTCAGCAGTTGTAGTTGATCCAGTGACAGTTGTTGTTGGTTGAGCAGTTGTTGTTGATCCTGTGACAGTTGTTGTTGGTTGAGCAGTTGTTGTTGATCCTGTGACAGTTGTTGTTGGTTGAGCAGTTGTAGTTGATCCTGTGACAGTTGTTGTTGGTTGAGCAGTTGTTGTTGATCCAGTAACAGTTGTTGTTGGTTGAGCAGTTGTTGTTGATCCTGTCACAGTTGTATTTGGTTGAGCAGTTGTTGATGATCCAGTGACAGTTGTTGTTGGTTGAGCAGTTGTTGTTGATCATGTGACAGTTGTTGTTGGTTGAGCAGTTGTTGTTGATCCTGTAACAGTTGTTGTTGGTTGAGCAGTTGTTGTTGATCCTGTGACAGTTGTTGTTGGTTGAGCAGTTGTAGTTGATCCTGTGACAGTTGTTGTTGGTTGAGCAGTTGTAGTTTATCCTGTGACAGTTGTTGTTGGTTGAGCAGTTTTTGTTGATCCAGTAACAGTTGTTGTTGGTTGAGCAGTTGTTGTTGATCCTGTGACAGTTGTTGTTGGTTGAGCAGTTGTTGTTGATCCTGTCACAGTTGTTGTTGGTTGAGCAGTTGTTGTGGATCCAGTGACAGTTGTTGTTGGTTCAGCAGTTGTTGTTGATCCAGTGACAGTTGTTGTTGGTTGAGCAGTTGTTGTTGGTTGAGCAGTTGTTGTTGATCCAGTGACAGTTGTTGTTGGTTGAGCAGTTGTTGTTGATCCAGTGACAGTTGTTGTTGGTTGAGCAGTTGTAGTTGAGCCTGTGACAGTTGTTGTTGATTCAGCAGTTGTTGTTGGTTGAGCAGTTGTTGTTGATCCTGTGACAGTTGTTGTTGGTTCAGCAGTTGTAGTTAGTTGAGCAGTTGTTGATGGTTCAGCAGTTGTTGTTGGTTCAGCAGTTGTAGTTGATCCAGTGACAGTTGTTGTTGGTTGAGCAGTTGTTGTTGATCCTGTGACAGTTGTTGTTGGTTGAGCAGTTGTTGTTGATCCTGTGACAGTTGTTGTTGGTTGAGCAGTTGTAGTTGATCCTGTGACAGTTGTTGTTGGTTGAGCAGTTGTTGTTGATCCAGTAACAGTTGTTGTTGGTTGAGCAGTTGTTGTTGATCCTGTCACAGTTGTATTTGGTTGAGCAGTTGTTGATGATCCAGTGACAGTTGTTGTTGGTTGAGCAGTTGTTGTTGATCATGTGACAGTTGTTGTTGGTTGAGCAGTTGTTGTTGATCCTGTAACAGTTGTTGTTGGTTGAGCAGTTGTTGTTGATCCTGTGACAGTTGTTGTTGGTTGAGCAGTTGTAGTTGATCCTGTGACAGTTGTTGTTGGTTGAGCAGTTGTAGTTTATCCTGTGACAGTTGTTGTTGGTTGAGCAGTTTTTGTTGATCCTGTCACAGTTGTATTTGGTTGAGCAGTTGTTGATGATCCAGTGACAGTTGTTGTTGGTTGAGCAGTTGTTGTTGATCATGTGACAGTTGTTGTTGGTTGAGCAGTTGTTGTTGATCCTGTAACAGTTGTTGTTGGTTGAGCAGTTGTTGTTGATCCTGTGACAGTTGTTGTTGGTTGAGCAGTTGTAGTTGATCCTGTGACAGTTGTTGTTGGTTGAGCAGTTGTAGTTTATCCTGTGACAGTTGTTGTTGGTTGAGCAGTTTTTGTTGATCCAGTAACAGTTGTTGTTGGTTGAGCAGTTGTTGTTGATCCTGTGACAGTTGTTGTTGGTTGAGCAGTTGTAGTTGATCCTGTGACTGTTGTTGTTGGTTGAGCAGTTGTTGTTGATCCAGTAACAGTTGGTGTTGGTTGAGCAGTTGTTGTTGATCCTGTAACAGTTGTTGTTGGTTGAGCAGTTGTTGTTTATCCTGTAACAGTTGTTGTTGGTTGAGCAGTTGTTGTTGATCCTGTGACAGTTGTTGTTGGTTGAGCAGTTGTAGTTGATCCTGTGACAGTTGTTGTTGGTTGAGCAGTTGTTGTTGATCCAGTAACAGTTGTTGTTGGTTGAGCAGTTGTTGTTGATCCTGTCACAGTTGTATTTGGTTGAGCAGTTGTTGATGATCCAGTGACAGTTGTTGTTGGTTGGTCAGTTGTTGTTGATCCTGTGACAGTTGTTGTTGGTTCAGCAGTTGTTGTTGATCCAGTGACAGTTGTTGTTGGTTGAGCAGTTGTTGTGGATCCAGTGACAGTTGTTGTTGGTTCAGCAGTTGTTGTTGATCCAGTGACAGTTGTTGTTGGTTGAGCAGTTGTTGTTGTTGAGCAGTTGTTGTTGATCCAGTGACAGTTGTTGTTGGTTGAGCAGTTGTTGTTGATCCAGTGACAGTTGTTGTTGGTTGATCAGTTGTAGTTGATCCTGTGACAGTTGTTGTTGGTTCAGCAGTTGTTGTTGGTTGAGCAGTTGTTGTTGATCCTGTGACAGTTGTTGTTGGTTGAGCAGTTGTTGTTGATCCTGTAACAGTTGTTGTTGGTTGAGCAGTTGTTGTTGATCCTGTGACAGTTGTTGTTGGTTGAGCAGTTGTAGTTGATCATGTGACAGTTGTTGTTGGTTGAGCAGTTGTAGTTGATCCTGTGACAGTTGTTGTTGGTTGAGCAGTTGTTGTTGATCCAGTAACAGTTGTTGTTGGTTGAGCAGTTGTTGTTGATCCTGTCACAGTTGTATTTGGTTGAGCAGTTGTTGATGATCCAGTGACAGTTGTTGTTGGTTGGTCAGTTGTTGTTGATCCTGTGACAGTTGTTGTTGGTTCAGCAGTTGTTGTTGATCCAGTGACAGTTGTTGTTGGTTGAGCAGTTGTTGTGGATACAGTGACAGTTGTTGTTGATCCTGTGACAGTTGTTGTTGATTGAGCAGTTGTTGTTGATCCTGTGACAGTTGTTGTTGGTTGAGCAGTTGTTGTTGATCCTGTAACAGTTGTTGTTGGTTGAGCAGTTGTTGTTGATCCTGTGACAGTTGTTGTTGGTTGAGCAGTTGTAGTTGATCCTGTGACAGTTGTTGTTGGTTGAGAAGTTGTAGTTGATCCTGTGACAGTTGTTGTTGGTTGAGCAGTTGTTGTTGATCCAGTAACAGTTGTTGTTGGTTGAGCAGTTGTTGTTGATCCTGTCACAGTTGTATTTGGTTGAGCAGTTGTTGATGATCCAGTGACAGTTGTTGTTGGTTGGTCAGTTGTTGTTGATCCTGTGACAGTTGTTGTTGGTTCAGCAGTTGTTGTTGATCCAGTGACAGTTGTTGTTGGTTGAGCAGTTGTTGTGGATACAGTGACAGTTGTTGTTGATCCTGTGACAGTTGTTGTTGATTGAGCAGTTGTTGTTGATCCTGTGACAGTTGTTGTTGGTTGAGCAGTTGTTGTTGATGCAGTGACAGTTGTTGGTTGAGCAGTTGTTGTTGATCCTGTAACAGTTGTTGTTGGATGAGCAGTTGTTGTTGATCCTGTAACAGTTGTTGTTGGTTGAGCAGTTGTTGTTGATCCTGTGACAGTTGTTGTTGGTTGAGCAGTTGTAGTTGATCCTGTGACAGTTGTTGTTGGTTGAGCAGTTGTAGTTGATCGTGTGACAGTTGTTGTTGGTTGAGCAGTTGTTGTTGATCCAGTAACAGTTGGTGTTGGTTGAGCAGTTGTTGTTGATCCTGTAACAGTTGTTGTTGGTTGAGCAGTTGTTGTTGATCCTGTCACAGTTGTTGTTGGTTGAGCAGTTGTTGTGGATCCAGTGACAGTTGTTGTTGGTTCAGCAGTTGTTGTTGATCCAGTGACAGTTGTTGTTGGTTGAGCAGTTGTTGTTGGTTGAGCAGTTGTTGTTGATCCAGTGACAGTTGTTGTTGGTTGAGCAGTTGTTGTTGATCCAGTGACAGTTGTTGTTGGTTGAGCAGTTGTAGTTGAGCCTGTGACAGTTGTTGTTGGTTCAGCAGTTGTTGTTGGTTGAGCAGTTGTTGTTGATCCTGTGACAGTTGTTGTTGGTTCAGCAGTTGTAGTTAGTTGAGCAGTTGTTGATGGTTCAGCAGTTGTTGTTGGTTCAGCAGTTGTAGTTGATCCAGTGACAGTTGTTGTTGGTTGAGCAGTTGTTGTTGATCCTGTGACAGTTGTTGTTGGTTGAGCAGTTGTTGTTGATCCTGTGACAGTTGTTGTTGGTTGAGCAGTTGTTGTTGATCATGTGACAGTTGTTGTTGGTTGAGCAGTTGTTGTTGATCCTGTAACAGTTGTTGTTGGTTGAGCAGTTGTTGTTGATCCTGTGACAGTTGTTGTTGGTTGAGCAGTTGTAGTTGATCCTGTGACAGTTGTTGTTGGTTGAGCAGTTGTAGTTTATCCTGTGACAGTTGTTGTTGGTTGAGCAGTTTTTGTTGATCCTGTCACAGTTGTATTTGGTTGAGCAGTTGTTGATGATCCAGTGACAGTTGTTGTTGGTTGAGCAGTTGTTGTTGATCATGTGACAGTTGTTGTTGGTTGAGCAGTTGTTGTTGATCCTGTAACAGTTGTTGTTGGTTGAGCAGTTGTTGTTGATCCTGTGACAGTTGTTGTTGGTTGAGCAGTTGTAGTTGATCCTGTGACAGTTGTTGTTGGTTGAGCAGTTGTAGTTTATCCTGTGACAGTTGTTGTTGGTTGAGCAGTTTTTGTTGATCCAGTAACAGTTGTTGTTGGTTGAGCAGTTGTTGTTGATCCTGTGACAGTTGTTGTTGGTTGAGCAGTTGTAGTTGATCCTGTGACTGTTGTTGTTGGTTGAGCAGTTGTTGTTGATCCAGTAACAGTTGGTGTTGGTTGAGCAGTTGTTGTTGATCCTGTAACAGTTGTTGTTGGTTGAGCAGTTGTTGTTTATCCTGTAACAGTTGTTGTTGGTTGAGCAGTTGTTGTTGATCCTGTGACAGTTGTTGTTGGTTGAGCAGTTGTAGTTGATCCTGTGACAGTTGTTGTTGGTTGAGCAGTTGTTGTTGATCCAGTAACAGTTGTTGTTGGTTGAGCAGTTGTTGTTGATCCTGTCACAGTTGTATTTGGTTGAGCAGTTGTTGATGATCCAGTGACAGTTGTTGTTGGTTGGTCAGTTGTTGTTGATCCTGTGACAGTTGTTGTTGGTTCAGCAGTTGTTGTTGATCCAGTGACAGTTGTTGTTGGTTGAGCAGTTGTTGTGGATCCAGTGACAGTTGTTGTTGGTTCAGCAGTTGTTGTTGATCCAGTGACAGTTGTTGTTGGTTGAGCAGTTGTTGTTGTTGAGCAGTTGTTGTTGATCCAGTGACAGTTGTTGTTGGTTGAGCAGTTGTTGTTGATCCAGTGACAGTTGTTGTTGGTTGATCAGTTGTAGTTGATCATGTGACAGTTGTTGTTGGTTCAGCAGTTGTTGTTGGTTGAGCAGTTGTTGTTGATCCTGTGACAGTTGTTGTTGGTTGAGCAGTTGTTGTTGATCCTGTAACAGTTGTTGTTGGTTGAGCAGTTGTTGTTGATCCTGTGACAGTTGTTGTTGGTTGAGCAGTTGTAGTTGATCCTGTGACAGTTGTTGTTGGTTGAGAAGTTGTAGTTGATCCTGTGACAGTTGTTGTTGGTTGAGCAGTTGTTGTTGATCCAGTAACAGTTGTTGTTGGTTGAGCAGTTGTTGTTGATCCTGTCACAGTTGTATTTGGTTGAGCAGTTGTTGATGATCCAGTGACAGTTGTTGTTGGTTGGTCAGTTGTTGTTGATCCTGTGACAGTTGTTGTTGGTTCAGCAGTTGTTGTTGATCCAGTGACAGTTGTTGTTGGTTGAGCAGTTGTTGTGGATACAGTGACAGTTGTTGTTGATCCTGTGACAGTTGTTGTTGATTGAGCAGTTGTTGTTGATCCTGTGACAGTTGTTGTTGGTTGAGCAGTTGTTGTTGATGCAGTGACAGTTGTTGGTTGAGCAGTTGTTGTTGATCCTGTAACAGTTGTTGTTGGATGAGCAGTTGTTGTTGATCCTGTAACAGTTGTTGTTGGTTGAGCAGTTGTTGTTGATCCTGTGACAGTTGTTGTTGGTTGAGCAGTTGTAGTTGATCCTGTGACAGTTGTTGTTGGTTGAGCAGTTGTAGTTGATCGTGTGACAGTTGTTGTTGGTTGAGCAGTTGTTGTTGATCCAGTAACAGTTGGTGTTGGTTGAGCAGTTGTTGTTGATCCTGTAACAGTTGTTGTTGGTTGAGCAGTTGTTGTTGATCCTGTCACAGTTGTTGTTGGTTGAGCAGTTGTTGTGGATCCAGTGACAGTTGTTGTTGGTTCAGCAGTTGTTGTTGATCCAGTGACAGTTGTTGTTGGTTGAGCAGTTGTTGTTGGTTGAGCAGTTGTTGTTGATCCAGTGACAGTTGTTGTTGGTTGAGCAGTTGTTGTTGATCCAGTGACAGTTGTTGTTGGTTGAGCAGTTGTAGTTGAGCCTGTGACAGTTGTTGTTGGTTCAGCAGTTGTTGTTGGTTGAGCAGTTGTTGTTGATCCTGTGACAGTTGTTGTTGGTTCAGCAGTTGTAGTTAGTTGAGCAGTTGTTGATGGTTCAGCAGTTGTTGTTGGTTCAGCAGTTGTAGTTGATCCAGTGACAGTTGTTGTTGGTTGAGCAGTTGTTGTTGATCCTGTGACAGTTGTTGTTGGTTGAGCAGTTGTTGTTGATCCTGTGACAGTTGTTGTTGGTTGAGCAGTTGTAGTTGATCCTGTGACAGTTGTTGTTGGTTGAGCAGTTGTTGTTGATCCAGTAACAGTTGTTGTTGGTTGAGCAGTTGTTGTTGATCCTGTCACAGTTGTATTTGGTTGAGCAGTTGTTGATGATCCAGTGACAGTTGTTGTTGGTTGAGCAGTTGTTGTTGATCATGTGACAGTTGTTGTTGGTTGAGCAGTTGTTGTTGATCCTGTAACAGTTGTTGTTGGTTGAGCAGTTGTTGTTGATCCTGTGACAGTTGTTGTTGGTTGAGCAGTTGTAGTTGATCCTGTGACAGTTGTTGTTGGTTGAGCAGTTGTAGTTTATCCTGTGACAGTTGTTGTTGGTTGAGCAGTTTTTGTTGATCCTGTCACAGTTGTATTTGGTTGAGCAGTTGTTGATGATCCAGTGACAGTTGTTGTTGGTTGAGCAGTTGTTGTTGATCATGTGACAGTTGTTGTTGGTTGAGCAGTTGTTGTTGATCCTGTAACAGTTGTTGTTGGTTGAGCAGTTGTTGTTGATCCTGTGACAGTTGTTGTTGGTTGAGCAGTTGTAGTTGATCCTGTGACAGTTGTTGTTGGTTGAGCAGTTGTAGTTTATCCTGTGACAGTTGTTGTTGGTTGAGCAGTTTTTGTTGATCCAGTAACAGTTGTTGTTGGTTGAGCAGTTGTTGTTGATCCTGTGACAGTTGTTGTTGGTTGAGCAGTTGTAGTTGATCCTGTGACTGTTGTTGTTGGTTGAGCAGTTGTTGTTGATCCAGTAACAGTTGGTGTTGGTTGAGCAGTTGTTGTTGATCCTGTAACAGTTGTTGTTGGTTGAGCAGTTGTTGTTTATCCTGTAACAGTTGTTGTTGGTTGAGCAGTTGTTGTTGATCCTGTGACAGTTGTTGTTGGTTGAGCAGTTGTAGTTGATCCTGTGACAGTTGTTGTTGGTTGAGCAGTTGTTGTTGATCCAGTAACAGTTGTTGTTGGTTGAGCAGTTGTTGTTGATCCTGTCACAGTTGTATTTGGTTGAGCAGTTGTTGATGATCCAGTGACAGTTGTTGTTGGTTGGTCAGTTGTTGTTGATCCTGTGACAGTTGTTGTTGGTTCAGCAGTTGTTGTTGATCCAGTGACAGTTGTTGTTGGTTGAGCAGTTGTTGTGGATCCAGTGACAGTTGTTGTTGGTTGAGCAGTTGTTGTTGTTGAGCAGTTGTTGTTGATCCAGTGACAGTTGTTGTTGGTTGAGCAGTTGTTGTTGATCCAGTGACAGTTGTTGTTGGTTGATCAGTTGTAGTTGATCCTGTGACAGTTGTTGTTGGTTCAGCAGTTGTTGTTGGTTGAGCAGTTGTTGTTGATCCTGTGACAGTTGTTGTTGGTTGAGCAGTTGTTGTTGATCCTGTAACAGTTGTTGTTGGTTGATCAGTTGTAGTTGATCCTGTGACAGTTGTTGTTGGTTCAGCAGTTGTTGTTGGTTGAGCAGTTGTTGTTGATCCTGTGACAGTTGTTGTTGGTTGAGCAGTTGTTGTTGATCCTGTAACAGTTGTTGTTGGTTGAGCAGTTGTTGTTGATCCTGTGATAGTTGTTGTTGGTTGAGCAGTTGTAGTTGATCATGTGACAGTTGTTGTTGGTTGAGCAGTTGTAGTTGATCCTGTGACAGTTGTTGTTGGTTGAGCAGTTGTTGTTGATCCAGTAACAGTTGTTGTTGGTTGAGCAGTTGTTGTTGATCCTGTCACAGTTGTATTTGGTTGAGCAGTTGTTGATGATCCAGTGACAGTTGTTGTTGGTTGGTCAGTTGTTGTTGATCCTGTGACAGTTGTTGTTGGTTCAGCAGTTGTTGTTGATCCAGTGACAGTTGTTGTTGGTTGAGCAGTTGTTGTGGATACAGTGACAGTTGTTGTTGATCCTGTGGCAGTTGTTGTTGATTGAGCAGTTGTTGTTGATCCTGTGACAGTTGTTGTTGGTTGAGCAGTTGTTGTTGATCCTGTAACAGTTGTTGTTGGTTGAGCAGTTGTTGTTGATCCTGTAACAGTTGTTGTTGGATGAGCAGTTGTTGTTGATCCTGTAACAGTTGTTGTTGGTTGAGCAGTTGTTGTTGATCCTGTGACAGTTGTTGTTGGTTGAGCAGTTGTAGTTGATCCTGTGACAGTTGTTGTTGGTTGAGCAGTTGTAGTTGATCGTGTGACAGTTGTTGTTGGTTGAGCAGTTGTTGTTGATCCAGTAACAGTTGGTGTTGGTTGAGCAGTTGTTGTTGATCCTGTAACAGTTGTTGTTGGTTGAGCAGTTGTTGTTGATCCTGTCACAGTTGTTGTTGGTTGAGCAGTTGTTGTTGATCCAGTGACAGTTGTTGTTGGTTGAGCAGTTGTTGTTGGTTGAGCAGTTGTTGTTGATCCAGTGACAGTTGTTGTTGGTTGAGCAGTTGTTGTTGATCCAGTGACAGTTGTTGTTGGTTGAGCAGTTGTAGTTGAGCCTGTGACAGTTGTTGTTGGTTCAGCAGTTGTTGTTGGTTGAGCAGTTGTTGTTGATCCTGTGACAGTTGTTGTTGGTTCAGCAGTTGTAGTTAGTTGAGCAGTTGTTGTTGATCCTGTGACAGTTGTTGTTGGTTGAGCAGTTGTAGTTGATCCTGTGACAGTTGTTGTTGGTTGAGCAGTTGTAGTTGATCGTGTGACAGTTGTTGTTGGTTGAGCAGTTGTTGTTGATCCAGTAACAGTTGGTGTTGGTTGAGCAGTTGTTGTTGATCCTGTAACAGTTGTTGTTGGTTGAGCAGTTGTTGTTGATCCTGTCACAGTTGTTGTTGGTTGAGCAGTTGTTGTGGATCCAGTGACAGTTGTTGTTGGTTCAGCAGTTGTTGTTGATCCAGTGACAGTTGTTGTTGGTTGAGCAGTTGTTGTTGGTTGAGCAGTTGTTGTTGATCCAGTGACAGTTGTTGGTTGAGCAGTTGTTGTTGATCCAGTGACAGTTGTTGTTGGTTGAGCAGTTGTAGTTGAGCCTGTGACAGTTGTTGTTGGTTCAGCAGTTGTTGTTGGTTGAGCAGTTGTTGTTGATCCTGTGACAATTGTTGTTGGTTCAGCAGTTGTAGTTAGTTGAGCAGTTGTTGATGGTTCAGCAGTTGTTGTTGGTTCAGCAGTTGTAGTTGATCCAGTGACAGTTGTTGTTGGTTGAGCAGTTGTTGTTGATCCTGTGACAGTTGTTGTTGGTTGAGCAGTTGTTGTTGATCCTGTGACAGTTGTTGTTGGTTGAGCAGTTGTAGTTGATCCTGTGACAGTTGTTGTTGGTTGAGCAGTTGTTGTTGATCCAGTAACAGTTGTTGTTGGTTGAGCAGTTGTTGTTGATCCTGTCACAGTTGTATTTGGTTGAGCAGTTGTTGATGATCCAGTGACAGTTGTTGTTGGTTCAGCAGTTGTTGTTGGTTGAGCAGTTGTTGTTGATCCTGTGACAGTTGTTGTTGGTTCAGCAGTTGTAGTTAGTTGAGCAGTTGTTGTTGATCCTGTGACAGTTGTTGTTGGTTGAGCAGTTGTAGTTGATCCTGTGACAGTTGTTGTTGGTTGAGCAGTTGTAGTTGATCGTGTGACAGTTGTTGTTGGTTGAGCAGTTGTTGTTGATCCAGTAACAGTTGGTGTTGGTTGAGCAGTTGTTGTTGATCCTGTAACAGTTGTTGTTGGTTGAGCAGTTGTTGTTGATCCTGTCACAGTTGTTGTTGGTTGAGCAGTTGTTGTGGATCCAGTGACAGTTGTTGTTGGTTCAGCAGTTGTTGTTGATCCAGTGACAGTTGTTGTTGGTTGAGCAGTTGTTGTTGGTTGAGCAGTTGTTGTTGATCCAGTGACAGTTGTTGTTGGTTGAGCAGTTGTTGTTGATCCAGTGACAGTTGTTGTTGGTTGAGCAGTTGTAGTTGAGCCTGTGACAGTTGTTGTTGGTTCAGCAGTTGTTGTTGGTTGAGCAGTTGTTGTTGATCCTGTGACAATTGTTGTTGGTTCAGCAGTTGTAGTTAGTTGAGCAGTTGTTGATGGTTCAGCAGTTGTTGTTGGTTCAACAGTTGTAGTTGATCCAGTGACAGTTGTTGTTGGTTGAGCAGTTGTTGTTGATCCTGTGACAGTTGTTGTTGGTTGAGCAGTTGTTGTTGATCCTGTGACAGTTGTTGTTGGTTGAGCAGTTGTAGTTGATCCTGTGACAGTTGTTGTTGGTTGAGCAGTTGTTGTTGATCCAGTAACAGTTGTTGTTGGTTGAGCAGTTGTTGTTGATCCTGTCACAGTTGTATTTGGTTGAGCAGTTGTTGATGATCCAGTGACAGTTGTTGTTGGTTGAGCAGTTGTTGTTGATCATGTGACAGTTGTTGTTGGTTGAGCAGTTGTTGTTGATCCTGTAACAGTTGTTGTTGGTTGAGCAGTTGTTGTTGATCCTGTGACAGTTGTTGTTGGTTGAGCAGTTGTAGTTGATCCTGTGACAGTTGTTGTTGGTTGAGCAGTTGTAGTTTATCCTGTGACAGTTGTTGTTGGTTGAGCAGTTTTTGTTGATCCAGTAACAGTTGTTGTTGGTTGAGCAGTTGTTGTTGATCCTGTGACAGTTGTTGTTGGTTGAGCAGTTGTTGTTGATCCTGTCACAGTTGTTGTTGGTTGAGCAGTTGTTGTGGATCCAGTGACAGTTGTTGTTGGTTCAGCAGTTGTTGTTGATCCAGTGACAGTTGTTGTTGGTTGAGCAGTTGTTGTTGGTTGAGCAGTTGTTGTTGATCCAGTGACAGTTGTTGTTGGTTGAGCAGTTGTTGTTGATCCAGTGACAGTTGTTGTTGGTTGAGCAGTTGTAGTTGAGCCTGTGACAGTTGTTGTTGATTCAGCAGTTGTTGTTGGTTGAGCAGTTGTTGTTGATCCTGTGACAGTTGTTGTTGGTTCAGCAGTTGTAGTTAGTTGAGCAGTTGTTGATGGTTCAGCAGTTGTTGTTGGTCCAGCAGTTGTAGTTGATCCAGTGACAGTTGTTGTTGGTTGAGCAGTTGTTGTTGATCCTGTGACAGTTGTTGTTGGTTGAGCAGTTGTTGTTGATCCTGTGACAGTTGTTGTTGGTTGAGCAGTTGTAGTTGATCCTGTGACAGTTGTTGTTGGTTGAGCAGTTGTTGTTGATCCAGTAACAGTTGTTGTTGGTTGAGCAGTTGTTGTTGATCCTGTCACAGTTGTATTTGGTTGAGCAGTTGTTGATGATCCAGTGACAGTTGTTGTTGGTTGAGCAGTTGTTGTTGATCATGTGACAGTTGTTGTTGGTTGAGCAGTTGTTGTTGATCCTGTAACAGTTGTTGTTGGTTGAGCAGTTGTTGTTGATCCTGTGACAGTTGTTGTTGGTTGAGCAGTTGTAGTTGATCCTGTGACAGTTGTTGTTGGTTGAGCAGTTGTAGTTTATCCTGTGACAGTTGTTGTTGGTTGAGCAGTTTTTGTTGATCCTGTCACAGTTGTATTTGGTTGAGCAGTTGTTGATGATCCAGTGACAGTTGTTGTTGGTTGAGCAGTTGTTGTTGATCATGTGACAGTTGTTGTTGGTTGAGCAGTTGTTGTTGATCCTGTAACAGTTGTTGTTGGTTGAGCAGTTGTTGTTGATCCTGTGACAGTTGTTGTTGGTTGAGCAGTTGTAGTTGATCCTGTGACAGTTGTTGTTGGTTGAGCAGTTGTAGTTTATCCTGTGACAGTTGTTGTTGGTTGAGCAGTTTTTGTTGATCCAGTAACAGTTGTTGTTGGTTGAGCAGTTGTTGTTGATCCTGTCACAGTTGTATTTGGTTGAGCAGTTGTTGATGATCCAGTGACAGTTGTTGTTGGTTGAGCAGTTGTTGTTGATCATGTGACAGTTGTTGTTGGTTGAGCAGTTGTTGTTGATCCTGTAACAGTTGTTGTTGGTTGAGCAGTTGTTGTTGATCCTGTGACAGTTGTTGTTGGTTGAGCAGTTGTAGTTGATCCTGTGACAGTTGTTGTTGGTTGAGCAGTTGTAGTTGATCCTGTGACTGTTGTTGTTGGTTGAGCAGTTGTTGTTGATCCAGTAACAGTTGGTGTTGGTTGAGCAGTTGTTGTTGATCCTGTAACAGTTGTTGTTGGTTGAGCAGTTGTTGTTTATCCTGTAACAGTTGTTGTTGGTTGAGCAGTTGTTGTTGATCCTGTGACAGTTGTTGTTGGTTGAGCAGTTGTAGTTGATCCTGTGACAGTTGTTGTTGGTTGAGCAGTTGTTGTTGATCCAGTAACAGTTGTTGTTGGTTGAGCAGTTGTTGTTGATCCTGTCACAGTTGTATTTGGTTGAGCAGTTGTTGATGATCCAGTGACAGTTGTTGTTGGTTGGTCAGTTGTTGTTGATCCTGTGACAGTTGTTGTTGGTTCAGCAGTTGTTGTTGATCCAGTGACAGTTGTTGTTGGTTGAGCAGTTGTTGTGGATCCAGTGACAGTTGTTGTTGGTTCAGCAGTTGTTGTTGATCCAGTGACAGTTGTTGTTGGTTGAGCAGTTGTTGTTGTTGAGCAGTTGTTGTTGATCCAGTGACAGTTGTTGTTGGTTGAGCAGTTGTTGTTGATCCAGTGACAGTTGTTGTTGGTTGATCAGTTGTAGTTGATCCTGTGACAGTTGTTGTTGGTTCAGCAGTTGTTGTTGGTTGAGCAGTTGTTGTTGATCCTGTGACAGTTGTTGTTGGTTGAGCAGTTGTTGTTGATCCTGTAACAGTTGTTGTTGGTTGAGCAGTTGTTGTTGATCCTGTGACAGTTGTTGTTGGTTGAGCAGTTGTAGTTGATCATGTGACAGTTGTTGTTGGTTGAGCAGTTGTAGTTGATCCTGTGACAGTTGTTGTTGGTTGAGCAGTTGTTGTTGATCCAGTAACAGTTGTTGTTGGTTGAGCAGTTGTTGTTGATCCTGTCACAGTTGTATTTGGTTGAGCAGTTGTTGATGATCCAGTGACAGTTGTTGTTGGTTGGTCAGTTGTTGTTGATCCTGTGACAGTTGTTGTTGGTTCAGCAGTTGTTGTTGATCCAGTGACAGTTGTTGTTGGTTGAGCAGTTGTTGTGGATACAGTGACAGTTGTTGTTGATCCTGTGACAGTTGTTGTTGATTGAGCAGTTGTTGTTGATCCTGTGACAGTTGTTGTTGGTTGAGCAGTTGTTGTTGATCCTGTAACAGTTGTTGTTGGTTGAGCAGTTGTTGTTGATCCTGTAACAGTTGTTGTTGGATGAGCAGTTGTTGTTGATCCTGTAACAGTTGTTGTTGGTTGAGCAGTTGTTGTTGATCCTGTGACAGTTGTTGTTGGTTGAGCAGTTGTAGTTGATCCTGTGACAGTTGTTGTTGGTTGAGCAGTTGTAGTTGATCGTGTGACAGTTGTTGTTGGTTGAGCAGTTGTTGTTGATCCAGTAACAGTTGGTGTTGGTTGAGCAGTTGTTGTTGATCCTGTAACAGTTGTTGTTGGTTGAGCAGTTGTTGTTGATCCTGTCACAGTTGTTGTTGGTTGAGCAGTTGTTGTGGATCCAGTGACAGTTGTTGTTGGTTCAGCAGTTGTTGTTGATCCAGTGACAGTTGTTGTTGGTTGAGCAGTTGTTGTTGGTTGAGCAGTTGTTGTTGATCCAGTGACAGTTGTTGTTGGTTGAGCAGTTGTTGTTGATCCAGTGACAGTTGTTGTTGGTTGAGCAGTTGTAGTTGAGCCTGTGACAGTTGTTGTTGGTTCAGCAGTTGTTGTTGGTTGAGCAGTTGTTGTTGATCCTGTGACAGTTGTTGTTGGTTCAGCAGTTGTAGTTAGTTGAGCAGTTGTTGTTGATCCTGTGACAGTTGTAGTTGGTTGAGCAGTTGTAGTTGATCCTGTGACAGTTGTTGTTGGTTGAGCAGTTGTAGTTGATCGTGTGACAGTTGTTGTTGGTTGAGCAGTTGTTGTTGATCCAGTAACAGTTGGTGTTGGTTGAGCAGTTGTTGTTGATCCTGTAACAGTTGTTGTTGGTTGAGCAGTTGTTGTTGATCCTGTCACAGTTGTTGTTGGTTGAGCAGTTGTTGTGGATCCAGTGACAGTTGTTGTTGGTTCAGCAGTTGTTGTTGATCCAGTGACAGTTGTTGTTGGTTGAGCAGTTGTTGTTGGTTGAGCAGTTGTTGTTGATCCAGTGACAGTTGTTGTTGGTTGAGAAGTTGTTGTTGATCCAGTGACAGTTGTTGTTGGTTGAGCAGTTGTAGTTGAGCCTGTGACAGTTGTTGTTGGTTCAGCAGTTGTTGTTGGTTGAGCAGTTGTTGTTGATCCTGTGACAATTGTTGTTGGTTCAGCAGTTGTAGTTAGTTGAGCAGTTGTTGATGGTTCAGCAGTTGTTGTTGGTTCAGCAGTTGTAGTTGATCCAGTGACAGTTGTTGTTGGTTGAGCAGTTGTTGTTGATCCTGTGACAGTTGTTGTTGGTTGAGCAGTTGTTGTTGATCCTGTGACAGTTGTTGTTGGTTGAGCAGTTGTAGTTGATCCTGTGACAGTTGTTGTTGGTTGAGCAGTTGTTGTTGATCCAGTAACAGTTGTTGTTGGTTGAGCAGTTGTTGTTGATCCTGTCACAGTTGTATTTGGTTGAGCAGTTGTTGATGATCCAGTGACAGTTGTTGTTGGTTCAGCAGTTGTTGTTGGTTTAGCAGTTGTTGTTGATCCTGTGACAGTTGTTGTTGGTTCAGCAGTTGTAGTTAGTTGAGCAGTTGTTGTTGATCCTGTGACAGTTGTTGTTGGTTGAGCAGTTGTAGTTGATCCTGTGACAGTTGTTGTTGGTTGAGCAGTTGTAGTTGATCGTGTGACAGTTGTTGTTGGTTGAGCAGTTGTTGTTGATCCAGTAACAGTTGGTGTTGGTTGAGCAGTTGTTGTTGATCCTGTAACAGTTGTTGTTGGTTGAGCAGTTGTTGTTGATCCTGTCACAGTTGTTGTTGGTTGAGCAGTTGTTGTGGATCCAGTGACAGTTGTTGTTGGTTCAGCAGTTGTTGTTGATCCAGTGACAGTTGTTGTTGGTTGAGCAGTTGTTGTTGGTTGAGCAGTTGTTGTTGATCCAGTGACAGTTGTTGTTGGTTGAGCAGTTGTTGTTGATCCAGTGACAGTTGTTGTTGGTTGAGCAGTTGTAGTTGAGCCTGTGACAGTTGTTGTTGGTTCAGCAGTTGTTGTTGGTTGAGCAGTTGTTGTTGATCCTGTGACAATTGTTGTTGGTTCAGCAGTTGTAGTTAGTTGAGCAGTTGTTGATGGTTCAGCAGTTGTTGTTGGTTCAGCAGTTGTAGTTGATCCAGTGACAGTTGTTGTTGGTTGAGCAGTTGTTGTTGATCCTGTGACAGTTGTTGTTGGTTGAGCAGTTGTTGTTGATCCTGTGACAGTTGTTGTTGGTTGAGCAGTTGTAGTTGATCCTGTGACAGTTGTTGTTGGTTGAGCAGTTGTTGTTGATCCAGTAACAGTTGTTGTTGGTTGAGCAGTTGTTGTTGATCCTGTCACAGTTGTATTTGGTTGAGCAGTTGTTGATGATCCAGTGACAGTTGTTGTTGGTTGAGCAGTTGTTGTTGATCATGTGACAGTTGTTGTTGGTTGAGCAGTTGTTGTTGATCCTGTAACAGTTGTTGTTGGTTGAGCAGTTGTTGTTGATCCTGTGACAGTTGTTGTTGGTTGAGCAGTTGTAGTTGATCCTGTGACAGTTGTTGTTGGTTGAGCAGTTGTAGTTTATCCTGTGACAGTTGTTGTTGGTTGAGCAGTTTTTGTTGATCCAGTAACAGTTGTTGTTGGTTGAGCAGTTGTTGTTGATCCTGTGACAGTTGTTGTTGGTTGAGCAGTTGTAGTTGATCCTGTGACTGTTGTTGTTGGTTGAGCAGTTGTTGTTGATCCAGTAACAGTTGGTGTTGGTTGAGCAGTTGTTGTTTATCCTGTAACAGTTGTTGTTGGTTGAGCAGTTGTTGTTGATCCTGTGACAGTTGTTGTTGGTTGAGCAGTTGTAGTTGATCCTGTGACAGTTGTTGTTGGTTGAGCAGTTGTTGTTGATCCAGTAACAGTTGTTGTTGGTTGAGCAGTTGTTGTTGATCCTGTCACAGTTGTATTTGGTTGAGCAGTTGTTGATGATCCAGTGACAGTTGTTGTTGGTTGGTCAGTTGTTGTTGATCCTGTGACAGTTGTTGTTGGTTCAGCAGTTGTTGTTGATCCAGTGACAGTTGTTGTTGGTTGAGCAGTTGGTGTGGATACAGTGACAGTTGTTGTTGATCCTGTGACAGTTGTTGTTGATTGAGCAGTTGTTGTTGATCCTGTGACAGTTGTTGTTGGTTGAGCAGTTGTTGTTGATGCAGTGACAGTTGTTGGTTGAGCAGTTGTTGTTGATCCTGTAACAGTTGTTGTTGGATGAGCAGTTGTTGTTGATCCTGTAACAGTTGTTGTTGGTTGAGCAGTTGTTGTTGATCCTGTGACAGTTGTTGTTGGTTGAGCAGTTGTAGTTGATCCTGTGACAGTTGTTGTTGGTTGAGCAGTTGTAGTTGATCGTGTGACAGTTGTTGTTGGTTGAGCAGTTGTTGTTGATCCAGTAACAGTTGGTGTTGGTTGAGCAGTTGTTGTTGATCCTGTAACAGTTGTTGTTGGTTGAGCAGTTGTTGTTGATCCTGTCACAGTTGTTGTTGGTTGAGCAGTTGTTGTGGATCCAGTGACAGTTGTTGTTGGTTCAGCAGTTGTTGTTGATCCAGTAACAGTTGTTGTTGGTTGAGCAGTTGTTGTTGATCCTGTCACAGTTGTATTTGGTTGAGCAGTTGTTGATGATCCAGTGACAGTTGTTGTTGGTTGGTCAGTTGTTGTTGATCCTGTGACAGTTGTTGTTGGTTCAGCAGTTGTTGTTGATCCAGTGACAGTTGTTGTTGGTTGAGCAGTTGTTGTGGATCCAGTGACAGTTGTTGTTGGTTCAGCAGTTGTTGTTGATCCAGTGACAGTTGTTGTTGGTTGAGCAGTTGTTGTTGTTGAGCAGTTGTTGTTGATCCAGTGACAGTTGTTGTTGGTTGAGCAGTTGTTGTTGATCCAGTGACAGTTGTTGTTGGTTGATCAGTTGTAGTTGATCCTGTGACAGTTGTTGTTGGTTCAGCAGTTGTTGTTGGTTGAGCAGTTGTTGTTGATCCTGTGACAGTTGTTGTTGGTTGAGCAGTTGTTGTTGATCCTGTAACAGTTGTTGTTGGTTGAGCAGTTGTTGTTGATCCTGTGACAGTTGTTGTTGGTTGAGCAGTTGTAGTTGATCCTGTGACAGTTGTTGTTGGTTGAGCAGTTGTAGTTGATCCTGTGACAGTTGTTGTTGGTTGAGCAGTTGTTGTTGATCCAGTAACAGTTGTTGTTGGTTGAGCAGTTGTTGTTGATCCTGTCACAGTTGTATTTGGTTGAGCAGTTGTTGATGATCCAGTGACAGTTGTTGTTGGTTGGTCAGTTGTTGTTGATCCTGTGACAGTTGTTGTTGGTTCAGCAGTTGTTGTTGATCCAGTGACAGTTGTTGTTGGTTGAGCAGTTGTTGTGGATACAGTGACAGTTGTTGTTGATCCTGTGACAGTTGTTGTTGATTGAGCAGTTGTTGTTGATCCTGTGACAGTTGTTGTTGGTTGAGCAGTTGTTGTTGATCCTGTAACAGTTGTTGTTGGTTGAGCAGTTGTTGTTGATGCAGTGACAGTTGTTGGTTGAGCAGTTGTTGTTGATCCTGTAACAGTTGTTGTTGGATGAGCAGTTGTTGTTGATCCTGTAACAGTTGTTGTTGGTTGAGCAGTTGTTGTTGATCCTGTGACAGTTGTTGTTGGTTGAGCAGTTGTAGTTGATCCTGTGACAGTTGTTGTTGGTTGAGCAGTTGTTGTTGATCCTGTGACAGTTGTTGTTGGTTGAGCAGTTGTTGTTGATCCTGTGACAGTTGTTGTTGGTTGAGCAGTTGTAGTTGATCCTGTGACAGTTGTTGTTGGTTGAGCAGTTGTTGTTGATCCAGTAACAGTTGTTGTTGGTTGAGCAGTTGTTGTTGATCATGTCACAGTTGTATTTGGTTGAGCAGTTGTTGATGATCCAGTGACAGTTGTTGTTGGTTGAGCAGTTGTTGTTGATCATGTGACAGTTGTTGTTGGTTGAGCAGTTGTTGTTGATCCTGTAACAGTTGTTGTTGGTTGAGCAGTTGTAGTTGATCCTGTGACAGTTGTTGTTGGTTGAGCAGTTGTAGTTTATCCTGTGACAGTTGTTGTTGGTTGAGCAGTTTTTGTTGATCCAGTAACAGTTGTTGTTGGTTGAGCAGTTGTTGTTGATCCTGTGACAGTTGTTGTTGGTTGAGCAGTTGTAGTTGATCCTCAAGTTCAAGTTCAAGTTCAAGTTCTTTAATAGTTGTCATACAGAAGTACAGAATACTTTCATACAAAATGCTTCTTACTGTTACGCTCCAGAGACTGTGCTAGACAAGATAGTATCAAATAACATAATAACATAATATAGCATGAATTTAGAAGAAGAATGAGGTCACAGTTGTTCGGTATAGACATATGTACAATGTTCTGAGTTACCATATAATATACAATACACAATACTATGCAGTGTACTAATGTACAGTACTATCTAGTGCAAAGCAGAAATGGGATGAGGTACAATTTTAGGTACAATTTACAGTAAGGTGTACGAGTTGTAGTGCAATCCTTCATCCATAAATATAAAGTGTGGGGAGTGGGTGCTACAGTGTGTTTGTTTAAAGTGGGTGTGTGCTATAAAGTGTGTGTAGTGGGTGCTACAGTGTGTTTGTTTAAAGTGAGTGTGTGCGTGTGGATGTGTGTGCTATGTGTGTTTGGTGGTTGTTGTTGTGTAGTGTTCATTCATTGTTCGTTTAGCAGCCTGATGGCCTGGGGATAGAAGCTACTTCTGAGTCTTTCTGTGCTCGCCTTGAGACTCCTGTGTCGCTTGCCTGACGGCAGCAGTTCAAAGAGGCAGTTGTTCGGGTGGCTCGAGTCCTTAATAATTCTCTTAGCCTTCCCCTTGCAACGCTTGTTGTAAATGTTCTGGAGAGTGGGGAGCCCCCCTCCAATTGTGCGTTCGGCTGAACGTGTCACTCTTTGTAGTCTGCTTTGGTCTTTTGCAGTGCTATTCCCAAACCAGGAGGTGATGTTGCCGGTCAAGATGCTCTCTATTGTACATGAGTAGAAGTTCTTAAGGATCTTCTGGCTGACTTGGAACTTCCTTAGGCGCCTGAGGAAGTAGAGGCGTTGTCGTGCCTTCTTCACCACACTGTTAATGTGTATGGTCCATTTCAAGTCCTCGGATATGTGGGCTCCGAGGTACTTGAAGCTGTTGACTCTCTCAACCGGTGCCCCGTCGATGCTGAGGGGGCTGTAGTCCTTGACCCCCGACCTCCTGAAGTCCACAATCATCTCCTTTGTTTTGCTGACGTTCAGGGAGAGGCTGTTTTCCTGGCACCATCCCGCCAGGACCTTGACCTCTTCCAGGTAGGCCCTCTCGTCGTTGGCAGAGATCAGGCCCACCACCACTGTGTCGTCAGCAAATTTGACGATTGTATTGCTACTCCGCTGAGCCACACAGTCGTGTGTGTACAGGGAGTAGAGGAGGGGACTCAGAACACAGCCCTGGGGGGCCCCTATGTTGAGGGTGATGGATGAGGAGGTGCAGTTGCCTGCTCTCACCACCTGGGGTCTGCCAGTCAGGAAGTCCAAGACCCACTGGCAGAGGTCATAGCCCAAGCCCAGGTCCCTGAGCTTGGCTATGAGTATGGAGGGGACTATGGTATTGAATGCCGAGCTGTAGTCGATGAATAGCATTCTCACATAGTTCCCCTGCCTCTTGTCCAGGTGTGATGCTGCTGTGTGCAGCACATGGGATATGGCGTCCTCCGTGGACCTGTTGGGGCGGTATGCAAATTGCAGGGGGTCCATGTTGATGGGGAGGGAGGAGCAGATGTAGCCCTTTACTAGCTTCTCAAAGCACTTCATGGCTCCTGTGACTGTTGTTGTTGGTTGAGCAGTTGTTGTTGATCCAGTAACAGTTGGTGTTGGTTGAGCAGTTGTTGTTTATCCTGTAACAGTTGTTGTTGGTTGAGCAGTTGTTGTTGATCCTGTGACAGTTGTTGTTGGTTGATCAGTTGTAGTTGATCCTGTGACAGTTGTTGTTGGTTGAGCAGTTGTTGTTGATCCAGTAACAGTTGTTGTTGGTTGAGCAGTTGTTGTTGATCCTGTCACAGTTGTATTTGGTTGAGCAGTTGTTGATGATCCAGTGACAGTTGTTGTTGGTTGGTCAGTTGTTGTTGATCCTGTGACAGTTGTTGTTGGTTCAGCAGTTGTTGTTGATCCAGTGACAGTTGTTGTTGGTTGAGCAGTTGGTGTGGATACAGTGACAGTTGTTGTTGATCCTGTGACAGTTGTTGTTGATTGAGCAGTTGTTGTTGATCCTGTGACAGTTGTTGTTGGTTGAGCAGTTGTTGTTGATGCAGTGACAGTTGTTGGTTGAGCAGTTGTTGTTGATCCTGTAACAGTTGTTGTTGGATGAGCAGTTGTTGTTGATCCTGTAACAGTTGTTGTTGGTTCAGCAGTTGTTGTTGATCCTGTGACAGTTGTTGTTGGTTGAGCAGTTGTAGTTGATCCTGTGACAGTTGTTGTTGGTTGATCAGTTGTAGTTGATCGTGTGACAGTTGTTGTTGGTTGAGCAGTTGTTGTTGATCCAGTAACAGTTGGTGTTGGTTGAGCAGTTGTTGTTGATCCTGTAACAGTTGTTGTTGGTTGAGCAGTTGTTGTTGATCCTGTCACAGTTGTTGTTGGTTGAGCAGTTGTTGTGGATCCAGTGACAGTTGTTGTTGGTTCAGCAGTTGTTGTTGATCCAGTGACAGTTGTTGTTGGTCGAGCAGTTGTTGTTGGTTGAGCAGTTGTTGTTGATCCAGTGACAGTTGTTGTTGGTTGATCAGTTGTAGTTGATCCTGTGACAGTTGTTGGTTGAGCAGTTGTTGTTGATCCAGTGTCAGTTGTTGTTGGTTGAGGAATTGTAGTTGATCCTATGACAGTTGTTGTGGGTTGAGCAGTTGTAGTTGATCCTATGACAGTTGTTGTTGGTTGAGCAGTTGTTGTTGATCCTGTGACAGTTGTTGTTGGTTGAGCAGTTGTAGTTGATCCTGTTACAGTTGTTGTTGGTTCAGCAGTTGTTGTTGATCATGTAACATTTGTTGTTGATCCTGTGATAGTTGTTGTTGGTTGAGCAGCTGTTGTTGATCATGTGACAGTTGTTGTTGGTTGAGCAGTTGTTGTTGATGCAGTGACAGTTGTTGGTTGAGCAGTTGTTGTTGATCCAGTAACAGTTGGTGTTGGTTGAGCAGTTGTTGTTGATCCTGTAACAGTTGTTGTTGGTTGAGCAGTTGTTGTTGATCCTGTGACAGTTGTTGTTGGTTGAGCAGTTGTAGTTGATCCTGTGACAGTTGTTGTTGGTTGAGCAGTTGTAGTTGATCCTGTGACAGTTGTTGTTGGTTGAGCAGTTGTTGTTGATCCAGTAACAGTTGGTGTTGGTTGAGCAGTTGTTGTTGATCCTGTAACAGTTGTTGTTGGTTGAGCAGTTGTTGTTGATCCTGTCACAGTTGTATTTGGTTTAGCAGTTGTTGTTGATCCAGTGACAGTTGTTGTTGGTTGAACAGTTGTTGTTGATCCTGTAACAGTTGTTGTTGGTTGAGCAGTTGTTGTTGATCCTGTGACAGTTGTTGTTGGTTGAGCAGTTGTAGTTGATCCTGTGACAGTTGTTGTTGGTTGAGCAGTTGTAGTTGATCCTGTGACAGTTGTTGTTGGTTGAGCAGTTGTTGTTGATCCAGTAACAGTTGGTGTTGGTTGAGCAGTTGTTGTTGATCCTGTAACAGTTGTTGTTGGATGAGCAGTTGTTGTTGATCCTGTAACAGTTGTTGTTGGTTGAGCAGTTGTTGTTGATCCTGTGACAGTTGTTGTTGGTTGAGCAGTTGTAGTTGATCCTGTGACAGTTGTTGTTGGTTGAGCAGTTGTAGTTGATCGTGTGACAGTTGTTGTTGGTTGAGCAGTTGTTGTTGATCCAGTAACAGTTGGTGTTGGTTGAGCAGTTGTTGTTGATCCTGTAACAGTTGTTGTTGGTTGAGCAGTTGTTGTTGATCCTGTCACAGTTGTTGTTGGTTGAGCAGTTGTTGTGGATCCAGTGACAGTTGTTGTTGGTTCAGCAGTTGTTGTTGATCCAGTAACAGTTGTTGTTGGTTGAGCAGTTGTTGTTGATCCTGTCACAGTTGTATTTGGTTGAGCAGTTGTTGATGATCCAGTGACAGTTGTTGTTGGTTGGTCAGTTGTTGTTGATCCTGTGACAGTTGTTGTTGGTTCAGCAGTTGTTGTTGATCCAGTGACAGTTGTTGTTGGTTGAGCAGTTGTTGTGGATCCAGTGACAGTTGTTGTTGGTTCAGCAGTTGTTGTTGATCCAGTGACAGTTGTTGTTGGTCGAGCAGTTGTTGTTGTTGAGCAGTTGTTGTTGATCCAGTGACAGTTGTTGTTGGTTGAGCAGTTGTTGTTGATCCAGTGACAGTTGTTGTTGGTTGATCAGTTGTAGTTGATCCTGTGACAGTTGTTGTTGGTTCAGCAGTTGTTGTTGGTTGAGCAGTTGTTGTTGATCCTGTGACAGTTGTTGTTGGTTGAGCAGTTGTTGTTGATCCTGTAACAGTTGTTGTTGGTTGAGCAGTTGTTGTTGATCCTGTGACAGTTGTTGTTGGTTGAGCAGTTGTAGTTGATCCTGTGACAGTTGTTGTTGGTTGAGCAGTTGTAGTTGATCCTGTGACAGTTGTTGTTGGTTGAGCAGTTGTTGTTGATCCAGTAACAGTTGTTGTTGGTTGAGCAGTTGTTGTTGATCCTGTCACAGTTGTATTTGGTTGAGCAGTTGTTGATGATACAGTGACAGTTGTTGTTGGTTGGTCAGTTGTTGTTGATCCTGTGACAGTTGTTGTTGGTTCAGCAGTTGTTGTTGATCCAGTGACAGTTGTTGTTGGTTGAGCAGTTGTTGTGGATACAGTGACAGTTGTTGTTGATCCTGTGACAGTTGTTGTTGATTGAGCAGTTGTTGTTGATCCTGTGACAGTTGTTGTTGGTTGAGCAGTTGTTGTTGATCCTGTAACAGTTGTTGTTGGTTGAGCAGTTGTTGTTGATCCTGTAACAGTTGTTGTTGGATGAGCAGTTGTTGTTGATCCTGTAACAGTTGTTGTTGGTTGAGCAGTTGTTGTTGATCCTGTGACAGTTGTTGTTGGTTGAGCAGTTGTAGTTGATCCTGTGACAGTTGTTGTTGGTTGAGCAGTTGTAGTTGATCGTGTGACAGTTGTTGTTGGTTGAGCAGTTGTTGTTGATCCAGTAACAGTTGGTGTTGGTTGAGCAGTTGTTGTTGATCCTGTAACAGTTGTTGTTGGTTGAGCAGTTGTTGTTGATCCTGTCACAGTTGTTGTTGGTTGAGCAGTTGTTGTGGATCCAGTGACAGTTGTTGTTGGTTCAGCAGTTGTTGTTGATCCAGTGACAGTTGTTGTTAGTTGAGCAGTTGTTGTTGGTTGAGCAGTTGTTGTTGATCCAGTGACAGTTGTTGTTGGTTGAGCAGTTGTTGTTGATCCAGTGACAGTTGTTGTTGGTTGAGCAGTTGTAGTTGAGCCTGTGACAGTTGTTGTTGGTTCAGCAGTTGTTGTTGGTTGAGCAGTTGTTGTTGATCCTGTGACAGTTGTTGTTGGTTCAGCAGTTGTAGTTAGTTAAGCAGTTGTTGTTGATCCTGTGACAGTTGTTGTTGGTTGAGCAGTTGTAGTTGATCCTGTGACAGTTGTTGTTGGTTGAGCAGTTGTAGTTGATCGTGTGACAGTTGTTGTTGGTTGAGCAGTTGTTGTTGATCCAGTAACAGTTGGTGTTGGTTGAGCAGTTGTTGTTGATCCTGTAACAGTTGTTGTTGGTTGAGCAGTTGTTGTTGATCATGTCACAGTTGTTGTTGGTTGAGCAGTTGTTGTGGATCCAGTGACAGTTGTTGTTGGTTGAGCAGTTGTAGTTGATCCTGTGACAGTTGTTGTTGGTTGAGCAGTTGTTGTTGATCCAGTAACAGTTGTTGTTGGTTGAGCAGTTGTTGTTGATCCTGTCACAGTTGTATTTGGTTGAGCAGTTGTTGATGATACAGTGACAGTTGTTGTTGGTTGGTCAGTTGTTGTTGATCCTGTGACAGTTGTTGTTGGTTCAGCAGTTGTTGTTGATCCAGTGACAGTTGTTGTTGGTTGAGCAGTTGTTGTGGATACAGTGACAGTTGTTGTTGATCCTGTGACAGTTGTTGTTGATTGAGCAGTTGTTGTTGATCCTGTGACAGTTGTTGTTGGTTGAGCAGTTGTTGTTGATCCTGTAACAGTTGTTGTTGGTTGAGCAGTTGTTGTTGATCCTGTAACAGTTGTTGTTGGATGAGCAGTTGTTGTTGATCCTGTAACAGTTGTTGTTGGTTGAGCAGTTGTTGTTGATCCTGTGACAGTTGTTGTTGGTTGAGCAGTTGTAGTTGATCCTGTGACAGTTGTTGTTGGTTGAGCAGTTGTAGTTGATCGTGTGACAGTTGTTGTTGGTTGAGCAGTTGTTGTTGATCCAGTAACAGTTGGTGTTGGTTGAGCAGTTGTTGTTGATCCTGTAACAGTTGTTGTTGGTTGAGCAGTTGTTGTTGATCCTGTCACAGTTGTTGTTGGTCAGTTGTTGTGGATCCAGTGACAGTTGTTGTTGGTTCAGCAGTTGTTGTTGATCCAGTGACAGTTGTTGTTGGTTGAGCAGTTGTTGTTGGTTGAGCAGTTGTTGTTGATCCAGTGACAGTTGTTGTTGGTTGAGCAGTTGTTGTTGATCCAGTGACAGTTGTTGTTGGTTGAGCAGTTGTAGTTGAGCCTGTGACAGTTGTTGTTGGTTCAGCAGTTGTTGTTGATCCAGTGACAGTTGTTGTTGGTTGAGCAGTTGTTGTGGATACAGTGACAGTTGTTGTTGATCCTGTGACAGTTGTTGTTGATTGAGCAGTTGTTGTTGATCCTGTGACAGTTGTTGTTGGTTGAGCAGTTGTTGTTGATCCTGTAACAGTTGTTGTTGGTTGAGCAGTTGTTGTTGATCCTGTAACAGTTGTTGTTGGATGAGCAGTTGTTGTTGATCCTGTAACAGTTGTTGTTGGTTGAGCAGTTGTTGTTGATCCTGTGACAGTTGTTGTTGGTTGAGCAGTTGTAGTTGATCCTGTGACAGTTGTTGTTGGTTGAGCAGTTGTAGTTGATCGTGTGACAGTTGTTGTTGGTTGAGCAGTTGTTGTTGATCCAGTAACAGTTGGTGTTGGTTGAGCAGTTGTTGTTGATCCTGTAACAGTTGTTGTTGGTTGAGCAGTTGTTGTTGATCCTGTCACAGTTGTTGTTGGTTGAGCAGTTGTTGTGGATCCAGTGACAGTTGTTGTTGGTTCAGCAGTTGTTGTTGATCCAGTGACAGTTGTTGTTGGTTGAGCAGTTGTTGTTGGTTGAGCAGTTGTTGTTGATCCAGTGACAGTTGTTGTTGGTTGAGCAGTTGTTGTTGATCCAGTGACAGTTGTTGTTGGTTGAGCAGTTGTAGTTGAGCCTGTGACAGTTGTTGTTGGTTCAGCAGTTGTTGTTGGTTGAGCAGTTGTTGTTGATCCTGTGACAGTTGTTGTTGGTTCAGCAGTTGTAGTTAGTTAAGCAGTTGTTGTTGATCCTGTGACAGTTGTTGTTGGTTGAGCAGTTGTAGTTGATCCTGTGACAGTTGTTGTTGGTTGAGCAGTTGTAGTTGATCGTGTGACAGTTGTTGTTGGTTGAGCAGTTGTTGTTGATCCAGTAACAGTTGGTGTTGGTTGAGCAGTTGTTGTTGATCCTGTAACAGTTGTTGTTGGTTGAGCAGTTGTTGTTGATCCTGTCACAGTTGTTGTTGGTTGAGCAGTTGTTGTGGATCCAGTGACAGTTGTTGTTGGTTCAGCAGTTGTTGTTGATCCAGTGACAGTTGTTGTTGGTTGAGCAGTTGTTGTTGGTTGAGCAGTTGTTGTTGATCCAGTGACAGTTGTTGTTGGTTGAGCAGTTGTTGTTGATCCAGTGACAGTTGTTGTTGGTTGAGCAGTTGTAGTTGAGCCTGTGACAGTTGTTGTTGGTTCAGCAGTTGTTGTTGGTTGAGCAGTTGTTGTTGATCCTGTGACAGTTGTTGTTGGTTCAGCAGTTGTAGTTAGTTGAGCAGTTGTTGATGGTTCAGCAGTTGTTGT
Source organism: Notolepis coatsorum (assembly GCF_963971535.1). Lineage (NCBI taxonomy): Eukaryota > Metazoa > Chordata > Actinopteri > Aulopiformes > Paralepididae > Notolepis > Notolepis coatsorum. The sequence goes on from NC_140167.1 coordinate 126,903,741, forward strand.
TGGTTCAGCAGTTGTAGTTGATCCAGTGACAGTTGTTGTTGGTTGAGCAGTTGTTGTTGATCCTGTGACAGTTGTTGTTGGTTGAGCAGTTGTTGTTGATCCTGTGACAGTTGTTGTTGGTTGAGCAGTTGTAGTTGATCCTGTGACAGTTGTTGTTGGTTGAGCAGTTGTTGTTGATCCAGTAACAGTTGTTGTTGGTTGAGCAGTTGTTGTTGATCCTGTCACAGTTGTATTTGGTTGAGCAGTTGTTGATGATCCAGTGACAGTTGTTGTTGGTTGAGCAGTTGTTGTTGATCATGTGACAGTTGTTGTTGGTTGAGCAGTTGTTGTTGATCCTGTAACAGTTGTTGTTGGTTGAGCAGTTGTTGTTGATCCTGTGACAGTTGTTGTTGGTTGAGCAGTTGTAGTTGATCCTGTGACAGTTGTTGTTGGTTGAGCAGTTGTAGTTTATCCTGTGACAGTTGTTGTTGGTTGAGCAGTTTTTGTTGATCCAGTAACAGTTGTTGTTGGTTGAGCAGTTGTTGTTGATCCTGTGACAGTTGTTGTTGGTTGAGCAGTTGTAGTTGATCCTGTGACTGTTGTTGTTGGTTGAGCAGTTGTTGTTGATCCAGTAACAGTTGGTGTTGGTTGAGCAGTTGTTGTTTATCCTGTAACAGTTGTTGTTGGTTGAGCAGTTGTTGTTGATCCTGTGACAGTTGTTGTTGGTTGAGCAGTTGTAGTTGATCCTGTGACAGTTGTTGTTGGTTGAGCAGTTGTTGTTGATCCAGTAACAGTTGTTGTTGGTTGGTCAGTTGTTGTTGATCCTGTGACAGTTGTTGTTGGTTCAGCAGTTGTTGTTGATCCAGTGACAGTTGTTGTTGGTTGAGCAGTTGGTGTGGATACAGTGACAGTTGTTGTTGATCCTGTGACAGTTGTTGTTGGTTCAGCAGTTGTTGTTGATCCAGTGACAGTTGTTGTTGGTTGAGCAGTTGTTGTGGATCCAGTGACAGTTGTTGTTGGTTCAGCAGTTGTTGTTGATCCAGTGACAGTTGTTGTTGGTTGAGCAGTTGTTGTTGTTGAGCAGTTGTTGTTGATCCAGTGACAGTTGTTGTTGGTTGAGCAGTTGTTGTTGATCCAGTGACAGTTGTTGTTGGTTGATCAGTTGTAGTTGATCCTGTGACAGTTGTTGTTGGTTCAGCAGTTGTTGTTGGTTGAGCAGTTGTTGTTGATCCTGTGACAGTTGTTGTTGGTTGAGCAGTTGTTGTTGATCCTGTAACAGTTGTTGTTGGTTGAGCAGTTGTTGTTGATCCTGTGACAGTTGTTGTTGGTTGAGCAGTTGTAGTTGATCCTGTGACAGTTGTTGTTGGTTGAGCAGTTGTAGTTGATCCTGTGACAGTTGTTGTTGGTTGAGCAGTTGTTGTTGATCCAGTAACAGTTGTTGTTGGTTGAGCAGTTGTTGTTGATCCTGTCACAGTTGTATTTGGTTGAGCAGTTGTTGATGATCCAGTGACAGTTGTTGTTGGTTGGTCAGTTGTTGTTGATCCTGTGACAGTTGTTGTTGGTTCAGCAGTTGTTGTTGATCCAGTGACAGTTGTTGTTGGTTGAGCAGTTGTTGTGGATACAGTGACAGTTGTTGTTGATCCTGTGACAGTTGTTGTTGATTGAGCAGTTGTTGTTGATCCTGTGACAGTTGTTGTTGGTTGAGCAGTTGTTGTTGATCCTGTAACAGTTGTTGTTGGTTGAGCAGTTGTTGTTGATCCTGTAACAGTTGTTGTTGGTTGAGCAGTTGTTGTTGATCCTGTGACAGTTGTTGTTGGTTGAGCAGTTGTAGTTGATCCTGTGACAGTTGTTGTTGGTTGAGCAGTTGTAGTTGATCGTGTGACAGTTGTTGTTGGTTGAGCAGTTGTTGTTGATCCAGTAACAGTTGTTGTTGGTTGAGCAGTTGTTGTTGATCCTGTAACAGTTGTTGTTGGTTGAGCAGTTGTTGTTGATCCTGTGACAGTTGTTGTTGGTTGAGCAGTTGTAGTTGATCCTGTGACAGTTGTTGTTGGTTGAGCAGTTGTAGTTGATCCTGTGACAGTTGTTGTTGGTTGAGCAGTTGTTGTTGATCCAGTAACAGTTGTTGTTGGTTGAGCAGTTGTTGTTGATCCTGTCACAGTTGTATTTGGTTGAGCAGTTGTTGATGATCCAGTGACAGTTGTTGTTGGTTGGTCAGTTGTTGTTGATCCTGTGACAGTTGTTGTTGGTTCAGCAGTTGTTGTTGATCCAGTGACAGTTGTTGTTGGTTGAGCAGTTGTTGTGGATACAGTGACAGTTGTTGTTGATCCTGTGACAGTTGTTGTTGATTGAGCAGTTGTTGTTGATCCTGTGACAGTTGTTGTTGGTTCAGCAGTTGTTGTTGATCCAGTGACAGTTGTTGTTGGTTGAGCAGTTGTTGTTGGTTGAGCAGTTGTTGTTGATCCAGTGACAGTTGTTGTTGGTTGAGCAGTTGTTGTTGATCCAGTGACAGTTGTTGTTGGTTGAGCAGTTGTAGTTGAGCCTGTGACAGTTGTTGTTGGTTCAGCAGTTGTTGTTGGTTGAGCAGTTGTTGTTGATCCTGTGACAGTTGTTGTTGGTTCAGCAGTTGTAGTTAGTTGAGCAGTTGTTGATGGTTCAGCAGTTGTTGTTGGTTCAGCAGTTGTAGTTGATCCAGTGACAGTTGTTGTTGGTTGAGCAGTTGTTGTTGATCCTGTGACAGTTGTTGTTGGTTGAGCAGTTGTTGTTGATCCTGTGACAGTTGTTGTTGGTTGAGCAGTTGTAGTTGATCCTGTGACAGTTGTTGTTGGTTGAGCAGTTGTTGTTGATCCAGTAACAGTTGTTGTTGGTTGAGCAGTTGTTGTTGATCCTGTCACAGTTGTATTTGGTTGAGCAGTTGTTGATGATCCAGTGACAGTTGTTGTTGGTTGAGCAGTTGTTGTTGATCATGTGACAGTTGTTGTTGGTTGAGCAGTTGTTGTTGATCCTGTAACAGTTGTTGTTGGTTGAGCAGTTGTTGTTGATCCTGTGACAGTTGTTGTTGGTTGAGCAGTTGTAGTTGATCCTGTGACAGTTGTTGTTGGTTGAGCAGTTGTAGTTTATCCTGTGACAGTTGTTGTTGGTTGAGCAGTTTTTGTTGATCCAGTAACAGTTGTTGTTGGTTGAGCAGTTGTTGTTGATCCTGTGACAGTTGTTGTTGGTTGAGCAGTTGTAGTTGATCCTGTGACTGTTGTTGTTGGTTGAGCAGTTGTTGTTGATCCAGTAACAGTTGGTGTTGGTTGAGCAGTTGTTGTTTATCCTGTAACAGTTGTTGTTGGTTGAGCAGTTGTTGTTGATCCTGTGACAGTTGTTGTTGGTTGAGCAGTTGTAGTTGATCCTGTGACAGTTGTTGTTGGTTGAGCAGTTGTTGTTGATCCAGTAACAGTTGTTGTTGGTTGGTCAGTTGTTGTTGATCCTGTGACAGTTGTTGTTGGTTCAGCAGTTGTTGTTGATCCAGTGACAGTTGTTGTTGGTTGAGCAGTTGGTGTGGATACAGTGACAGTTGTTGTTGATCCTGTGACAGTTGTTGTTGGTTCAGCAGTTGTTGTTGATCCAGTGACAGTTGTTGTTGGTTGAGCAGTTGTTGTGGATCCAGTGACAGTTGTTGTTGGTTCAGCAGTTGTTGTTGATCCAGTGACAGTTGTTGTTGGTTGAGCAGTTGTTGTTGTTGAGCAGTTGTTGTTGATCCAGTGACAGTTGTTGTTGGTTGAGCAGTTGTTGTTGATCCAGTGACAGTTGTTGTTGGTTGATCAGTTGTAGTTGATCCTGTGACAGTTGTTGTTGGTTCAGCAGTTGTTGTTGGTTGAGCAGTTGTTGTTGATCCTGTGACAGTTGTTGTTGGTTGAGCAGTTGTTGTTGATCCTGTAACAGTTGTTGTTGGTTGAGCAGTTGTTGTTGATCCTGTGACAGTTGTTGTTGGTTGAGCAGTTGTAGTTGATCCTGTGACAGTTGTTGTTGGTTGAGCAGTTGTAGTTGATCCTGTGACAGTTGTTGTTGGTTGAGCAGTTGTTGTTGATCCAGTAACAGTTGTTGTTGGTTGAGCAGTTGTTGTTGATCCTGTCACAGTTGTATTTGGTTGAGCAGTTGTTGATGATCCAGTGACAGTTGTTGTTGGTTGGTCAGTTGTTGTTGATCCTGTGACAGTTGTTGTTGGTTCAGCAGTTGTTGTTGATCCAGTGACAGTTGTTGTTGGTTGAGCAGTTGTTGTGGATACAGTGACAGTTGTTGTTGATCCTGTGACAGTTGTTGTTGATTGAGCAGTTGTTGTTGATCCAGTGACAGTTGTTGTTGGTTGAGCAGTTGTTGTTGATCCTGTAACAGTTGTTGTTGGTTGAGCAGTTGTTGTTGATCCTGTAACAGTTGTTGTTGGTTGAGCAGTTGTTGTTGATCCTGTGACAGTTGTTGTTGGTTGAGCAGTTGTAGTTGATCCTGTGACAGTTGTTGTTGGTTGAGCAGTTGTAGTTGATCGTGTGACAGTTGTTGTTGGTTGAGCAGTTGTTGTTGATCCAGTAACAGTTGTTGTTGGTTGAGCAGTTGTTGTTGATCCTGTAACAGTTGTTGTTGGTTGAGCAGTTGTTGTTGATCCTGTGACAGTTGTTGTTGGTTGAGCAGTTGTAGTTGATCCTGTGACAGTTGTTGTTGGTTGAGCAGTTGTAGTTGATCCTGTGACAGTTGTTGTTGGTTGAGCAGTTGTTGTTGATCCAGTAACAGTTGTTGTTGGTTGAGCAGTTGTTGTTGATCCTGTCACAGTTGTATTTGGTTGAGCAGTTGTTGATGATCCAGTGACAGTTGTTGTTGGTTGGTCAGTTGTTGTTGATCCTGTGACAGTTGTTGTTGGTTCAGCAGTTGTTGTTGATCCAGTGACAGTTGTTGTTGGTTGAGCAGTTGTTGTGGATACAGTGACAGTTGTTGTTGATCCTGTGACAGTTGTTGTTGATTGAGCAGTTGTTGTTGATCCTGTGACAGTTGTTGTTGGTTGAGCAGTTGTTGTTGATCCTGTAACAGTTGTTGTTGGTTGAGCAGTTGTTGTTGATCCTGTAACAGTTGTTGTTGGTTGAGCAGTTGTTGTTGATCCTGTGACAGTTGTTGTTGGTTGAGCAGTTGTAGTTGATCCTGTGACAGTTGTTGTTGGTTGAGCAGTTGTAGTTGATCGTGTGACAGTTGTTGTTGGTTGAGCAGTTGTTGTTGATCCAGTAACAGTTGGTGTTGGTTGAGCAGTTGTTGTTGATCCTGTAACAGTTGTTGTTGGTTGAGCAGTTGTTGTTGATCCTGTCACAGTTGTTGTTGGTTGAGCAGTTGTTGTGGATCCAGTGACAGTTGTTGTTGGTTGAGCAGTTGTTGTTGGTTGAGCAGTTGTTGTTGATCCAGTGACAGTTGTTGTTGGTTGAGCAGTTGTTGTTGATCCAGTGACAGTTGTTGTTGGGTGATCAGTTGTAGTTGATCCTGTGACAGTTGTTGTTGGTTCAGCAGTTGTTGTTGGTTGAGCAGTTGTTGTTGATCCTGTGACAGTTGTTGTTGGTTCAGCAGTTGTAGTTAGTTGAGCAGTTGTTGTTGATCCTGTGACAGTTGTTGTTGGTTGAGCAGTTGTAGTTGATCCTGTGACAGTTGTTGTTGGTTGAGCAGTTGTAGTTGATCGTGTGACAGTTGTTGTTGGTTGAGCAGTTGTTGTTGATCCAGTAACAGTTGGTGTTGGTTGAGCAGTTGTTGTTGATCCTGTAACAGTTGTTGTTGGTTGAGCAGTTGTTGTTGATCCTGTCACAGTTGTTGTTGGTTGAGCAGTTGTTGTGGATCCAGTGACAGTTGTTGTTGGTTCAGCAGTTGTTGTTGATCCAGTGACAGTTGTTGTTGGTTGAGCAGTTGTTGTTGGTTGAGCAGTTGTTGTTGATCCAGTGACAGTTGTTGTTGGTTGAGCAGTTGTTGTTGATCCAGTGACAGTTGTTGTTGGTTGAGCAGTTGTAGTTGAGCCTGTGACAGTTGTTGTTGGTTCAGCAGTTGTTGTTGGTTGAGCAGTTGTTGTTGATCCTGTGACAGTTGTTGTTGGTTCAGCAGTTGTAGTTAGTTGAGCAGTTGTTGATGGTTCAGCAGTTGTTGTTGGTTCAGCAGTTGTTGTTGATCCTGTGACAGTTGTTGTTGGTTGAGCAGTTGTTGTTGATCCTGTGACAGTTGTTGTTGGTTGAGCAGTTGTAGTTGATCCTGTGACAGTTGTTGTTGGTTGAGCAGTTGTTGTTGATCCAGTAACAGTTGTTGTTGGTTGAGCAGTTGTTGTTGATCCTGTCACAGTTGTATTTGGTTGAGCAGTTGTTGATGATCCAGTGACAGTTGTTGTTGGTTGAGCAGTTGTTGTTGATCATGTGACAGTTGTTGTTGGTTGAGCAGTTGTTGTTGATCCTGTAACAGTTGTTGTTGGTTGAGCAGTTGTTGTTGATCCTGTGACAGTTGTTGTTGGTTGAGCAGTTGTAGTTGATCCTGTGACAGTTGTTGTTGGTTGAGCAGTTGTAGTTTATCCTGTGACAGTTGTTGTTGGTTGAGCAGTTTTTGTTGATCCAGTAACAGTTGTTGTTGGTTGAGCAGTTGTTGTTGATCCTGTGACAGTTGTTGTTGGTTGAGCAGTTGTAGTTGATCCTGTGACTGTTGTTGTTGGTTGAGCAGTTGTTGTTGATCCAGTAACAGTTGGTGTTGGTTGAGCAGTTGTTGTTTATCCTGTAACAGTTGTTGTTGGTTGAGCAGTTGTTGTTGTTCCTGTGACAGTTGTTGTTGGTTTATCAGTTGTAGTTGATCCTGTGACAGTTGTTGTTGGTTGAGCAGTTGTTGTTGATCCAGTAACAGTTGTTGTTGGTTGAGCAGTTGTTGTTGATCCTGTCACAGTTGTATTTGGTTGAGCAGTTTTTGATGATCCAGTGACAGTTGTTGTTGGTTGGTCAGTTGTTGTTGATCCTGTGACAGTTGTTGTTGGTTCAGCAGTTGTTGTTGATCCAGTGACAGTTGTTGTTGGTTGAGCAGTTGGTGTGGATACAGTGACAGTTGTTGTTGATCCTGTGACAGTTGTTGTTGATTGAGCAGTTGTTGTTGATCCTGTAACAGTTGTTGTTGGTTGAGCAGTTGTTGTTGATGCAGTGACAGTTGTTGGTTGAGCAGTTGTTGTTGATCCTGTAACAGTTGTTGTTGGATGAGCAGTTGTTGTTGATCCTGTAACAGTTGTTGTTGGTTGAGCAGTTGTTGTTGATCCTGTGACAGTTGTTGTTGGTTGAGCAGTTGTAGTTGATCCTGTGACAGTTGTTGTTGGTTGAGCAGTTGTAGTTGATCGTGTGACAGTTGTTGTTGGTTGAGCAGTTGTTGTTGATCCAGTAACAGTTGGTGTTGGTTGAGCAGTTGTTGTTGATCCTGTAACAGTTGTTGTTGGTTGAGCAGTTGTTGTTGATCCTGTCACAGTTGTTGTTGGTTGAGCAGTTGTTGTGGATCCAGTGACAGTTGTTGTTGGTTCAGCAGTTGTTGTTGATCCAGTGACAGTTGTTGTTGGTCGAGCAGTTGTTGTTGGTTGAGCAGTTGTTGTTGATCCAGTGACAGTTGTTGTTGGTTGATCAGTTGTAGTTGATCCTGTGACAGTTGTTGGTTGAGCAGTTGTTGTTGATCCAGTGTCAGTTGTTGTTGGTTGAGGAATTGTAGTTGATCCTATGACAGTTGTTGTGGGTTGAGCAGTTGTAGTTGATCCTATGACAGTTGTTGTTGGTTGAGCAGTTGTTGTTGATCCTGTGACAGTTGTTGTTGGTTGAGCAGTTGTAGTTGATCCTGTTACAGTTGTTGTTGGTTCAGCAGTTGTTGTTGATCATGTAACATTTGTTGTTGATCCTGTGATAGTTGTTGTTGGTTGAGCAGCTGTTGTTGATCATGTGACAGTTGTTGTTGGTTGAGCAGTTGTTGTTGATGCAGTGACAGTTGTTGGTTGAGCAGTTGTTGTTGATCCAGTAACAGTTGGTGTTGGTTGAGCAGTTGTTGTTGATCCTGTAACAGTTGTTGTTGGTTGAGCAGTTGTTGTTGATCCTGTGACAGTTGTTGTTGGTTGAGCAGTTGTAGTTGATCCTGTGACAGTTGTTGTTGGTTGAGCAGTTGTAGTTGATCCTGTGACAGTTGTTGTTGGTTGAGCAGTTGTTGTTGATACAGTAACAGTTGGTGTTGGTTGAGCAGTTGTTGTTGATCCTGTAACAGTTGTTGTTGGTTGAGCAGTTGTTGTTGATCCTGTCACAGTTGTATTTGGTTTAGCAGTTGTTGTTGATCCAGTGACAGTTGTTGTTGGTTGAACAGTTGTTGTTGATCCTGTAACCGTTGTTGTTGGTTGAGCAGTTGTTGTTGATCCTGTGACAGTTGTTGTTGGTTGAGCAGTTGTAGTTGATCCTGTGACAGTTGTTGTTGGTTGAGCAGTTGTAGTTGATCCTGTGACAGTTGTTGTTGGTTGAGCAGTTGTTGTTGATCCAGTAACAGTTGGTGTTGGTTGAGCAGTTGTTGTTGATCCTGTAACAGTTGTTGTTGGTTGAGCAGTTGTTTTTGATCCTGTCACAGTTGTATTTGGTTGAGCAGTTGTTGATGATCGAGTGACAGTTGTTGTTGGTTGGTCAGTTGTTGTTGCTCCTGTGACAGTTGTTGTTGGTTCAGCAGTTGTTGTTGATCCAGTGACAGTTGTTGTTGGTTGAGCAGTTGTTGTGGATCCAGTGACAGTTGTTGTTGGTTCAGCAGTTGTTGTTGATCCAGTGACAGTTGTTGTTGGTTGAGCAGTTGTTGTTGGTTGAGCAGTTGTTGTTGATCCAGTGACAGTTGTTGTTGGTTGAGCAGTTGTTGTTGATCCAGTGACAGTTGTTGTTGGTTGATCAGTTGTAGTTGATCCGGTGACAGTTGTTGTTGGTTCAGCAGTTGTTGTTGGTTGAGCAGTTGTTGTTGATCATGTGACAGTTGTTGTTGGTTGAGCAGTTGTTGTTGATCCTGTGACAGTTGTTGTTGGTTGAGCAGTTGTAGTTGATCCTGTGACAGTTGTTGTTGGTTGAGCAGTTGTAGTTGATCCTGTGACAGTTGTTGTTGGTTGAGCAGTTGTTGTTGATCCAGTAACAGTTGGTGTTGGTTGAGCAGTTGTTGTTGATCCTGTAACAGTTGTTGTTGGTTGAGCAGTTGTTGTTGATCCTGTCACAGTTGTATTTGGTTTAGCAGTTGTTGTTGATCCAGTGACAGTTGTTGTTGGTTGAACAGTTGTTGTTGATCCTGTAACCGTTGTTGTTGGTTGAGCAGTTGTTGTTGATCCTGTGACAGTTGTTGTTGGTTGAGCAGTTGTAGTTGATCCTGTGACAGTTGTTGTTGGTTGAGCAGTTGTAGTTGATCCTGTGACAGTTGTTGTTGGTTGAGCAGTTGTTGTTGATCCAGTAACAGTTGGTGTTGGTTGAGCAGTTGTTGTTGATCCTGTAACAGTTGTTGTTGGTTGAGCAGTTGTTTTTGATCCTGTCACAGTTGTATTTGGTTGAGCAGTTGTTGATGATCGAGTGACAGTTGTTGTTGGTTGGTCAGTTGTTGTTGCTCCTGTGCCAGTTGTTGTTGGTTCAGCAGTTGTTGTTGATCCAGTGACAGTTGTTGTTGGTTGAGCAGTTGTTGTGGATCCAGTGACAGTTGTTGTTGGTTCAGCAGTTGTTGTTGATCCAGTGACAGTTGTTGTTGGTTGAGCAGTTGTTGTTGGTTGAGCAGTTGTTGTTGATCCAGTGACAGTTGTTGTTGGTTGAGCAGTTGTTGTTGATCCAGTGACAGTTGTTGTTGGTTGATCAGTTGTAGTTGATCCGGTGACAGTTGTTGTTGGTTCAGCAGTTGTTGTTGGTTGAGCAGTTGTTGTTGATCATGTGACAGTTGTTGTTGGTTGAGCAGTTGTTGTTGATCCTGTAACAGTTGTTGTTGGTTGAGCAGTTGTTGTTGATCCTGTGACAGTTGTTGTTGGTTGAGCAGTTGTAGTTGATCCTGTGACGGTTGTTGTTGGTTGAGCAGTTGTAGTTTATCCTGTGACAGTTGTTGTTGGTTGAGCAGTTTTTGTTGATCCAGTAACAGTTGTTGTTGGTTGAGCAGTTGTTGTTGATCCTGTGACAGTTGTTGTTGGTTGAGCAGTTGTAGTTGATCCTGTGACTGTTGTTGTTGGTTGAGCAGTTGTTGTTGATCCAGTAACAGTTGGTGTTGGTTGAGCAGTTCTTGTTGATCCTGTAACAGTTGTTGTTGGTTGAGCAGTTGTTGTTTATCCTGTAACAGTTGTTGTTGGTTGAGCAGTTGTTGTTGATCCTGTGACAGTTGTTGTTGGTTGAGCAGTTGTAGTTGATCCTGTGACAGTTGTTGTTGGTTGAGCAGTTGTTGTTGATCCAGTAACAGTTGTTGTTGGTTGAGCAGTTGTTGTTGATCCTGTCACAGTTGTATTTGGTTGAGCAGTTGTTGATGATCCAGTGACAGTTGTTGTTGGTTGGTCAGTTGTTGTTGATCCTGTGACAGTTGTTGTTGGTTCAGCAGTTGTTGTTGATCCAGTGACAGTTGTTGTTGGTTGAGCAGTTGTTGTTGTTGTTGAGCAGTTGTTGTTGATCCAGTGACAGTTGTTGTTGGTTGAGCAGTTGTTGTTGATCCAGTGACAGTTGTTGTTGGTTGATCAGTTGTAGTTGATCCTGTGACAGTTGTTGTTGGTTCAGCAGTTGTTGTTGGTTGAGCAGTTGTTGTTGATCCTGTGACAGTTGTTGTTGGTTGAGCAGTTGTTGTTGATCCTGTAACAGTTGTTGTTGGTTGAGCAGTTGTTGTTGATCCTGTGACAGTTGTTGTTGGTTGAGCAGTTGTAGTTGATCCTGTGACAGTTGTTGTTGGTTGAGAAGTTGTAGTTGATCCTGTGACAGTTGTTGTTGGTTGAGCAGTTGTTGTTGATCCAGTAACAGTTGTTGTTGGTTGAGCAGTTGTTGTTGATCCTGTCACAGTTGTATTTGGTTGAGCAGTTGTTGATGATCCAGTGACAGTTGTTGTTGGTTGGTCAGTTGTTGTTGATCCTGTGACAGTTGTTGTTGGTTCAGCAGTTGTTGTTGATCCAGTGACAGTTGTTGTTGGTTGAGCAGTTGTTGTGGATACAGTGACAGTTGTTGTTGATCCTGTGACAGTTGTTGTTGATTGAGCAGTTGTTGTTGATCCTGTGACAGTTGTTGTTGGTTGAGCAGTTGTTGTTGATGCAGTGACAGTTGTTGGTTGAGCAGTTGTTGTTGATCCTGTAACAGTTGTTGTTGGTTGAGCAGTTGTTGTTGATCCTGTGACAGTTGTTGTTGGTTGAGCAGTTGTAGTTGATCCTGTGACAGTTGTTGTTGGTTGAGCAGTTGTAGTTGATCGTGTGACAGTTGTTGTTGGTTGAGCAGTTGTTGTTGATCCAGTAACAGTTGGTGTTGGTTGAGCAGTTGTTGTTGATCCTGTAACAGTTGTTGTTGGTTGAGCAGTTGTTGTTGATCCTGTCACAGTTGTTGTTGGTTGAGCAGTTGTTGTGGATCCAGTGACAGTTGTTGTTGGTTCAGCAGTTGTTGTTGATCCAGTGACAGTTGTTGTTGGTTGAGCAGTTGTTGTTGGTTGAGCAGTTGTTGTTGATCCAGTGACAGTTGTTGTTGGTTGAGCAGTTGTTGTTGATCCAGTGACAGTTGTTGTTGGTTGAGCAGTTGTAGTTGAGCCTGTGACAGTTGTTGTTGGTTCAGCAGTTGTTGTTGGTTGAGCAGTTGTTGTTGATCCTGTGACAGTTGTTGTTGGTTCAGCAGTTGTAGTTAGTTGAGCAGTTGTTGATGGTTCAGCAGTTGTTGTTGGTTCAGCAGTTGTAGTTGATCCAGTGACAGTTGTTGTTGGTTGAGCAGTTGTTGTTGATCCTGTGACAGTTGTTGTTGGTTGAGCAGTTGTTGTTGATCCTGTGACAGTTGTTGTTGGTTGAGCAGTTGTAGTTGATCCTGTGACAGTTGTTGTTGGTTGAGCAGTTGTTGTTGATCCAGTAACAGTTGTTGTTGGTTGAGCAGTTGTTGTTGATCCTGTCACAGTTGTATTTGGTTGAGCAGTTGTTGATGATCCAGTGACAGTTGTTGTTGGTTGAGCAGTTGTTGTTGATCATGTGACAGTTGTTGTTGGTTGAGCAGTTGTTGTTGATCCTGTAACAGTTGTTGTTGGTTGAGCAGTTGTTGTTGATCCTGTGACAGTTGTTGTTGGTTGAGCAGTTGTAGTTGATCCTGTGACAGTTGTTGTTGGTTGAGCAGTTGTAGTTTATCCTGTGACAGTTGTTGTTGGTTGAGCAGTTTTTGTTGATCCAGTAACAGTTGTTGTTGGTTGAGCAGTTGTTGTTGATCCTGTGACAGTTGTTGTTGGTTGAGCAGTTGTAGTTGATCCTGTGACTGTTGTTGTTGGTTGAGCAGTTGTTGTTGATCCAGTAACAGTTGGTGTTGGTTGAGCAGTTGTTGTTGATCCTGTAACAGTTGTTGTTGGTTGAGCAGTTGTTGTTTATCCTGTAACAGTTGTTGTTGGTTGAGCAGTTGTTGTTGATCCTGTGACAGTTGTTGTTGGTTGAGCAGTTGTAGTTGATCCTGTGACAGTTGTTGTTGGTTGAGCAGTTGTTGTTGATCCAGTAACAGTTGTTGTTGGTTGAGCAGTTGTTGTTGATCCTGTCACAGTTGTATTTGGTTGAGCAGTTGTTGATGATCCAGTGACAGTTGTTGTTGGTTGGTCAGTTGTTGTTGATCCTGTGACAGTTGTTGTTGGTTCAGCAGTTGTTGTTGATCCAGTGACAGTTGTTGTTGGTTGAGCAGTTGTTGTGGATCCAGTGACAGTTGTTGTTGGTTCAGCAGTTGTTGTTGATCCAGTGACAGTTGTTGTTGGTTGAGCAGTTGTTGTTGTTGAGCAGTTGTTGTTGATCCAGTGACAGTTGTTGTTGGTTGAGCAGTTGTTGTTGATCCAGTGACAGTTGTTGTTGGTTGATCAGTTGTAGTTGATCCTGTGACAGTTGTTGTTGGTTCAGCAGTTGTTGTTGGTTGAGCAGTTGTTGTTGATCCTGTAACAGTTGTTGTTGGTTGAGCAGTTGTTGTTGATCCTGTGACAGTTGTTGTTGGTTGAGCAGTTGTAGTTGATCCTGTGACAGTTGTTGTTGGTTGAGCAGTTGTAGTTGATCGTGTGACAGTTGTTGTTGGTTGAGCAGTTGTTGTTGATCCAGTAACAGTTGGTGTTGGTTGAGCAGTTGTTGTTGATCCTGTAACAGTTGTTGTTGGTTGAGCAGTTGTTGTTGATCCTGTCACAGTTGTTGTTGGTTGAGCAGTTGTTGTGGATCCAGTGACAGTTGTTGTTGGTTCAGCAGTTGTTGTTGATCCAGTGACAGTTGTTGTTGGTTGAGCAGTTGTTGTTGGTTGAGCAGTTGTTGTTGATCCAGTGACAGTTGTTGTTGGTTGAGCAGTTGTTGTTGATCCAGTGACAGTTGTTGTTGGTTGAGCAGTTGTAGTTGAGCCTGTGACAGTTGTTGTTGGTTCAGCAGTTGTTGTTGGTTGAGCAGTTGTTGTTGATCCTGTGACAGTTGTTGTTGGTTCAGCAGTTGTAGTTAGTTGAGCAGTTGTTGTTGATCCTGTGACAGTTGTTGTTGGTTGAGCAGTTGTAGTTGATCCTGTGACAGTTGTTGTTGGTTGAGCAGTTGTAGTTGATCGTGTGACAGTTGTTGTTGGTTGAGCAGTTGTTGTTGATCCAGTAACAGTTGGTGTTGGTTGAGCAGTTGTTGTTGATCCTGTAACAGTTGTTGTTGGTTGAGCAGTTGTTGTTGATCCTGTCACAGTTGTTGTTGGTTGAGCAGTTGTTGTGGATCCAGTGACAGTTGTTGTTGGTTCAGCAGTTGTTGTTGATCCAGTGACAGTTGTTGTTGGTTGAGCAGTTGTTGTTGGTTGAGCAGTTGTTGTTGATCCAGTGACAGTTGTTGTTGGTTGAGCAGTTGTTGTTGATCCAGTGACAGTTGTTGTTGGTTGAGCAGTTGTAGTTGATCCTGTGACAGTTGTTGTTGGTTCAGCAGTTGTAGTTAGTTGAGCAGTTGTTGATGGTTCAGCAGTTGTTGTTGGTTCAGCAGTTGTAGTTGATCCAGTGACAGTTGTTGTTGGTTGAGCAGTTGTTGTTGATCCTGTGACAGTTGTTGTTGGTTGAGCAGTTGTTGTTGATCCTGTGACAGTTGTTGTTGGTTGAGCAGTTGTAGTTGATCCTGTGACAGTTGTTGTTGGTTGAGCAGTTGTTGTTGATCCAGTAACAGTTGTTGTTGGTTGAGCAGTTGTTGTTGATCCTGTCACAGTTGTATTTGGTTGAGCAGTTGTTGATGATCCAGTGACAGTTGTTGTTGGTTGAGCAGTTGTTGTTGATCATGTGACAGTTGTTGTTGGTTGAGCAGTTGTTGTTGATCCTGTAACAGTTGTTGTTGGTTGAGCAGTTGTTGTTGATCCTGTGACAGTTGTTGTTGGTTGAGCAGTTGTAGTTGATCCTGTGACAGTTGTTGTTGGTTGAGCAGTTGTAGTTTATCCTGTGACAGTTGTTGTTGGTTGAGCAGTTTTTGTTGATCCAGTAACAGTTGTTGTTGGTTGAGCAGTTGTTGTTGATCCTGTGACAGTTGTTGTTGGTTGAGCAGTTGTTGTTGATCCAGTGACAGTTGTTGTTGGTTGAGCAGTTGTTGTGGATCCAGTGACAGTTGTTGTTGGTTCAGCAGTTGTTGTTGATCCAGTGACAGTTGTTGTTGGTTGAGCAGTTGTAGTTGATCCTGTGACTGTTGTTGTTGGTTGAGCAGTTGTTGTTGATCCAGTAACAGTTGGTGTTGGTTGAGCAGTTCTTGTTGATCCTGTAACAGTTGTTGTTGGTTGAGCAGTTGTTGTTTATCCTGTAACAGTTGTTGTTGGTTGAGCAGTTGTTGTTGATCCTGTGACAGTTGTTGTTGGTTGAGCAGTTGTAGTTGATCCTGTGACAGTTGTTGTTGGTTGAGCAGTTGTTGTTGATCCAGTAACAGTTGTTGTTGGTTGAGCAGTTGTTGTTGATCCTGTCACAGTTGTATTTGGTTGAGCAGTTGTTGATGATCCAGTGACAGTTGTTGTTGGTTGGTCAGTTGTTGTTGATCCTGTGACAGTTGTTGTTGGTTCAGCAGTTGTTGTTGATCCAGTGACAGTTGTTGTTGGTTGAGCAGTTGTTGTGGATCCAGTGACAGTTGTTGTTGGTTCAGCAGTTGTTGTTGATCCAGTGACAGTTGTTGTTGGTTGAGCAGTTGTTGTTGTTGAGCAGTTGTTGTTGATCCAGTGACAGTTGTTGTTGGTTGAGCAGTTGTTGTTGATCCAGTGACAGTTGTTGTTGGTTGATCAGTTGTAGTTGATCCTGTGACAGTTGTTGTTGGTTCAGCAGTTGTTGTTGGTTGAGCAGTTGTTGTTGATCCTGTGACAGTTGTTGTTGGTTGAGCAGTTGTTGTTGATCCTGTAACAGTTGTTGTTGGTTGAGCAGTTGTTGTTGATCCTGTGACAGTTGTTGTTGGTTGAGCAGTTGTAGTTGATCCTGTGACAGTTGTTGTTGGTTGAGAAGTTGTAGTTGATCCTGTGACAGTTGTTGTTGGTTGAGCAGTTGTTGTTGATCCAGTAACAGTTGTTGTTGGTTGAGCAGTTGTTGTTGATCCTGTCACAGTTGTATTTGGTTGAGCAGTTGTTGATGATCCAGTGACAGTTGTTGTTGGTTGGTCAGTTGTTGTTGATCCTGTGACAGTTGTTGTTGGTTCAGCAGTTGTTGTTGATCCAGTGACAGTTGTTGTTGGTTGAGCAGTTGTTGTGGATACAGTGACAGTTGTTGTTGATCCTGTGACAGTTGTTGTTGATTGAGCAGTTGTTGTTGATCCTGTGACAGTTGTTGTTGGTTGAGCAGTTGTTGTTGATGCAGTGACAGTTGTTGGTTGAGCAGTTGTTGTTGATCCTGTAACAGTTGTTGTTGGTTGAGCAGTTGTTGTTGATCCTGTGACAGTTGTTGTTGGTTGAGAAGTTGTAGTTGATCCTGTGACAGTTGTTGTTGGTTGAGCAGTTGTAGTTGATTGTGTGACAGTTGTTGTTGGTTGAGCAGTTGTTGTTGATCCAGTAACAGTTGGTGTTGGTTGAGCAGTTGTTGTTGATCCTGTAACAGTTGTTGTTGGTTGAGCAGTTGTTGTTGATCCTGTCACAGTTGTTGTTGGTTGAGCAGTTGTTGTGGATCCAGTGACAGTTGTTGTTGGTTCAGCAGTTGTTGTTGATCCAGTGACAGTTGTTGTTGGTTGAGCAGTTGTTGTTGGTTGAGCAGTTGTTGTTGATCCAGTGACAGTTGTTGTTGGTTGAGCAGTTGTTGTTGATCCAGTGACAGTTGTTGTTGGTTGAGCAGTTGTTGTTGATCCAGTGACAGTTGTTGTTGGTTGAGCAGTTGTAGTTGAGCCTGTGACAGTTGTTGTTGGTTCAGCAGTTGTTGTTGGTTGAGCAGTTGTTGTTGATCCTGTGACAGTTGTTGTTGGTTCAGCAGTTGTAGTTAGTTGAGCAGTTGTTGTTGATCCTGTGACAGTTGTTGTTGGTTGAGCAGTTGTAGTTGATCCTGTGACAGTTGTTGTTGGTTGAGCAGTTGTAGTTGATCGTGTGACAGTTGTTGTTGGTTGAGCAGTTGTTGTTGATCCAGTAACAGTTGGTGTTGGTTGAGCAGTTGTTGTTGATCCTGTAACAGTTGTTGTTGGTTGAGCAGTTGTTGTTGATCCTGTCACAGTTGTTGTTGGTTGAGCAGTTGTTGTGGATCCAGTGACAGTTGTTGTTGGTTCAGCAGTTGTTGTTGATCCAGTGACAGTTGTTGTTGGTTGAGCAGTTGTTGTTGGTTGAGCAGTTGTTGTTGATCCAGTGACAGTTGTTGTTGGTTGAGCAGTTGTTGTTGATCCAGTGACAGTTGTTGTTGGTTGAGCAGTTGTAGTTGATCCTGTGACAGTTGTTGTTGGTTCAGCAGTTGTAGTTAGTTGAGCAGTTGTTGATGGTTCAGCAGTTGTTGTTGGTTCAGCAGTTGTAGTTGATCCAGTGACAGTTGTTGTTGGTTGAGCAGTTGTTGTTGATCCTGTGACAGTTGTTGTTGGTTGAGCAGTTGTTGTTGATCCTGTGACAGTTGTTGTTGGTTGAGCAGTTGTAGTTGATCCTGTGACAGTTGTTGTTGGTTGAGCAGTTGTTGTTGATCCAGTAACAGTTGTTGTTGGTTGAGCAGTTGTTGTTGATCCTGTCACAGTTGTATTTGGTTGAGCAGTTGTTGATGATCCAGTGACAGTTGTTGTTGGTTGAGCAGTTGTTGTTGATCATGTGACAGTTGTTGTTGGTTGAGCAGTTGTTGTTGATCCTGTAACAGTTGTTGTTGGTTGAGCAGTTGTTGTTGATCCTGTGACAGTTGTTGTTGGTTGAGCAGTTGTAGTTGATCCTGTGACAGTTGTTGTTGGTTGAGCAGTTGTAGTTTATCCTGTGACAGTTGTTGTTGGTTGAGCAGTTTTTGTTGATCCAGTAACAGTTGTTGTTGGTTGAGCAGTTGTTGTTGATCCTGTGACAGTTGTTGTTGGTTGAGCAGTTGTTGTTGATCCAGTGACAGTTGTTGTTGGTTGAGCAGTTGTTGTGGATCCAGTGACAGTTGTTGTTGGTTCAGCAGTTGTTGTTGATCCAGTGACAGTTGTTGTTGGTTGAGCAGTTGTAGTTGATCCTGTGACTGTTGTTGTTGGTTGAGCAGTTGTTGTTGATCCAGTAACAGTTGGTGTTGGTTGAGCAGTTCTTGTTGATCCTGTAACAGTTGTTGTTGGTTGAGCAGTTGTTGTTTATCCTGTAACAGTTGTTGTTGGTTGAGCAGTTGTTGTTGATCCTGTGACAGTTGTTGTTGGTTGAGCAGTTGTAGTTGATCCTGTGACAGTTGTTGTTGGTTGAGCAGTTGTTGTTGATCCAGTAACAGTTGTTGTTGGTTGAGCAGTTGTTGTTGATCCTGTCACAGTTGTATTTGGTTGAGCAGTTGTTGATGATCCAGTGACAGTTGTTGTTGGTTGGTCAGTTGTTGTTGATCCTGTGACAGTTGTTGTTGGTTCAGCAGTTGTTGTTGATCCAGTGACAGTTGTTGTTGGTTGAGCAGTTGTTGTGGATCCAGTGACAGTTGTTGTTGGTTCAGCAGTTGTTGTTGATCCAGTGACAGTTGTTGTTGGTTGAGCAGTTGTTGTTGTTGAGCAGTTGTTGTTGATCCAGTGACAGTTGTTGTTGGTTGAGCAGTTGTTGTTGATCCAGTGACAGTTGTTGTTGGTTGATCAGTTGTAGTTGATCCTGTGACAGTTGTTGTTGGTTCAGCAGTTGTTGTTGGTTGAGCAGTTGTTGTTGATCCTGTGACAGTTGTTGTTGGTTGAGCAGTTGTTGTTGATCCTGTAACAGTTGTTGTTGGTTGAGCAGTTGTTGTTGATCCTGTGACAGTTGTTGTTGGTTGAGCAGTTGTAGTTGATCCTGTGACAGTTGTTGTTGGTTGAGAAGTTGTAGTTGATCCTGTGACAGTTGTTGTTGGTTGAGCAGTTGTTGTTGATCCAGTAACAGTTGTTGTTGGTTGAGCAGTTGTTGTTGATCCTGTCACAGTTGTATTTGGTTGAGCAGTTGTTGATGATCCAGTGACAGTTGTTGTTGGTTGGTCAGTTGTTGTTGATCCTGTGACAGTTGTTGTTGGTTCAGCAGTTGTTGTTGATCCAGTGACAGTTGTTGTTGGTTGAGCAGTTGTTGTGGATACAGTGACAGTTGTTGTTGATCCTGTGACAGTTGTTGTTGATTGAGCAGTTGTTGTTGATCCTGTGACAGTTGTTGTTGGTTGAGCAGTTGTTGTTGATGCAGTGACAGTTGTTGGTTGAGCAGTTGTTGTTGATCCTGTAACAGTTGTTGTTGGTTGAGCAGTTGTTGTTGATCCTGTGACAGTTGTTGTTGGTTGAGCAGTTGTAGTTGATCCTGTGACAGTTGTTGTTGGTTGAGCAGTTGTAGTTGATTGTGTGACAGTTGTTGTTGGTTGAGCAGTTGTTGTTGATCCAGTAACAGTTGGTGTTGGTTGAGCAGTTGTTGTTGATCCTGTAACAGTTGTTGTTGGTTGAGCAGTTGTTGTTGATCCTGTCACAGTTGTTGTTGGTTGAGCAGTTGTTGTGGATCCAGTGACAGTTGTTGTTGGTTCAGCAGTTGTTGTTGATCCAGTGACAGTTGTTGTTGGTTGAGCAGTTGTTGTTGGTTGAGCAGTTGTTGTTGATCCAGTGACAGTTGTTGTTGGTTGAGCAGTTGTTGTTGATCCAGTGACAGTTGTTGTTGGTTGAGCAGTTGTAGTTGAGCCTGTGACAGTTGTTGTTGGTTCAGCAGTTGTTGTTGGTTGAGCAGTTGTTGTTGATCCTGTGACAGTTGTTGTTGGTTCAGCAGTTGTAGTTAGTTGAGCAGTTGTTGATGGTTCAGCAGTTGTTGTTGGTTCAGCAGTTGTAGTTGATCCAGTGACAGTTGTTGTTGGTTGAGCAGTTGTTGTTGATCCTGTGACAGTTGTTGTTGGTTGAGCAGTTGTTGTTGATCCTGTGACAGTTGTTGTTGGTTGAGCAGTTGTAGTTGATCCTGTGACAGTTGTTGTTGGTTGAGCAGTTGTTGTTGATCCAGTGACAGTTGTTGTTGGTTGAGCAGTTGTAGTTGAGCCTGTGACAGTTGTTGTTGGTTCAGCAGTTGTTGTTGGTTGAGCAGTTGTTGTTGATCCTGTGACAGTTGTTGTTGGTTCAGCAGTTGTAGTTAGTTGAGCAGTTGTTGTTGATCCTGTGACAGTTGTTGTTGGTTGAGCAGTTGTAGTTGATCCTGTGACAGTTGTTGTTGGTTGAGCAGTTGTAGTTGATCGTGTGACAGTTGTTGTTGGTTGAGCAGTTGTTGTTGATCCAGTAACAGTTGGTGTTGGTTGAGCAGTTGTTGTTGATCCTGTAACAGTTGTTGTTGGTTGAGCAGTTGTTGTTGATCCTGTCACAGTTGTTGTTGGTTGAGCAGTTGTTGTGGATCCAGTGACAGTTGTTGTTGGTTCAGCAGTTGTTGTTGATCCAGTGACAGTTGTTGTTGGTTGAGCAGTTGTTGTTGGTTGAGCAGTTGTTGTTGATCCAGTGACAGTTGTTGTTGGTTGAGCAGTTGTTGTTGATCCAGTGACAGTTGTTGTTGGTTGAGCAGTTGTAGTTGATCCTGTGACAGTTGTTGTTGGTTCAGCAGTTGTAGTTAGTTGAGCAGTTGTTGATGGTTCAGCAGTTGTTGTTGGTTCAGCAGTTGTAGTTGATCCAGTGACAGTTGTTGTTGGTTGAGCAGTTGTTGTTGATCCTGTGACAGTTGTTGTTGGTTGAGCAGTTGTTGTTGATCCTGTGACAGTTGTTGTTGGTTGAGCAGTTGTAGTTGATCCTGTGACAGTTGTTGTTGGTTGAGCAGTTGTTGTTGATCCTGTGACAGTTGTTGTTGGTTGAGCAGTTGTAGTTGATTGTGTGACAGTTGTTGTTGGTTGAGCAGTTGTTGTTGATCCAGTAACAGTTGGTGTTGGTTGAGCAGTTGTTGTTGATCCTGTAACAGTTGTTGTTGGTTGAGCAGTTGTTGTTGATCCTGTCACAGTTGTTGTTGGTTGAGCAGTTGTTGTGGATCCAGTGACAGTTGTTGTTGGTTCAGCAGTTGTTGTTGATCCAGTGACAGTTGTTGTTGGTTGAGCAGTTGTTGTTGGTTGAGCAGTTGTTGTTGATCCAGTGACAGTTGTTGTTGGTTGAGCAGTTGTTGTTGATCCAGTGACAGTTGTTGTTGGTTGAGCAGTTGTAGTTGAGCCTGTGACAGTTGTTGTTGGTTCAGCAGTTGTTGTTGGTTGAGCAGTTGTTGTTGATCCTGTGACAGTTGTTGTTGGTTCAGCAGTTGTAGTTAGTTGAGCAGTTGTTGATGGTTCAGCAGTTGTTGTTGGTTCAGCAGTTGTAGTTGATCCAGTGACAGTTGTTGTTGGTTGAGCAGTTGTTGTTGATCCTGTGACAGTTGTTGTTGGTTGAGCAGTTGTTGTTGATCCTGTGACAGTTGTTGTTGGTTGAGCAGTTGTAGTTGATCCTGTGACAGTTGTTGTTGGTTGAGCAGTTGTTGTTGATCCAGTGACAGTTGTTGTTGGTTGAGCAGTTGTAGTTGAGCCTGTGACAGTTGTTGTTGGTTCAGCAGTTGTTGTTGGTTGAGCAGTTGTTGTTGATCCTGTGACAGTTGTTGTTGGTTCAGCAGTTGTAGTTAGTTGAGCAGTTGTTGTTGATCCTGTGACAGTTGTTGTTGGTTGAGCAGTTGTAGTTGATCCTGTGACAGTTGTTGTTGGTTGAGCAGTTGTAGTTGATCGTGTGACAGTTGTTGTTGGTTGAGCAGTTGTTGTTGATCCAGTAACAGTTGGTGTTGGTTGAGCAGTTGTTGTTGATCCTGTAACAGTTGTTGTTGGTTGAGCAGTTGTTGTTGATCCTGTCACAGTTGTTGTTGGTTGAGCAGTTGTTGTGGATCCAGTGACAGTTGTTGTTGGTTCAGCAGTTGTTGTTGATCCAGTGACAGTTGTTGTTGGTTGAGCAGTTGTTGTTGGTTGAGCAGTTGTTGTTGATCCAGTGACAGTTGTTGTTGGTTGAGCAGTTGTTGTTGATCCAGTGACAGTTGTTGTTGGTTGAGCAGTTGTAGTTGATCCTGTGACAGTTGTTGTTGGTTCAGCAGTTGTAGTTAGTTGAGCAGTTGTTGATGGTTCAGCAGTTGTTGTTGGTTCAGCAGTTGTAGTTGATCCAGTGACAGTTGTTGTTGGTTGAGCAGTTGTTGTTGATCCTGTGACAGTTGTTGTTGGTTGAGCAGTTGTTGTTGATCCTGTGACAGTTGTTGTTGGTTGAGCAGTTGTAGTTGATCCTGTGACAGTTGTTGTTGGTTGAGCAGTTGTTGTTGATCCAGTAACAGTTGTTGTTGGTTGAGCAGTTGTTGTTGATCCTGTGACAGTTGTTGTTGGTTCAGCAGTTGTTGTTGATCCAGTGACAGTTGTTGTTGGTTGAGCAGTTGTTGTGGATCCAGTGACAGTTGTTGTTGGTTCAGCAGTTGTTGTTGATCCAGTGACAGTTGTTGTTGGTTGAGCAGTTGTTGTTGTTGAGCAGTTGTTGTTGATCCAGTGACAGTTGTTGTTGGTTGAGCAGTTGTTGTTGATCCAGTGACAGTTGTTGTTGGTTGATCAGTTGTAGTTGATCCTGTGACAGTTGTTGTTGGTTCAGCAGTTGTTGTTGGTTGAGCAGTTGTTGTTGATCCTGTGACAGTTGTTGTTGGTTGAGCAGTTGTTGTTGATCCTGTAACAGTTGTTGTTGGTTGAGCAGTTGTTGTTGATCCTGTGACAGTTGTTGTTGGTTGAGCAGTTGTAGTTGATCCTGTGACAGTTGTTGTTGGTTGAGAAGTTGTAGTTGATCCTGTGACAGTTGTTGTTGGTTGAGCAGTTGTTGTTGATCCAGTAACAGTTGTTGTTGGTTGAGCAGTTGTTGTTGATCCTGTCACAGTTGTATTTGGTTGAGCAGTTGTTGATGATCCAGTGACAGTTGTTGTTGGTTGGTCAGTTGTTGTTGATCCTGTGACAGTTGTTGTTGGTTCAGCAGTTGTTGTTGATCCAGTGACAGTTGTTGTTGGTTGAGCAGTTGTTGTGGATACAGTGACAGTTGTTGTTGATCCTGTGACAGTTGTTGTTGATTGAGCAGTTGTTGTTGATCCTGTGACAGTTGTTGTTGGTTGAGCAGTTGTTGTTGATGCAGTGACAGTTGTTGTTGGTTGAGCAGTTGTTGTTGATCCTGTGACAGTTGTTGTTGGTTGAGCAGTTGTAGTTGATCCTGTGACAGTTGTTGTTGGTTGAGCAGTTGTAGTTGATTGTGTGACAGTTGTTGTTGGTTGAGCAGTTGTTGTTGATCCAGTAACAGTTGGTGTTGGTTGAGCAGTTGTTGTTGATCCTGTAACAGTTGTTGTTGGTTGAGCAGTTGTTGTTGATCCTGTCACAGTTGTTGTTGGTTGAGCAGTTGTTGTGGATCCAGTGACAGTTGTTGTTGGTTCAGCAGTTGTTGTTGATCCAGTGACAGTTGTTGTTGGTTGAGCAGTTGTTGTTGGTTGAGCAGTTGTTGTTGATCCAGTGACAGTTGTTGTTGGTTGAGCAGTTGTTGTTGATCCAGTGACAGTTGTTGTTGGTTGAGCAGTTGTAGTTGAGCCTGTGACAGTTGTTGTTGGTTCAGCAGTTGTTGTTGGTTGAGCAGTTGTTGTTGATCCTGTGACAGTTGTTGTTGGTTCAGCAGTTGTAGTTAGT
Source organism: Notolepis coatsorum (assembly GCF_963971535.1). Classification (NCBI taxonomy): domain Eukaryota; kingdom Metazoa; phylum Chordata; class Actinopteri; order Aulopiformes; family Paralepididae; genus Notolepis; species Notolepis coatsorum. The sequence continues at coordinate 126,927,105 of NC_140167.1, forward strand.
TGAGCAGTTGTTGATGGTTCAGCAGTTGTTGTTGGTTCAGCAGTTGTAGTTGATCCAGTGACAGTTGTTGTTGGTTGAGCAGTTGTTGTTGATCCTGTGACAGTTGTTGTTGGTTGAGCAGTTGTTGTTGATCCTGTGACAGTTGTTGTTGGTTGAGCAGTTGTAGTTGATCCTGTGACAGTTGTTGTTGGTTGAGCAGTTGTTGTTGATCCAGTGACAGTTGTTGTTGGTTGAGCAGTTGTAGTTGAGCCTGTGACAGTTGTTGTTGGTTCAGCAGTTGTTGTTGGTTGAGCAGTTGTTGTTGATCCTGTGACAGTTGTTGTTGGTTCAGCAGTTGTAGTTAGTTGAGCAGTTGTTGTTGATCCTGTGACAGTTGTTGTTGGTTGAGCAGTTGTAGTTGATCCTGTGACAGTTGTTGTTGGTTGAGCAGTTGTAGTTGATCGTGTGACAGTTGTTGTTGGTTGAGCAGTTGTTGTTGATCCAGTAACAGTTGGTGTTGGTTGAGCAGTTGTTGTTGATCCTGTAACAGTTGTTGTTGGTTGAGCAGTTGTTGTTGATCCTGTCACAGTTGTTGTTGGTTGAGCAGTTGTTGTGGATCCAGTGACAGTTGTTGTTGGTTCAGCAGTTGTTGTTGATCCAGTGACAGTTGTTGTTGGTTGAGCAGTTGTTGTTGGTTGAGCAGTTGTTGTTGATCCAGTGACAGTTGTTGTTGGTTGAGCAGTTGTTGTTGATCCAGTGACAGTTGTTGTTGGTTGAGCAGTTGTAGTTGATCCTGTGACAGTTGTTGTTGGTTCAGCAGTTGTAGTTAGTTGAGCAGTTGTTGATGGTTCAGCAGTTGTTGTTGGTTCAGCAGTTGTAGTTGATCCAGTGACAGTTGTTGTTGGTTGAGCAGTTGTTGTTGATCCTGTGACAGTTGTTGTTGGTTGAGCAGTTGTTGTTGATCCTGTGACAGTTGTTGTTGGTTGAGCAGTTGTAGTTGATCCTGTGACAGTTGTTGTTGGTTGAGCAGTTGTTGTTGATCCTGTGACAGTTGTTGTTGGTTGAGCAGTTGTAGTTGATTGTGTGACAGTTGTTGTTGGTTGAGCAGTTGTTGTTGATCCAGTAACAGTTGGTGTTGGTTGAGCAGTTGTTGTTGATCCTGTAACAGTTGTTGTTGGTTGAGCAGTTGTTGTTGATCCTGTCACAGTTGTTGTTGGTTGAGCAGTTGTTGTGGATCCAGTGACAGTTGTTGTTGGTTCAGCAGTTGTTGTTGATCCAGTGACAGTTGTTGTTGGTTGAGCAGTTGTTGTTGGTTGAGCAGTTGTTGTTGATCCAGTGACAGTTGTTGTTGGTTGAGCAGTTGTTGTTGATCCAGTGACAGTTGTTGTTGGTTGAGCAGTTGTAGTTGAGCCTGTGACAGTTGTTGTTGGTTCAGCAGTTGTTGTTGGTTGAGCAGTTGTTGTTGATCCTGTGACAGTTGTTGTTGGTTCAGCAGTTGTAGTTAGTTGAGCAGTTGTTGATGGTTCAGCAGTTGTTGTTGGTTCAGCAGTTGTAGTTGATCCAGTGACAGTTGTTGTTGGTTGAGCAGTTGTTGTTGATCCTGTGACAGTTGTTGTTGGTTGAGCAGTTGTTGTTGATCCTGTGACAGTTGTTGTTGGTTGAGCAGTTGTAGTTGATCCTGTGACAGTTGTTGTTGGTTGAGCAGTTGTTGTTGATCCAGTGACAGTTGTTGTTGGTTGAGCAGTTGTAGTTGAGCCTGTGACAGTTGTTGTTGGTTCAGCAGTTGTTGTTGGTTGAGCAGTTGTTGTTGATCCTGTGACAGTTGTTGTTGGTTCAGCAGTTGTAGTTAGTTGAGCAGTTGTTGTTGATCCTGTGACAGTTGTTGTTGGTTGAGCAGTTGTAGTTGATCCTGTGACAGTTGTTGTTGGTTGAGCAGTTGTAGTTGATCGTGTGACAGTTGTTGTTGGTTGAGCAGTTGTTGTTGATCCAGTAACAGTTGGTGTTGGTTGAGCAGTTGTTGTTGATCCTGTAACAGTTGTTGTTGGTTGAGCAGTTGTTGTTGATCCTGTCACAGTTGTTGTTGGTTGAGCAGTTGTTGTGGATCCAGTGACAGTTGTTGTTGGTTCAGCAGTTGTTGTTGATCCAGTGACAGTTGTTGTTGGTTGAGCAGTTGTTGTTGGTTGAGCAGTTGTTGTTGATCCAGTGACAGTTGTTGTTGGTTGAGCAGTTGTTGTTGATCCAGTGACAGTTGTTGTTGGTTGAGCAGTTGTAGTTGATCCTGTGACAGTTGTTGTTGGTTCAGCAGTTGTAGTTAGTTGAGCAGTTGTTGATGGTTCAGCAGTTGTTGTTGGTTCAGCAGTTGTAGTTGATCCAGTGACAGTTGTTGTTGGTTGAGCAGTTGTTGTTGATCCTGTGACAGTTGTTGTTGGTTGAGCAGTTGTTGTTGATCCTGTGACAGTTGTTGTTGGTTGAGCAGTTGTAGTTGATCCTGTGACAGTTGTTGTTGGTTGAGCAGTTGTTGTTGATCCAGTAACAGTTGTTGTTGGTTGAGCAGTTGTTGTTGATCCTGTGACAGTTGTTGTTGGTTCAGCAGTTGTTGTTGATCCAGTGACAGTTGTTGTTGGTTGAGCAGTTGTTGTGGATCCAGTGACAGTTGTTGTTGGTTCAGCAGTTGTTGTTGATCCAGTGACAGTTGTTGTTGGTTGAGCAGTTGTTGTTGTTGAGCAGTTGTTGTTGATCCAGTGACAGTTGTTGTTGGTTGAGCAGTTGTTGTTGATCCAGTGACAGTTGTTGTTGGTTGATCAGTTGTAGTTGATCCTGTGACAGTTGTTGTTGGTTCAGCAGTTGTTGTTGGTTGAGCAGTTGTTGTTGATCCTGTCACAGTTGTTGTTGGTTGAGCAGTTGTTGTTGATCCTGTGACAGTTGTTGTTGGTTGAGCAGTTGTAGTTGATCCTGTGACAGTTGTTGTTGGTTGAGCAGTTGTAGTTGATCGTGTGACAGTTGTTGTTGGTTGAGCAGTTGTTGTTGATCCAGTAACAGTTGGTGTTGGTTGAGCAGTTGTTGTTGATCCTGTAACAGTTGTTGTTGGTTGAGCAGTTGTTGTTGATCCAGTGACAGTTGTTGTTGGTTGAGCAGTTGTAGTTGAGCCTGTGACAGTTGTTGTTGGTTCAGCAGTTGTTGTTGGTTGAGCAGTTGTTGTTGATCCTGTGACAGTTGTTGTTGGTTCAGCAGTTGTAGTTAGTTGAGCAGTTGTTGATGGTTCAGCAGTTGTTGTTGGTTCAGCAGTTGTAGTTGATCCAGTGACAGTTGTTGTTGGTTGAGCAGTTGTTGTTGATCCTGTGACAGTTGTTGTTGGTTGAGCAGTTGTTGTTGATCCTGTGACAGTTGTTGTTGGTTGAGCAGTTGTAGTTGATCCTGTGACAGTTGTTGTTGGTTGAGCAGTTGTTGTTGATCCAGTGACAGTTGTTGTTGGTTGAGCAGTTGTAGTTGAGCCTGTGACAGTTGTTGTTGGTTCAGCAGTTGTTGTTGGTTGAGCAGTTGTTGTTGATCCTGTGACAGTTGTTGTTGGTTCAGCAGTTGTAGTTAGTTGAGCAGTTGTTGTTGATCCTGTGACAGTTGTTGTTGGTTGAGCAGTTGTAGTTGATCCTGTGACAGTTGTTGTTGGTTGAGCAGTTGTAGTTGATCGTGTGACAGTTGTTGTTGGTTGAGCAGTTGTTGTTGATCCAGTAACAGTTGGTGTTGGTTGAGCAGTTGTTGTTGATCCTGTAACAGTTGTTGTTGGTTGAGCAGTTGTTGTTGATCCTGTCACAGTTGTTGTTGGTTGAGCAGTTGTTGTGGATCCAGTGACAGTTGTTGTTGGTTCAGCAGTTGTTGTTGATCCAGTGACAGTTGTTGTTGGTTGAGCAGTTGTTGTTGGTTGAGCAGTTGTTGTTGATCCAGTGACAGTTGTTGTTGGTTGAGCAGTTGTTGTTGATCCAGTGACAGTTGTTGTTGGTTGAGCAGTTGTAGTTGATCCTGTGACAGTTGTTGTTGGTTCAGCAGTTGTAGTTAGTTGAGCAGTTGTTGATGGTTCAGCAGTTGTTGTTGGTTCAGCAGTTGTAGTTGATCCAGTGACAGTTGTTGTTGGTTGAGCAGTTGTTGTTGATCCTGTGACAGTTGTTGTTGGTTGAGCAGTTGTTGTTGATCCTGTGACAGTTGTTGTTGGTTGAGCAGTTGTAGTTGATCCTGTGACAGTTGTTGTTGGTTGAGCAGTTGTTGTTGATCCTGTGACAGTTGTTGTTGGTTGAGCAGTTGTAGTTGATTGTGTGACAGTTGTTGTTGGTTGAGCAGTTGTTGTTGATCCAGTAACAGTTGGTGTTGGTTGAGCAGTTGTTGTTGATCCTGTAACAGTTGTTGTTGGTTGAGCAGTTGTTGTTGATCCTGTCACAGTTGTTGTTGGTTGAGCAGTTGTTGTGGATCCAGTGACAGTTGTTGTTGGTTCAGCAGTTGTTGTTGATCCAGTGACAGTTGTTGTTGGTTGAGCAGTTGTTGTTGGTTGAGCAGTTGTTGTTGATCCAGTGACAGTTGTTGTTGGTTGAGCAGTTGTTGTTGATCCAGTGACAGTTGTTGTTGGTTGAGCAGTTGTAGTTGATTGTGTGACAGTTGTTGTTGGTTGAGCAGTTGTTGTTGATCCAGTAACAGTTGGTGTTGGTTGAGCAGTTGTTGTTGATCCTGTAACAGTTGTTGTTGGTTGAGCAGTTGTTGTTGATCCTGTCACAGTTGTTGTTGGTTGAGCAGTTGTTGTGGATCCAGTGACAGTTGTTGTTGGTTCAGCAGTTGTTGTTGATCCAGTGACAGTTGTTGTTGGTTGAGCAGTTGTTGTTGGTTGAGCAGTTGTTGTTGATCCAGTGACAGTTGTTGTTGGTTGAGCAGTTGTTGTTGATCCAGTGACAGTTGTTGTTGGTTGAGCAGTTGTAGTTGAGCCTGTGACAGTTGTTGTTGGTTCAGCAGTTGTTGTTGGTTGAGCAGTTGTTGTTGATCCTGTGACAGTTGTTGTTGGTTCAGCAGTTGTAGTTAGTTGAGCAGTTGTTGATGGTTCAGCAGTTGTTGTTGGTTCAGCAGTTGTAGTTGATCCAGTGACAGTTGTTGTTGGTTGAGCAGTTGTTGTTGATCCTGTGACAGTTGTTGTTGGTTGAGCAGTTGTTGTTGATCCTGTGACAGTTGTTGTTGGTTGAGCAGTTGTAGTTGATCCTGTGACAGTTGTTGTTGGTTGAGCAGTTGTTGTTGATCCAGTGACAGTTGTTGTTGGTTGAGCAGTTGTAGTTGAGCCTGTGACAGTTGTTGTTGGTTCAGCAGTTGTTGTTGGTTGAGCAGTTGTTGTTGATCCTGTGACAGTTGTTGTTGGTTCAGCAGTTGTAGTTAGTTGAGCAGTTGTTGTTGATCCTGTGACAGTTGTTGTTGGTTGAGCAGTTGTAGTTGATCCTGTGACAGTTGTTGTTGGTTGAGCAGTTGTAGTTGATCGTGTGACAGTTGTTGTTGGTTGAGCAGTTGTTGTTGATCCAGTAACAGTTGGTGTTGGTTGAGCAGTTGTTGTTGATCCTGTAACAGTTGTTGTTGGTTGAGCAGTTGTTGTTGATCCTGTCACAGTTGTTGTTGGTTGAGCAGTTGTTGTGGATCCAGTGACAGTTGTTGTTGGTTCAGCAGTTGTTGTTGATCCAGTGACAGTTGTTGTTGGTTGAGCAGTTGTTGTTGGTTGAGCAGTTGTTGTTGATCCAGTGACAGTTGTTGTTGGTTGAGCAGTTGTTGTTGATCCAGTGACAGTTGTTGTTGGTTGAGCAGTTGTAGTTGATCCTGTGACAGTTGTTGTTGGTTCAGCAGTTGTAGTTAGTTGAGCAGTTGTTGATGGTTCAGCAGTTGTTGTTGGTTCAGCAGTTGTAGTTGATCCAGTGACAGTTGTTGTTGGTTGAGCAGTTGTTGTTGATCCTGTGACAGTTGTTGTTGGTTGAGCAGTTGTTGTTGATCCTGTGACAGTTGTTGTTGGTTGAGCAGTTGTAGTTGATCCTGTGACAGTTGTTGTTGGTTGAGCAGTTGTTGTTGATCCAGTAACAGTTGTTGTTGGTTGAGCAGTTGTTGTTGATCCTGTCACAGTTGTATTTGGTTGAGCAGTTGTTGATGATCCAGTGACAGTTGTTGTTGGTTGAGCAGTTGTTGTTGATCATGTGACAGTTGTTGTTGGTTGAGCAGTTGTTGTTGATCCTGTAACAGTTGTTGTTGGTTGAGCAGTTGTTGTTGATCCTGTGACAGTTGTTGTTGGTTGAGCAGTTGTAGTTGATCCTGTGACAGTTGTTGTTGGTTGAGCAGTTGTTGTTGATCCTGTGACAGTTGTTGTTGGTTGAGCAGTTGTTGTTGATCCTGTGACAGTTGTTGTTGGTTGAGCAGTTGTAGTTGATCCTGTGACAGTTGTTGTTGGTTGAGAAGTTGTAGTTGATCCTGTGACAGTTGTTGTTGGTTGAGCAGTTGTTGTTGATCCAGTGACAGTTGTTGTTGGTTCAGCAGTTGTTGTTGATCCAGTGACAGTTGTTGTTGGTTGAGCAGTTGTAGTTGATCCTGTGACTGTTGTTGTTGGTTGAGCAGTTGTTGTTGATCCAGTAACAGTTGGTGTTGGTTGAGCAGTTCTTGTTGATCCTGTAACAGTTGTTGTTGGTTGAGCAGTTGTTGTTTATCCTGTAACAGTTGTTGTTGGTTGAGCAGTTGTTGTTGATCCTGTGACAGTTGTTGTTGGTTGAGCAGTTGTAGTTGATCCTGTGACAGTTGTTGTTGGTTGAGCAGTTGTTGTTGATCCAGTAACAGTTGTTGTTGGTTGAGCAGTTGTTGTTGATCCTGTCACAGTTGTATTTGGTTGAGCAGTTGTTGATGATCCAGTGACAGTTGTTGTTGGTTGGTCAGTTGTTGTTGATCATGTGACAGTTGTTGTTGGTTCAGCAGTTGTTGTTGATCCAGTGACAGTTGTTGTTGGTTGAGCAGTTGTTGTGGATCCAGTGACAGTTGTTGTTGGTTCAGCAGTTGTTGTTGATCCAGTGACAGTTGTTGTTGGTTGAGCAGTTGTTGTTGTTGAGCAGTTGTTGTTGATCCAGTGACAGTTGTTGTTGGTTGAGCAGTTGTTGTTGATCCAGTGACAGTTGTTGTTGGTTGATCAGTTGTAGTTGATCCTGTGACAGTTGTTGTTGGTTCAGCAGTTGTTGTTGGTTGAGCAGTTGTTGTTGATCCTGTGACAGTTGTTGTTGGTTGAGCAGTTGTTGTTGATCCTGTAACAGTTGTTGTTGGTTGAGCAGTTGTTGTTGATCCTGTGACAGTTGTTGTTGGTTGAGCAGTTGTAGTTGATCCTGTGACAGTTGTTGTTGGTTGAGAAGTTGTAGTTGATCCTGTGACAGTTGTTGTTGGTTGAGCAGTTGTTGTTGATCCAGTAACAGTTGTTGTTGGTTGAGCAGTTGTTGTTGATCCTGTCACAGTTGTATTTGGTTGAGCAGTTGTTGATGATCCAGTGACAGTTGTTGTTGGTTGGTCAGTTGTTGTTGATCCTGTGACAGTTGTTGTTGGTTCAGCAGTTGTTGTTGATCCAGTGACAGTTGTTGTTGGTTGAGCAGTTGTTGTGGATACAGTGACAGTTGTTGTTGATCCTGTGACAGTTGTTGTTGATTGAGCAGTTGTTGTTGATCCTGTGACAGTTGTTGTTGGTTGAGCAGTTGTTGTTGATGCAGTGACAGTTGTTGGTTGAGCAGTTGTTGTTGATCCTGTAACAGTTGTTGTTGGTTGAGCAGTTGTTGTTGATCCTGTGACAGTTGTTGTTGGTTGAGCAGTTGTAGTTGATCCTGTGACAGTTGTTGTTGGTTGAGCAGTTGTAGTTGATCGTGTGACAGTTGTTGTTGGTTGAGCAGTTGTTGTTGATCCAGTAACAGTTGGTGTTGGTTGAGCAGTTGTTGTTGATCCTGTAACAGTTGTTGTTGGTTGAGCAGTTGTTGTTGATCCTGTCACAGTTGTTGTTGGTTGAGCAGTTGTTGTGGATCCAGTGACAGTTGTTGTTGGTTCAGCAGTTGTTGTTGATCCAGTGACAGTTGTTGTTGGTTGAGCAGTTGTTGTTGGTTGAGCAGTTGTTGTTGATCCAGTGACAGTTGTTGTTGGTTGAGCAGTTGTTGTTGATCCAGTGACAGTTGTTGTTGGTTGAGCAGTTGTAGTTGAGCCTGTGACAGTTGTTGTTGGTTCAGCAGTTGTTGTTGGTTGAGCAGTTGTTGTTGATCCTGTGACAGTTGTTGTTGGTTCAGCAGTTGTAGTTAGTTGAGCAGTTGTTGATGGTTCAGCAGTTGTTGTTGGTTCAGCAGTTGTAGTTGATCCAGTGACAGTTGTTGTTGGTTGAGCAGTTGTTGTTGATCCTGTGACAGTTGTTGTTGGTTGAGCAGTTGTTGTTGATCCTGTGACAGTTGTTGTTGGTTGAGCAGTTGTAGTTGATCCTGTGACAGTTGTTGTTGGTTGAGCAGTTGTTGTTGATCCAGTAACAGTTGTTGTTGGTTGAGCAGTTGTTTTTGATCATGTGACAGTTGTTGTTGGTTGAGCAGTTGTTGTTGATCCTGTAACAGTTGTTGTTGGTTGAGCAGTTGCTGTTGATCCTGTGACAGTTGTTGTTGGTTGAGCAGTTGTAGTTGATCCTGTGACAGTTGTTGTTGGTTGAGCAGTTGTAGTTTATCCTGTGACAGTTGTTGTTGGTTGAGCAGTTTTTGTTGATCCAGTAACAGTTGTTGTTGGTTGAGCAGTTGTTGTTGATCCTGTGACAGTTGTTGTTGGTTGAGCAGTTGTAGTTGATCCTGTGACTGTTGTTGTTGGTTGAGCAGTTGTTGTTGATCCAGTAACAGTTGGTGTTGGTTGAGCAGTTGTTGTTGATCCTGTAACAGTTGTTGTTGGTTGAGCAGTTGTTGTTTATCCTGTAACAGTTGTTGTTGGTTGAGCAGTTGTTGTTGATCCTGTGACAGTTGTTGTTGGTTGAGCAGTTGTAGTTGATCCTGTGACAGTTGTTGTTGGTTGAGCAGTTGTTGTTGATCCAGTAACAGTTGTTGTTGGTTGAGCAGTTGTTGTTGATCCTGTCACAGTTGTATTTGGTTGAGCAGTTGTTGATGATCCAGTGACAGTTGTTGTTGGTTAGTCAGTTGTTGTTGATCCTGTGACAGTTGTTGTTGGTTCAGCAGTTGTTGTTGATCCAGTGACAGTTGTTGTTGGTTGAGCAGTTGTTGTGGATCCAGTGACAGTTGTTGTTGGTTCAGCAGTTGTTGTTGATCCAGTGACAGTTGTTGTTGGTTGAGCAGTTGTTGTTGTTGAGCAGTTGTTGTTGATCCAGTGACAGTTGTTGTTGGTTGAGCAGTTGTTGTTGATCCAGTGACAGTTGTTGTTGGTTGATCAGTTGTAGTTGATCCTGTGACAGTTGTTGTTGGTTCAGCAGTTGTTGTTGGTTGAGCAGTTGTTGTTGATCCTGTAACAGTTGTTGTTGGTTGAGCAGTTGTTGTTGATCCTGTGACAGTTGTTGTTGGTTGAGCAGTTGTAGTTGATCCTGTGACAGTTGTTGTTGGTTGAGCAGTTGTAGTTGATCGTGTGACAGTTGTTGTTGGTTGAGCAGTTGTTGTTGATCCAGTAACAGTTGGTGTTGGTTGAGCAGTTGTTGTTGATCCTGTAACAGTTGTTGTTGGTTGAGCAGTTGTTGTTGATCCTGTCACAGTTGTTGTTGGTTGAGCAGTTGTTGTGGATCCAGTGACAGTTGTTGTTGGTTCAGCAGTTGTTGTTGATCCAGTGACAGTTGTTGTTGGTTGAGCAGTTGTTGTTGGTTGAGCAGTTGTTGTTGATCCAGTGACAGTTGTTGTTGGTTGAGCAGTTGTTGTTGATCCAGTGACAGTTGTTGTTGGTTGAGCAGTTGTAGTTGAGCCTGTGACAGTTGTTGTTGGTTCAGCAGTTGTTGTTGGTTGAGCAGTTGTTGTTGATCCTGTGACAGTTGTTGTTGGTTCAGCAGTTGTAGTTAGTTGAGCAGTTGTTGTTGATCCTGTGACAGTTGTTGTTGGTTGAGCAGTTGTAGTTGATCCTGTGACAGTTGTTGTTGGTTGAGCAGTTGTAGTTGATCGTGTGACAGTTGTTGTTGGTTGAGCAGTTGTTGTTGATCCAGTAACAGTTGGTGTTGGTTGAGCAGTTGTTGTTGATCCTGTAACAGTTGTTGTTGGTTGAGCAGTTGTTGTTGATCCTGTGACAGTTGTTGTTGGTTGAGCAGTTGTAGTTGATCCTGTGACTGTTGTTGTTGGTTGAGCAGTTGTTGTTGATCCAGTAACAGTTGGTGTTGGTTGAGCAGTTGTTGTTGATCCTGTAACAGTTGTTGTTGGTTGAGCAGTTGTTGTTTATCCTGTAACAGTTGTTGTTGGTTGAGCAGTTGTTGTTGATCCTGTGACAGTTGTTGTTGGTTGAGCAGTTGTAGTTGATCCTGTGACAGTTGTTGTTGGTTGAGCAGTTGTTGTTGATCCAGTAACAGTTGTTGTTGGTTGAGCAGTTGTTGTTGATCCTGTCACAGTTGTATTTGGTTGAGCAGTTGTTGATGATCCAGTGACAGTTGTTGTTGGTTAGTCAGTTGTTGTTGATCCTGTGACAGTTGTTGTTGGTTCAGCAGTTGTTGTTGATCCAGTGACAGTTGTTGTTGGTTGAGCAGTTGTTGTGGATCCAGTGACAGTTGTTGTTGGTTCAGCAGTTGTTGTTGATCCAGTGACAGTTGTTGTTGGTTGAGCAGTTGTTGTTGTTGAGCAGTTGTTGTTGATCCAGTGACAGTTGTTGTTGGTTGAGCAGTTGTTGTTGATCCAGTGACAGTTGTTGTTGGTTGATCAGTTGTAGTTGATCCTGTGACAGTTGTTGTTGGTTCAGCAGTTGTTGTTGGTTGAGCAGTTGTTGTTGATCCTGTAACAGTTGTTGTTGGTTGAGCAGTTGTTGTTGATCCTGTGACAGTTGTTGTTGGTTGAGCAGTTGTAGTTGATCCTGTGACAGTTGTTGTTGGTTGAGCAGTTGTAGTTGATCGTGTGACAGTTGTTGTTGGTTGAGCAGTTGTTGTTGATCCAGTAACAGTTGGTGTTGGTTGAGCAGTTGTTGTTGATCCTGTAACAGTTGTTGTTGGTTGAGCAGTTGTTGTTGATCCTGTCACAGTTGTTGTTGGTTGAGCAGTTGTTGTGGATCCAGTGACAGTTGTTGTTGGTTCAGCAGTTGTTGTTGATCCAGTGACAGTTGTTGTTGGTTGAGCAGTTGTTGTTGGTTGAGCAGTTGTTGTTGATCCAGTGACAGTTGTTGTTGGTTGAGCAGTTGTTGTTGATCCAGTGACAGTTGTTGTTGGTTGAGCAGTTGTAGTTGAGCCTGTGACAGTTGTTGTTGGTTCAGCAGTTGTTGTTGGTTGAGCAGTTGTTGTTGATCCTGTGACAGTTGTTGTTGGTTCAGCAGTTGTAGTTAGTTGAGCAGTTGTTGTTGATCCTGTGACAGTTGTTGTTGGTTGAGCAGTTGTAGTTGATCCTGTGACAGTTGTTGTTGGTTGAGCAGTTGTAGTTGATCGTGTGACAGTTGTTGTTGGTTGAGCAGTTGTTGTTGATCCAGTAACAGTTGGTGTTGGTTGAGCAGTTGTTGTTGATCCTGTAACAGTTGTTGTTGGTTGAGCAGTTGTTGTTGATCCTGTCACAGTTGTTGTTGGTTGAGCAGTTGTTGTGGATCCAGTGACAGTTGTTGTTGGTTCAGCAGTTGTTGTTGATCCAGTGACAGTTGTTGTTGGTTGAGCAGTTGTTGTTGGTTGAGCAGTTGTTGTTGATCCAGTGACAGTTGTTGTTGGTTGAGCAGTTGTTGTTGATCCAGTGACAGTTGTTGTTGGTTGAGCAGTTGTAGTTGATCCTGTGACAGTTGTTGTTGGTTCAGCAGTTGTAGTTAGTTGAGCAGTTGTTGATGGTTCAGCAGTTGTTGTTGGTTCAGCAGTTGTAGTTGATCCAGTGACAGTTGTTGTTGGTTGAGCAGTTGTTGTTGATCCTGTGACAGTTGTTGTTGGTTGAGCAGTTGTTGTTGATCCTGTGACAGTTGTTGTTGGTTGAGCAGTTGTAGTTGATCCTGTGACAGTTGTTGTTGGTTGAGCAGTTGTTGTTGATCCAGTAACAGTTGTTGTTGGTTGAGCAGTTGTTGTTGATCCTGTCACAGTTGTATTTGGTTGAGCAGTTGTTGATGATCCAGTGACAGTTGTTGTTGGTTGAGCAGTTGTTGTTGATCATGTGACAGTTGTTGTTGGTTGAGCAGTTGTTGTTGATCCTGTAACAGTTGTTGTTGGTTGAGCAGTTGTTGTTGATCCTGTGACAGTTGTTGTTGGTTGAGCAGTTGTAGTTGATCCTGTGACAGTTGTTGTTGGTTGAGCAGTTGTAGTTTATCCTGTGACAGTTGTTGTTGGTTGAGCAGTTTTTGTTGATCCAGTAACAGTTGTTGTTGGTTGAGCAGTTGTTGTTGATCCTGTGACAGTTGTTGTTGGTTGAGCAGTTGTTGTTGATCCAGTGACAGTTGTTGTTGGTTGAGCAGTTGTTGTGGATCCAGTGACAGTTGTTGTTGGTTCAGCAGTTGTTGTTGATCCAGTGACAGTTGTTGTTGGTTGAGCAGTTGTTGTTGTTGAGCAGTTGTTGTTGATCCTGTGACAGTTGTTGTTGGTTGAGCAGTTGTAGTTGATCCTGTGACAGTTGTTGTTGGTTGAGCAGTTGTAGTTTATCCTGTGACAGTTGTTGTTGGTTGAGCAGTTTTTGTTGATCCAGTAACAGTTGTTGTTGGTTGAGCAGTTGTTGTTGATCCTGTGACAGTTGTTGTTGGTTGAGCAGTTGTAGTTGATCCTGTGACTGTTGTTGTTGGTTGAGCAGTTGTTGTTGATCCAGTAACAGTTGGTGTTGGTTGAGCAGTTGTTGTTGATCCTGTAACAGTTGTTGTTGGTTGAGCAGTTGTTGTTTATCCTGTAACAGTTGTTGTTGGTTGAGCAGTTGTTGTTGATCCTGTGACAGTTGTTGTTGGTTGAGCAGTTGTAGTTGATCCTGTGACAGTTGTTGTTGGTTGAGCAGTTGTTGTTGATCCAGTAACAGTTGTTGTTGGTTGAGCAGTTGTTGTTGATCCTGTCACAGTTGTATTTGGTTGAGCAGTTGTTGATGATCCAGTGACAGTTGTTGTTGGTTAGTCAGTTGTTGTTGATCCTGTGACAGTTGTTGTTGGTTCAGCAGTTGTTGTTGATCCAGTGACAGTTGTTGTTGGTTGAGCAGTTGTTGTGGATCCAGTGACAGTTGTTGTTGGTTCAGCAGTTGTTGTTGATCCAGTGACAGTTGTTGTTGGTTGAGCAGTTGTTGTTGTTGAGCAGTTGTTGTTGATCCAGTGACAGTTGTTGTTGGTTGAGCAGTTGTTGTTGATCCAGTGACAGTTGTTGTTGGTTGATCAGTTGTAGTTGATCCTGTGACAGTTGTTGTTGGTTCAGCAGTTGTTGTTGGTTGAGCAGTTGTTGTTGATCCTGTAACAGTTGTTGTTGGTTGAGCAGTTGTTGTTGATCCTGTGACAGTTGTTGTTGGTTGAGCAGTTGTAGTTGATCCTGTGACAGTTGTTGTTGGTTGAGCAGTTGTAGTTGATCGTGTGACAGTTGTTGTTGGTTGAGCAGTTGTTGTTGATCCAGTAACAGTTGGTGTTGGTTGAGCAGTTGTTGTTGATCCTGTAACAGTTGTTGTTGGTTGAGCAGTTGTTGTTGATCCTGTCACAGTTGTTGTTGGTTGAGCAGTTGTTGTGGATCCAGTGACAGTTGTTGTTGGTTCAGCAGTTGTTGTTGATCCAGTGACAGTTGTTGTTGGTTGAGCAGTTGTTGTTGGTTGAGCAGTTGTTGTTGATCCAGTGACAGTTGTTGTTGGTTGAGCAGTTGTTGTTGATCCAGTGACAGTTGTTGTTGGTTGAGCAGTTGTAGTTGAGCCTGTGACAGTTGTTGTTGGTTCAGCAGTTGTTGTTGGTTGAGCAGTTGTTGTTGATCCTGTGACAGTTGTTGTTGGTTCAGCAGTTGTAGTTAGTTGAGCAGTTGTTGTTGATCCTGTGACAGTTGTTGTTGGTTGAGCAGTTGTAGTTGATCCTGTGACAGTTGTTGTTGGTTGAGCAGTTGTAGTTGATCGTGTGACAGTTGTTGTTGGTTGAGCAGTTGTTGTTGATCCAGTAACAGTTGGTGTTGGTTGAGCAGTTGTTGTTGATCCTGTAACAGTTGTTGTTGGTTGAGCAGTTGTTGTTGATCCTGTCACAGTTGTTGTTGGTTGAGCAGTTGTTGTGGATCCAGTGACAGTTGTTGTTGGTTCAGCAGTTGTTGTTGATCCAGTGACAGTTGTTGTTGGTTGAGCAGTTGTTGTTGGTTGAGCAGTTGTTGTTGATCCAGTGACAGTTGTTGTTGGTTGAGCAGTTGTTGTTGATCCAGTGACAGTTGTTGTTGGTTGAGCAGTTGTAGTTGATCCTGTGACAGTTGTTGTTGGTTCAGCAGTTGTAGTTAGTTGAGCAGTTGTTGATGGTTCAGCAGTTGTTGTTGGTTCAGCAGTTGTAGTTGATCCAGTGACAGTTGTTGTTGGTTGAGCAGTTGTTGTTGATCCTGTGACAGTTGTTGTTGGTTGAGCAGTTGTTGTTGATCCTGTGACAGTTGTTGTTGGTTGAGCAGTTGTAGTTGATCCTGTGACAGTTGTTGTTGGTTGAGCAGTTGTTGTTGATCCAGTAACAGTTGTTGTTGGTTGAGCAGTTGTTGTTGATCCTGTCACAGTTGTATTTGGTTGAGCAGTTGTTGATGATCCAGTGACAGTTGTTGTTGGTTGAGCAGTTGTTGTTGATCATGTGACAGTTGTTGTTGGTTGAGCAGTTGTTGTTGATCCTGTAACAGTTGTTGTTGGTTGAGCAGTTGTTGTTGATCCTGTGACAGTTGTTGTTGGTTGAGCAGTTGTAGTTGATCCTGTGACAGTTGTTGTTGGTTGAGCAGTTGTAGTTTATCCTGTGACAGTTGTTGTTGGTTGAGCAGTTTTTGTTGATCCAGTAACAGTTGTTGTTGGTTGAGCAGTTGTTGTTGATCCTGTGACAGTTGTTGTTGGTTGAGCAGTTGTTGTTGATCCAGTGACAGTTGTTGTTGGTTGAGCAGTTGTTGTGGATCCAGTGACAGTTGTTGTTGGTTCAGCAGTTGTTGTTGATCCAGTGACAGTTGTTGTTGGTTGAGCAGTTGTTGTTGTTGAGCAGTTGTTGTTGATCCAGTGACAGTTGTTGTTGGTTGAGCAGTTGTTGTTGATCCAGTGACAGTTGTTGTTGGTTGATCAGTTGTAGTTGATCCTGTGACAGTTGTTGTTGGTTCAGCAGTTGTTGTTGGTTGAGCAGTTGTTGTTGATCCTGTAACAGTTGTTGTTGGTTGAGCAGTTGTTGTTGATCCTGTGACAGTTGTTGTTGGTTGAGCAGTTGTAGTTGATCCTGTGACAGTTGTTGTTGGTTGAGCAGTTGTAGTTGATCGTGTGACAGTTGTTGTTGGTTGAGCAGTTGTTGTTGATCCAGTAACAGTTGGTGTTGGTTGAGCAGTTGTTGTTGATCCTGTAACAGTTGTTGTTGGTTGAGCAGTTGTTGTTGATCCTGTCACAGTTGTTGTTGGTTGAGCAGTTGTTGTGGATCCAGTGACAGTTGTTGTTGGTTCAGCAGTTGTTGTTGATCCAGTGACAGTTGTTGTTGGTTGAGCAGTTGTTGTTGGTTGAGCAGTTGTTGTTGATCCAGTGACAGTTGTTGTTGGTTGAGCAGTTGTTGTTGATCCAGTGACAGTTGTTGTTGGTTGAGCAGTTGTAGTTGAGCCTGTGACAGTTGTTGTTGGTTCAGCAGTTGTTGTTGGTTGAGCAGTTGTTGTTGATCCTGTGACAGTTGTTGTTGGTTCAGCAGTTGTAGTTAGTTGAGCAGTTGTTGTTGATCCTGTGACAGTTGTTGTTGGTTGAGCAGTTGTAGTTGATCCTGTGACAGTTGTTGTTGGTTGAGCAGTTGTAGTTGATCGTGTGACAGTTGTTGTTGGTTGAGCAGTTGTTGTTGATCCAGTAACAGTTGGTGTTGGTTGAGTAGTTGTTGTTGATCCTGTAACAGTTGTTGTTGGTTGAGCAGTTGTTGTTGATCCTGTCACAGTTGTTGTTGGTTGAGCAGTTGTTGTGGATCCAGTGACAGTTGTTGTTGGTTCAGCAGTTGTTGTTGATCCAGTGACAGTTGTTGTTGGTTGAGCAGTTGTTGTTGGTTGAGCAGTTGTTGTTGATCCAGTGACAGTTGTTGTTGGTTGAGCAGTTGTTGTTGATCCAGTGACAGTTGTTGTTGGTTGAGCAGTTGTAGTTGAACCTGTGACAGTTGTTGTTGGTTCAGCAGTTGTTGTTGGTTGAGCAGTTGTTGTTGATCCTGTGACAGTTGTTGTTGGTTCAGCAGTTGTAGTTAGTTGAGCAGTTGTTGATGGTTCAGCAGTTGTTGTTGGTTCAGCAGTTGTAGTTGATCCAGTGACAGTTGTTGTTGGTTGAGCAGTTGTTGTTGATCCTGTGACAGTTGTTGTTGGTTGAGCAGTTGTTGTTGATCCTGTGACAGTTGTTGTTGGTTGAGCAGTTGTAGTTGATCCTGTGACAGTTGTTGTTGGTTGAGCAGTTGTTGTTGATCCAGTAACAGTTGTTGTTGGTTGAGCAGTGGTTGTTGATCCTGTCACAGTTGTATTTGGTTGAGCAGTTGTTGATGATCCAGTGACAGTTGTTGTTGGTTGAGCAGTTGTTGTTGATCATGTGACAGTTGTTGTTGGTTGAGCAGTTGTTGTTGATCCTGTAACAGTTGTTGTTGGTTGAGCAGTTGTTGTTGATCCTGTGACAGTTGTTGTTGGTTGAGCAGTTGTAGTTGATCCTGTGACAGTTGTTGTTGGTTGAGCAGTTGTAGTTTATCCTGTGACAGTTGTTGTTGGTTGAGCAGTTTTTGTTGATCCAGTAACAGTTGTTGTTGGTTGAGCAGTTGTTGTTGATCCAGTAACAGTTGGTGTTGGTTGAGCAGTTGTTGTTTATCCTGTAACAGTTGTTGTTGGTTGAGCAGTTGTTGTTGATCCTGTGACAGTTGTTGTTGGTTGAGCAGTTGTAGTTGATCCTGTGACAGTTGTTGGTTGAGCAGTTGTTGTTGATCCAGTAACAGTTGTTGTTGGTTGAGCAGTTGTTGTTGATCCTGTCACAGTTGTATTTGGTTGAGCAGTTGTTGATGATCCAGTGACAGTTGTTGTTGGTTGGTCAGTTGTTGTTGATCCTGTGACAGTTGTTGTTGGTTCAGCAGTTGTTGTTGATCCAGTGACAGTTGTTGTTGGTTGAGCAGTTGGTGTGGATACAGTGACAGTTGTTGTTGATCCTGTGACAGTTGTTGTTGATTGAGCAGTTGTTGTTGATCCTGTGACAGTTGTTGTTGGTTGAGCAGTTGTTGTTGATGCAGTGACAGTTGTTGGTTGAGCAGTTGTTGTTGATCCTGTAACAGTTGTTGTTGGATGAGCAGTTGTTGTTGATCCTGTAACAGTTGTTGTTGGTTGAGCAGTTGTTGTTGATCCTGTGACAGTTGTTGTTGGTTGAGCAGTTGTAGTTGATCCTGTGACAGTTGTTGTTGGTTGAGCAGTTGTAGTTGATCGTGTGACAGTTGTTGTTGGTTGAGCAGTTGTTGTTGATCCAGTAACAGTTGGTGTTGGTTGAGCAGTTGTTGTTGATCCTGTAACAGTTGTTGTTGGTTGAGCAGTTGTTGTTGATCCTGTCACAGTTGTTGTTGGTTGAGCAGTTGTTGTGGATCCAGTGACAGTTGTTGTTGGTTCAGCAGTTGTTGTTGATCCAGTGACAGTTGTTGTTGGTTGAGCAGTTGTTGTTGGTTGAGCAGTTGTTGTTGATCCAGTGACAGTTGTTGTTGGTTGAGCAGTTGTTGTTGATCCAGTGACAGTTGTTGTTGGTTGAGCAGTTGTAGTTGAGCCTGTGACAGTTGTTGTTGGTTCAGCAGTTGTTGTTGGTTGAGCAGTTGTTGTTGATCCTGTGACAGTTGTTGTTGGTTCAGCAGTTGTAGTTAGTTGAGCAGTTGTTGATGGTTCAGCAGTTGTTGTTGGTTCAGCAGTTGTAGTTGATCGAGTGACAGTTGTTGTTGGTTGAACAGTTGTTGTTGATCCAGTAACAGTTGTTGTTGGTTGAGCAGTTGTAGTTGATCCTGTGACAGTTGTTGTTGGTTGAGCAGTTGTTGTTGATCCAGTGTCAGTTGTTGTTGGTTGAGCAATTGTAGTTGATCCTATGACAGTTGTTGTTGGTTGAGCAGTTGTTGTTGATCCTGTCACAGTTGTATTTGGTTGAGCAGTTGTTGATGATCCAGTGACAGTTGTTGTTGGTTGGTCAGTTGTTGTTGATCCTGTGACAGTTGTTGTTGGTTCAGCAGTTGTTGTTGATCCAGTGACAGTTGTTGTTGTTCCTGTGACAGTTGTTGTTGATTGAGCAGTTGTTGTTGATCCTGTGACAGTTGTTGTTGGTTGAGCAGTTGTTGTTGATCCAGTGACAGTTGTTGTTGGTTGATCAGTTGTAGTTGATCCGGTGACAGTTGTTGGTTCAGCAGTTGTTGTTGATCCTGTAACAGTTGTTGTTGTTCCTGTGACAGTTGTTGTTGATTGAGCAGTTGTTGTTGATCCTGTGACAGTTGTTGTTGGTTGAGCAGTTGTTGTTGATCCAGTGACAGTTGTTGTTGGTTGATCAGTTGTAGTTGATCCGGTGACAGTTGTTGTTGGTTCAGCAGTTGTTGTTGGTTGAGCAGTTGTTGTTGATCCTGTGACAGTTGTTGTTGGTTGAGCAGTTGTTGTTGATCCTGTAACAGTTGTTGTTGTTGAGCAGTTGTTGTTGATCCTGTGACAGTTGTTGTTGGTTGAGCAGTTGTAGTTGATCCTGTGACAGTTGTTGTTGGTTGAGCAGTTGTAGTTGATCCTGTGACAGTTGTTGTTGGTTGAGCAGTTGTTGTTGATCCAGTAACAGTTGTTGTTGGTTGAGCAGTTGTTGTTGATCCAGTGACAGTTGTTGTTGGTTGAGCAGTTGTAGTTGATCCTGTGACAGTTGTTGGTTCAGCAGTTGTTGTTGATCCTGTAACAGTTGTTGTTGATCCTGTGACAGTTGTTGTTGATTGAGCAGTTGTTGTTGATCCTGTGACAGTTGTTGTTGGTTGAGCAGTTGTTGTTGATGCAGTGACAGTTGTTGGTTGAGCAGTTGTTGTTGATCCTGTAACAGTTGTTGTTGGTTGAGCAGTTGTTGTTGATCCTGTAACAGTTGTTGTTGGTTGAGCAGTTGTTGTTGATCCTGTGACAGTTGTTGTTGGTTGAGCAGTTGTAGTTGATCCTGTGACAGTTGTTGTTGGTTGAGCAGTTGTAGTTGATAGTGTGACAGTTGTTGTTGGTTGAGCAGTTGTTGTTGATCCAGTAACAGTTGGTGTTGGTTGAGCAGTTGTTGTTGATCCTGTAACAGTTGTTGTTGGTTGAGCAGTTGTTGTTGATCCTGTAACAGTTGTTGTTGGTTGAGCAGTTGTTGTTGATCCTGTGACAGTTGTTGTTGGTTGAGCAGTTGTAGTTGATCCTGTGACAGTTGTTGTTGGTTGAGCAGTTGTAGTTTATCCTGTGACAGTTGTTGTTGGTTGAGCAGTTTTTGTTGATCCAGTAACAGTTGTTGTTGGTTGAGCAGTTGTTGTTGATCCTGTGACAGTTGTTGTTGGTTGAGCAGTTGTAGTTGATCCTGTGACTGTTGTTGTTGGTTGAGCAGTTGTTGTTGATCCAGTAACAGTTGGTGTTGGTTGAGCAGTTGTTGTTTATCCTGTAACAGTTGTTGTTGGTTGAGCAGTTGTTGTTGATCCTGTGACAGTTGTTGTTGGTTGAGCAGTTGTAGTTGATCCTGTGACAGTTGTTGTTGGTTGAGCAGTTGTTGTTGATCCAGTAACAGTTGTTGTTGGTTGAGCAGTTGTTGTTGATCCTGTCACAGTTGTATTTGGTTGAGCAGTTGTTGATGATCCAGTGACAGTTGTTGTTGGTTGGTCAGTTGTTGTTGATCCTGTGACAGTTGTTGTTGGTTCAGCAGTTGTTGTTGATCCAGTGACAGTTGTTGTTGGTTGACCAGTTGGTGTGGATACAGTGACAGTTGTTGTTGATCCTGTGACAGTTGTTGTTGATTGAGCAGTTGTTGTTGATCCTGTGACAGTTGTTGTTGGTTGAGCAGTTGTTGTTGATGCAGTGACAGTTGTTGGTTGAGCAGTTGTTGTTGATCCTGTAACAGTTGTTGTTGGATGAGCAGTTGTTGTTGATCCTGTAACAGTTGTTGTTGGTTGAGCAGTTGTTGTTGATCCTGTGACAGTTGTTGTTGGTTGAGCAGTTGTAGTTGATCCTGTGACAGTTGTTGTTGGTTGAGCAGTTGTAGTTGATCGTGTGACAGTTGTTGTTGGTTGAGCAGTTGTTGTTGATCCAGTAACAGTTGGTGTTGGTTGAGCAGTTGTTGTTGATCCTGTAACAGTTGTTGTTGGTTGAGCAGTTGTTGTTGATCCTGTCACAGTTGTTGTTGGTTGAGCAGTTGTTGTGGATCCAGTGACAGTTGTTGTTGGTTCAGCAGTTGTTGTTGATCCAGTGACAGTTGTTGTTGGTTGAGCAGTTGTTGTTGGTTGAGCAGTTGTTGTTGATCCAGTGACAGTTGTTGTTGGTTGAGCAGTTGTTGTTGATCCAGTGACAGTTGTTGTTGGTTGAGCAGTTGTAGTTGAGCCTGTGACAGTTGTTGTTGGTTCAGCAGTTGTTGTTGGTTGAGCAGTTGTTGTTGATCCTGTGACAGTTGTTGTTGGTTCAGCAGTTGTAGTTAGTTGAGCAGTTGTTGATGGTTCAGCAGTTGTTGTTGGTTCAGCAGTTGTAGTTGATCGAGTGACAGTTGTTGTTGGTTGAACAGTTGTTGTTGATCCAGTAACAGTTGTTGTTGGTTGAGCAGTTGTAGTTGATCCTGTGACAGTTGTTGTTGGTTGAGCAGTTGTTGTTGATCCAGTGTCAGTTGTTGTTGGTTGAGCAATTGTAGTTGATCCTATGACAGTTGTTGTTGGTTGAGCAGTTGTTGTTGATCCTGTCACAGTTGTATTTGGTTGAGCAGTTGTTGATGATCCAGTGACAGTTGTTGTTGGTTGGTCAGTTGTTGTTGATCCTGTGACAGTTGTTGTTGGTTCAGCAGTTGTTGTTGATCCAGTGACAGTTGTTGTTGTTCCTGTGACAGTTGTTGTTGATTGAGCAGTTGTTGTTGATCCTGTGACAGTTGTTGTTGGTTGAGCAGTTGTTGTTGATCCAGTGACAGTTGTTGTTGGTTGATCAGTTGTAGTTGATCCGGTGACAGTTGTTGGTTCAGCAGTTGTTGTTGATCCTGTAACAGTTGTTGTTGTTCCTGTGACAGTTGTTGTTGATTGAGCAGTTGTTGTTGATCCTGTGACAGTTGTTGTTGGTTGAGCAGTTGTTGTTGATCCAGTGACAGTTGTTGTTGGTTGATCAGTTGTAGTTGATCCGGTGACAGTTGTTGTTGGTTCAGCAGTTGTTGTTGGTTGAGCAGTTGTTGTTGATCCTGTGACAGTTGTTGTTGGTTGAGCAGTTGTTGTTGATCCTGTAACAGTTGTTGTTGTTGAGCAGTTGTTGTTGATCCTGTGACAGTTGTTGTTGGTTGAGCAGTTGTAGTTGATCCTGTGACAGTTGTTGTTGGTTGAGCAGTTGTAGTTGATCCTGTGACAGTTGTTGTTGGTTGAGCAGTTGTTGTTGATCCAGTAACAGTTGTTGTTGGTTGAGCAGTTGTTGTTGATCCAGTGACAGTTGTTGTTGGTTGAGCAGTTGTAGTTGATCCTGTGACAGTTGTTGGTTCAGCAGTTGTTGTTGATCCTGTAACAGTTGTTGTTGATCCTGTGACAGTTGTTGTTGATTGAGCAGTTGTTGTTGATCCTGTGACAGTTGTTGTTGGTTGAGCAGTTGTTGTTGATGCAGTGACAGTTGTTGGTTGAGCAGTTGTTGTTGATCCTGTAACAGTTGTTGTTGGTTGAGCAGTTGTTGTTGATCCTGTAACAGTTGTTGTTGGTTGAGCAGTTGTTGTTGATCCTGTGACAGTTGTTGTTGGTTGAGCAGTTGTAGTTGATCCTGTGACAGTTGTTGTTGGTTGAGCAGTTGTAGTTGATAGTGTGACAGTTGTTGTTGGTTGAGCAGTTGTTGTTGATCCAGTAACAGTTGGTGTTGGTTGAGCAGTTGTTGTTGATCCTGTAACAGTTGTTGTTGGTTGAGCAGTTGTTGTTGATCCTGTCACAGTTGTTGTTGGTTGAGCAGTTGTTGTGGATCCAGTGACAGTTGTTGTTGGTTCAGCAGTTGTTGTTGATCCAGTGACAGTTGTTGTTGGTTGAGCAGTTGTTGTTGGTTGAGCAGTTGTTGTTGATCCAGTGACAGTTGTTGTTGGTTGAGCAGTTGTTGTTGATCCAGTGACAGTTGTTGTTGGTTGAGCAGTTGTAGTTGAGCCTGTGACAGTTGTTGTTGGTTCAGCAGTTGTTGTTGGTTGAGCAGTTGTTGTTGATCCTGTGACAGTTGTTGTTGGTTCAGCAGTTGTAGTTAGTTGAGCAGTTGTTGATGGTTCAGCAGTTGTTGTTGGTTCAGGAGTTGTAGTTGATCCAGTGACAGTTGTTGTTGGTTGAGCAGTTGTTGTTGATCCTGTGACAGTTGTTGTTGGTTGAGCAGTTGTTGTTGATCCTGTGACAGTTGTTGTTGGTTGAACAGTTGTTGTTGATCCAGTAACAGTTGTTGTTGGTTGAGCAGTTGTAGTTGATCCTGTGACAGTTGTTGTTGGGTGAGCAGTTGTTGTTGATCCAGTGTCAGTTGTTGTTGGTTGAGCAATTGTAGTTGATCCTATGACAGTTGTTGTTGGTTGGTCAGTTGTTGTTGATCCTGTGACAGTTGTTGTTGGTTCAGCAGTTGTTGTTGATCCAGTGACAGTTGTTGTTGGTTGAGCAGTTGTTGTGGATCCAGTGACAGTTGTTGTTGGTTCAGCAGTTGTTGTTGATCCAGTGACAGTTGTTGTTGGTTGAGCAGTTGTTGTTGGTTGAGCAGTTGTTGTTGATCCAGTGGCAGTTGTTGTTGGTTGAGCAGTTGTTGTTGATCCAGTGACAGTTGTTGTTGGTTGATCAGTTGGAGTTGATCCTGTGACAGTTGTTGGTTCAGCAGTTGTTGTTGATCCTGTAACAGTTGTTGTTGTTGTTCCTGTGACAGTTGTTGTTGATTGAGCAGTTGTTGTTGATCCTGTGACAGTTGTTGTTGGTTGAGCAGTTGTTGTTGATCCAGTGACAGTTGTTGTTGGTTGATCAGTTGTAGTTGATCCGGTGACAGTTGTTGTTGGTTCAGCAGTTGTTGTTGGTTGAGCAGTTGTTGTTGATCCTGTGACAGTTGTTGTTGGTTGAGCAGTTGTTGTTGATCCTGTAACAGTTGTTGTTGGTTGAGCAGTTGTTGTTGATCCTGTGACAGTTGTTGTTGGTTGAGCAGTTGTTGTTGATCCTGTAACAGTTGTTGTTGGTTGAGCAGTTGTTGTTGATCCTGTAACAGTTGTTGTTGGTTGAGCAGTTGTTGTTGATCCTGTGACAGTTGTTGTTGGTTGAGCAGTTGTTGTTGATCCAGTAACAGTTGTTGTTGGTTGAGCAGTTGTTGTTGATCCTGTCACAGTTGTATTTGGTTGAGCAGTTGTTGATGATCCAGTGACAGTTGTTGTTGGTTGGTCAGTTGTTGTTGATCCTGTGACAGTTGTTGTTGGTTCAGCAGTTGTTGTTGATCCAGTGACAGTTGTTGTTGGTTGAGCAGTTGTTGTGGATCCAGTGACAGTTGTTGTTGGTTCAGCAGTTGTTGTTGATCCAGTGACAGTTGTTGTTGGTTGCGCAGTTGTTGTTGGTTGAGCAGTTGTTGTTGATCCAGTGACAGTTGTTGTTGGTTGAGCAGTTGTTGTTGATCCAGTGACAGTTGTTGTTGGTTGAGCAGTTGTAGTTGATCCTGTGACAGTTGTTGGTTCAGCAGTTGTTGTTGATCCTGTAACAGTTGTTGTTGATCCTGTGACAGTTGTTGTTGATTGAGCAGTTGTTGTTGATCCTGTGACAGTTGTTGTTGGTTGAGCAGTTGTTGTTGAGGCAGTGACAGTTGTTGGTTGAGCAGTTGTTGTTGATCTTGTAACAGTTGTTGTTGGTTGAGCAGTTGTTGTTGATCCTGTAACAGTTGTTGTTGGTTGAGCAGTTGTTGTTGATCCTGTGACAGTTGTTGTTGGTTGAGCAGTTGTAGTTGATCCTGTGACAGTTGTTGTTGGTTGAGCAGTTGTAGTTGAGCCTGTGACAGTTGTTGTTGGTTCAGCAGTTGTTGTTGGTTGAGCAGTTGTTGTTGATCCTGTGACAGTTGTTGTTGGTTCAGCAGTTGTAGTTAGTTGAGCAGTTGTTGATGGTTCAGCAGTTGTTGTTGGTTCAGCAGTTGTAGTTGATCCAGTGACAGTTGTTGGTTGAGCAGTTGTTGTTGATCCTGTGACAGTTGTTGTTGGTTGAGCAGTTGTTGTTGATCCTGTGACAGTTGTTGTTGGTTGAGCAGTTGTAGTTGATCCTGTGACAGTTGTTGTTGGTTGAGCAGTTGTTGTTGATCCAGTGTCAGTTGTTGTTGGTTGAGCAATTGTAGTTGATCCTATGACAGTTGTTGTTGGTTGAGCAGTTGTTGTTGATCCTGTCACAGTTGTATTTGGTTGAGCAGTTGTTGATGATCCAGTGACAGTTGTTGTTGGTTGGTCAGTTGTTGTTGATCATGTGACAGTTGTTGTTGGTTCAGCAGTTGTTGTTGATCCAGTGACAGTTGTTGTTGGTTGAGCAGTTGTTGTGGATCCAGTGACAGTTGTTGTTGGTTCAGCAGTTGTTGTTGATCCAGTGACAGTTGTTGTTGGTTGAGCAGTTGTTGTTGGTTGAGCAGTTGTTGTTGATCCAGTGACAGTTGTTGTTGGTTGAGCAGTTGTTGTTGATCCAGTGACAGTTGTTGTTGGTTGAGCAGTTGTAGTTGATAGTGTGACAGTTGTTGTTGGTTGAGCAGTTGTTGTTGATCCAGTAACAGTTGGTGTTGGTTGAGCAGTTGTTGTTGATCCTGTAACAGTTGTTGTTGGTTGAGCAGTTGTTGTTGATCCTGTAACAGTTGTTGTTGGTTGAGCAGTTGTTGTTGATCCTGTGACAGTTGTTGTTGGTTGAGCAGTTGTAGTTGATCCTGTGACAGTTGTTGTTGGTTGAGCAGTTGTAGTTTATCCTGTGACAGTTGTTGTTGGTTGAGCAGTTTTTGTTGATCCAGTAACAGTTGTTGTTGGTTGAGCAGTTGTTGTTGATCCTGTGACAGTTGTTGTTGGTTGAGCAGTTGTAGTTGATCCTGTGACTGTTGTTGTTGGTTGAGCAGTTGTTGTTGATCCAGTAACAGTTGGTGTTGGTTGAGCAGTTGTTGTTTATCCTGTAACAGTTGTTGTTGGTTGAGCAGTTGTTGTTGATCCTGTGACAGTTGTTGTTGGTTGAGCAGTTGTAGTTGATCCTGTGACAGTTGTTGTTGGTTGAGCAGTTGTTGTTGATCCAGTAACAGTTGTTGTTGGTTGAGCAGTTGTTGTTGATCCTGTCACAGTTGTATTTGGTTGAGCAGTTGTTGATGATCCAGTGACAGTTGTTGTTGGTTGGTCAGTTGTTGTTGATCCTGTGACAGTTGTTGTTGGTTCAGCAGTTGTTGTTGATCCAGTGACAGTTGTTGTTGGTTGAGCAGTTGGTGTGGATACAGTGACAGTTGTTGTTGATCCTGTGACAGTTGTTGTTGGTTCAGCAGTTGTTGTTGATCCAGTGACAGTTGTTGTTGGTTGAGCAGTTGTTGTGGATCCAGTGACAGTTGTTGTTGGTTCAGCAGTTGTTGTTGATCCAGTGACAGTTGTTGTTGGTTGCGCAGTTGTTGTTGGTTGAGCAGTTGTTGTTGATCCAGTGACAGTTGTTGTTGGTTGAGCAGTTGTTGTTGATCCAGTGACAGTTGTTGTTGGTTGAGCAGTTGTAGTTGATCCTGTGACAGTTGTTGGTTCAGCAGTTGTTGTTGATCCTGTAACAGTTGTTGTTGATCCTGTGACAGTTGTTGTTGATTGAGCAGTTGTTGTTGATCCTGTGACAGTTGTTGTTGGTTGAGCAGTTGTTGTTGAGGCAGTGACAGTTGTTGGTTGAGCAGTTGTTGTTGATCTTGTAACAGTTGTTGTTGGTTGAGCAGTTGTTGTTGATCCTGTAACAGTTGTTGTTGGTTGAGCAGTTGTTGTTGATCCTGTGACAGTTGTTGTTGGTTGAGCAGTTGTAGTTGATCCTGTGACAGTTGTTGTTGGTTGAGCAGTTGTAGTTGAGCCTGTGACAGTTGTTGTTGGTTCAGCAGTTGTTGTTGGTTGAGCAGTTGTTGTTGATCCTGTGACAGTTGTTGTTGGTTCAGCAGTTGTAGTTAGTTGAGCAGTTGTTGATGGTTCAGCAGTTGTTGTTGGTTCAGCAGTTGTAGTTGATCCAGTGACAGTTGTTGGTTGAGCAGTTGTTGTTGATCCTGTGACAGTTGTTGTTGGTTGAGCAGTTGTTGTTGATCCTGTGACAGTTGTTGTTGGTTGAGCAGTTGTAGTTGATCCTGTGACAGTTGTTGTTGGTTGAGCAGTTGTTGTTGATCCAGTGTCAGTTGTTGTTGGTTGAGCAATTGTAGTTGATCCTATGACAGTTGTTGTTGGTTGAGCAGTTGTTGTTGATCCTGTCACAGTTGTATTTGGTTGAGCAGTTGTTGATGATCCAGTGACAGTTGTTGTTGGTTGGTCAGTTGTTGTTGATCATGTGACAGTTGTTGTTGGTTCAGCAGTTGTTGTTGATCCAGTGACAGTTGTTGTTGGTTGAGCAGTTGTTGTGGATCCAGTGACAGTTGTTGTTGGTTCAGCAGTTGTTGTTGATCCAGTGACAGTTGTTGTTGGTTGAGCAGTTGTTGTTGGTTGAGCAGTTGTTGTTGATCCAGTGACAGTTGTTGTTGGTTGAGCAGTTGTTGTTGATCCAGTGACAGTTGTTGTTGGTTGAGCAGTTGTAGTTGATAGTGTGACAGTTGTTGTTGGTTGAGCAGTTGTTGTTGATCCAGTAACAGTTGGTGTTGGTTGAGCAGTTGTTGTTGATCCTGTAACAGTTGTTGTTGGTTGAGCAGTTGTTGTTGATCCTGTAACAGTTGTTGTTGGTTGAGCAGTTGTTGTTGATCCTGTGACAGTTGTTGTTGGTTGAGCAGTTGTAGTTGATCCTGTGACAGTTGTTGTTGGTTGAGCAGTTGTAGTTTATCCTGTGACAGTTGTTGTTGGTTGAGCAGTTTTTGTTGATCCAGTAACAGTTGTTGTTGGTTGAGCAGTTGTTGTTGATCCTGTGACAGTTGTTGTTGGTTGAGCAGTTGTAGTTGATCCTGTGACTGTTGTTGTTGGTTGAGCAGTTGTTGTTGATCCAGTAACAGTTGGTGTTGGTTGAGCAGTTGTTGTTTATCCTGTAACAGTTGTTGTTGGTTGAGCAGTTGTTGTTGATCCTGTGACAGTTGTTGTTGGTTGAGCAGTTGTAGTTGATCCTGTGACAGTTGTTGTTGGTTGAGCAGTTGTTGTTGATCCAGTAACAGTTGTTGTTGGTTGAGCAGTTGTTGTTGATCCTGTCACAGTTGTATTTGGTTGAGCAGTTGTTGATGATCCAGTGACAGTTGTTGTTGGTTGGTCAGTTGTTGTTGATCCTGTGACAGTTGTTGTTGGTTCAGCAGTTGTTGTTGATCCAGTGACAGTTGTTGTTGGTTGAGCAGTTGGTGTGGATACAGTGACAGTTGTTGTTGATCCTGTGACAGTTGTTGTTGATTGAGCAGTTGTTGTTGATCCTGTGACAGTTGTTGTTGGTTGAGCAGTTGTTGTTGATGCAGTGACAGTTGTTGGTTGAGCAGTTGTTGTTGATCCTGTAACAGTTGTTGTTGGATGAGCAGTTGTTGTTGATCCTGTAACAGTTGTTGTTGGTTGAGCAGTTGTTGTTGATCATGTGACAGTTGTTGTTGGTTGAGCAGTTGTAGTTGATCCTGTGACAGTTGTTGTTGGTTGAGCAGTTGTAGTTGATCGTGTGACAGTTGTTGTTGGTTGAGCAGTTGTTGTTGATCCAGTAACAGTTGGTGTTGGTTGAGCAGTTGTTGTTGATCCTGTAACAGTTGTTGTTGGTTGAGCAGTTGTTGTTGATCCTGTCACAGTTGTTGTTGGTTGAGCAGTTGTTGTGGATCCAGTGACAGTTGTTGTTGGTTCAGCAGTTGTTGTTGATCCAGTGACAGTTGTTGTTGGTTGAGCAGTTGTTGTTGGTTGAGCAGTTGTTGTTGATCCAGTGACAGTTGTTGTTGGTTGAGCAGTTGTTGTTGATCCAGTGACAGTTGTTGTTGGTTGAGCAGTTGTAGTTGAGCCTGTGACAGTTGTTGTTGGTTCAGCAGTTGTTGTTGGTTGAGCAGTTGTTGTTGATCCTGTGACAGTTGTTGTTGGTTCAGCAGTTGTAGTTAGTTGAGCAGTTGTTGATGGTTCAGCAGTTGTTGTTGGTTCAGCAGTTGTAGTTGATCGAGTGACAGTTGTTGTTGGTTGAACAGTTGTTGTTGATCCAGTAACAGTTGTTGTTGGTTGAGCAGTTGTAGTTGATCCTGTGACAGTTGTTGTTGGTTGAGCAGTTGTTGTTGATCCAGTGTCAGTTGTTGTTGGTTGAGCAATTGTAGTTGATCCTATGACAGTTGTTGTTGGTTGAGCAGTTGTTGTTGATCCTGTCACAGTTGTATTTGGTTGAGCAGTTGTTGATGATCCAGTGACAGTTGTTGTTGGTTGGTCAGTTGTTGTTGATCCTGTGACAGTTGTTGTTGGTTCAGCAGTTGTTGTTGATCCAGTGACAGTTGTTGTTGTTCCTGTGACAGTTGTTGTTGATTGAGCAGTTGTTGTTGATCCTGTGACAGTTGTTGTTGGTTGAGCAGTTGTTGTTGATCCAGTGACAGTTGTTGTTGGTTGATCAGTTGTAGTTGATCCGGTGACAGTTGTTGGTTCAGCAGTTGTTGTTGATCCTGTAACAGTTGTTGTTGTTCCTGTGACAGTTGTTGTTGATTGAGCAGTTGTTGTTGATCCTGTGACAGTTGTTGTTGGTTGAGCAGTTGTTGTTGATCCAGTGACAGTTGTTGTTGGTTGATCAGTTGTAGTTGATCCGGTGACAGTTGTTGTTGGTTCAGCAGTTGTTGTTGGTTGAGCAGTTGTTGTTGATCCTGTGACAGTTGTTGTTGGTTGAGCAGTTGTTGTTGATCCTGTAACAGTTGTTGTTGTTGAGCAGTTGTTGTTGATCCTGTGACAGTTGTTGTTGGTTGAGCAGTTGTAGTTGATCCTGTGACAGTTGTTGTTGGTTGAGCAGTTGTAGTTGATCCTGTGACAGTTGTTGTTGGTTGAGCAGTTGTTGTTGATCCAGTAACAGTTGTTGTTGGTTGAGCAGTTGTTGTTGATCCAGTGACAGTTGTTGTTGGTTGAGCAGTTGTAGTTGATCCTGTGACAGTTGTTGGTTCAGCAGTTGTTGTTGATCCTGTAACAGTTGTTGTTGATCCTGTGACAGTTGTTGTTGATTGAGCAGTTGTTGTTGATCCTGTGACAGTTGTTGTTGGTTGAGCAGTTGTTGTTGATGCAGTGACAGTTGTTGGTTGAGCAGTTGTTGTTGATCCTGTAACAGTTGTTGTTGGTTGAGCAGTTGTTGTTGATCCTGTAACAGTTGTTGTTGGTTGAGCAGTTGTTGTTGATCCTGTGACAGTTGTTGTTGGTTGAGCAGTTGTAGTTGATCCTGTGACAGTTGTTGTTGGTTGAGCAGTTGTAGTTGATAGTGTGACAGTTGTTGTTGGTTGAGCAGTTGTTGTTGATCCAGTAACAGTTGGTGTTGGTTGAGCAGTTGTTGTTGATCCTGTAACAGTTGTTGTTGGTTGAGCAGTTGTTGTTGATCCTGTCACAGTTGTTGTTGGTTGAGCAGTTGTTGTGGATCCAGTGACAGTTGTTGTTGGTTCAGCAGTTGTTGTTGATCCAGTGACAGTTGTTGTTGGTTGAGCAGTTGTTGTTGGTTGAGCAGTTGTTGTTGATCCAGTGACAGTTGTTGTTGGTTGAGCAGTTGTTGTTGATCCAGTGACAGTTGTTGTTGGTTGAGCAGTTGTAGTTGAGCCTGTGACAGTTGTTGTTGGTTCAGCAGTTGTTGTTGGTTGAGCAGTTGTTGTTGATCCTGTGACAGTTGTTGTTGGTTCAGCAGTTGTAGTTAGTTGAGCAGTTGTTGATGGTTCAGCAGTTGTTGTTGGTTCAGCAGTTGTAGTTGATCCAGTGACAGTTGTTGTTGGTTGAGCAGTTGTTGTTGATCCTGTGACAGTTGTTGTTGGTTGAGCAGTTGTTGTTGATCCTGTGACAGTTGTTGTTGGTTGAACAGTTGTTGTTGATCCAGTAACAGTTGTTGTTGGTTGAGCAGTTGTAGTTGATCCTGTGACAGTTGTTGTTGGGTGAGCAGTTGTTGTTGATCCAGTGTCAGTTGTTGTTGGTTGAGCAATTGTAGTTGATCCTATGACAGTTGTTGTTGGTTGGTCAGTTGTTGTTGATCCTGTGACAGTTGTTGTTGGTTCAGCAGTTGTTGTTGATCCAGTGACAGTTGTTGTTGGTTGAGCAGTTGTTGTGGATCCAGTGACAGTTGTTGTTGGTTCAGCAGTTGTTGTTGATCCAGTGACAGTTGTTGTTGGTTGAGCAGTTGTTGTTGGTTGAGCAGTTGTTGTTGATCCAGTGGCAGTTGTTGTTGGTTGAGCAGTTGTTGTTGATCCAGTGACAGTTGTTGTTGGTTGATCAGTTGGAGTTGATCCTGTGACAGTTGTTGGTTCAGCAGTTGTTGTTGATCCTGTAACAGTTGTTGTTGTTGTTCCTGTGACAGTTGTTGTTGATTGAGCAGTTGTTGTTGATCCTGTGACAGTTGTTGTTGGTTGAGCAGTTGTTGTTGATCCAGTGACAGTTGTTGTTGGTTGATCAGTTGTAGTTGATCCGGTGACAGTTGTTGTTGGTTCAGCAGTTGTTGTTGGTTGAGCAGTTGTTGTTGATCCTGTGACAGTTGTTGTTGGTTGAGCAGTTGTTGTTGATCCTGTAACAGTTGTTGTTGGTTGAGCAGTTGTTGTTGATCCTGTGACAGTTGTTGTTGGTTGAGCAGTTGTAGTTGATCCTGTGACAGTTGTTGTTGGTTGAGCAGTTGTTGTTGATCCTGTAACAGTTGTTGTTGGTTGAGCAGTTGTTGTTGATCCTGTAACAGTTGTTGTTGGTTGAGCAGTTGTTGTTGATCCTGTGACAGTTGTTGTTGGTTGAGCAGTTGTTGTTGATCCAGTAACAGTTGTTGTTGGTTGAGCAGTTGTTGTTGATCCTGTCACAGTTGTATTTGGTTGAGCAGTTGTTGATGATCCAGTGACAGTTGTTGTTGGTTGGTCAGTTGTTGTTGATCCTGTGACAGTTGTTGTTGGTTCAGCAGTTGTTGTTGATCCAGTGACAGTTGTTGTTGGTTGAGCAGTTGTTGTGGATCCAGTGACAGTTGTTGTTGGTTCAGCAGTTGTTGTTGATCCAGTGACAGTTGTTGTTGGTTGCGCAGTTGTTGTTGGTTGAGCAGTTGTTGTTGATCCAGTGACAGTTGTTGTTGGTTGAGCAGTTGTTGTTGATCCAGTGACAGTTGTTGTTGGTTGAGCAGTTGTAGTTGATCCTGTGACAGTTGTTGGTTCAGCAGTTGTTGTTGATCCTGTAACAGTTGTTGTTGATCCTGTGACAGTTGTTGTTGATTGAGCAGTTGTTGTTGATCCTGTGACAGTTGTTGTTGGTTGAGCAGTTGTTGTTGAGGCAGTGACAGTTGTTGGTTGAGCAGTTGTTGTTGATCTTGTAACAGTTGTTGTTGGTTGAGCAGTTGTTGTTGATCCTGTAACAGTTGTTGTTGGTTGAGCAGTTGTTGTTGATCCTGTGACAGTTGTTGTTGGTTGAGCAGTTGTAGTTGATCCTGTGACAGTTGTTGTTGGTTGAGCAGTTGTAGTTGAGCCTGTGACAGTTGTTGTTGGTTCAGCAGTTGTTGTTGGTTGAGCAGTTGTTGTTGATCCTGTGACAGTTGTTGTTGGTTCAGCAGTTGTAGTTAGTTGAGCAGTTGTTGATGGTTCAGCAGTTGTTGTTGGTTCAGCAGTTGTAGTTGATCCAGTGACAGTTGTTGGTTGAGCAGTTGTTGTTGATCCTGTGACAGTTGTTGTTGGTTGAGCAGTTGTTGTTGATCCTGTGACAGTTGTTGTTGGTTGAGCAGTTGTAGTTGATCCTGTGACAGTTGTTGTTGGTTGAGCAGTTGTTGTTGATCCAGTGTCAGTTGTTGTTGGTTGAGCAATTGTAGTTGATCCTATGACAGTTGTTGTTGGTTGAGCAGTTGTTGTTGATCCTGTCACAGTTGTATTTGGTTGAGCAGTTGTTGATGATCCAGTGACAGTTGTTGTTGGTTGGTCAGTTGTTGTTGATCATGTGACAGTTGTTGTTGGTTCAGCAGTTGTTGTTGATCCAGTGACAGTTGTTGTTGGTTGAGCAGTTGTTGTGGATCCAGTGACAGTTGTTGTTGGTTCAGCAGTTGTTGTTGATCCAGTGACAGTTGTTGTTGGTTGAGCAGTTGTTGTTGGTTGAGCAGTTGTTGTTGATCCAGTGACAGTTGTTGTTGGTTGAGCAGTTGTTGTTGATCCAGTGACAGTTGTTGTTGGTTGAGCAGTTGTAGTTGATCCTGTGACAGTTGTTGGTTCAGCAGTTGTTGTTGATCCTGTAACAGTTGTTGTTGTTCCTGTGACAGTTGTTGTTGATTGAGCAGTTGTTGTTGATCCTGTGACAGTTGTTGTTGGTTGAGCAGTTGTTGTTGATGCAGTGACAGTTGTTGGTTGAGCAGTTGTTGTTGATCCTGTAACAGTTGTTGTTGGTTGAGCAGTTGTTGTTGATCCTGTAACAGTTGTTGTTGGTTGAGCAGTTGTTGTTGATCCTGTGACAGTTGTTGTTGGTTGAGCAGTTGTAGTTGATCCTGTGACAGTTGTTGTTGGTTGAGCAGTTGTAGTTGATCGTGTGACAGTTGTTGTTGGTTGGGCAGTTGTTGTTGATCCAGTAACAGTTGGTGTTGGTTTAGCAGTTGTTGTTGATCCTGTAACAGTTGTTGTTGGTTGAGCAGTTGTTGTTGATCCTGTCACAGTTGTATTTGGTTGAGCAGTTGTTGTTGATCCAGTGACAGTTGTTGTTGGTTGGTCAGTTGTTGTTGATCCTGTGACAGTTGTTGTTGGTTCAGCAGTTGTTGTTGATCCAGTGATAGTTGTTGTTGGTTGAGCAGTTGTCGTGGATCCAGTGACAGTTGTTGTTGGTTCAGCAGTTGTTGTTGATCCAGTGACAGTTGTTGTTGGTTGAGCAGTTGTTGTTGGTTGAGCAGTTGTTGTTGATCCAGTGACAGTTGTTGTTGGTTGAGCAGTTGTTGTTGATCCAGTGACAGTTGTTGTTGGTTGAGCAGTTGTAGTTGAGCCTGTGACAGTTGTTGTTGGTTCAGCAGTTGTTGTTGGTTGAGCAGTTGTTGTTGATCATGTGACAGTTGTTGTTGGTTCAGCAGTTGTAGTTAGTTGAGCAGTTGTTGATGGTTCAGCAGTTGTTGTTGGTTCAGCAGTTGTAGTTGATCCAGTGACAGATGTTGTTGGTTGAGCAGTTGTTGTTGATCCTGTGACAGTTGTTGTTGGTTGAGCAGTTGTTTTTGATCCTGTGACAGTTGTTGTTGGTTGAACAGTTGTTGTTGATCCAGTAACAGTTGTTGTTGGTTGAGCAGTTGTAGTTGATCCTGTGACAGTTGTTGTTGGTTGAGCAGTTGTTGTTTATCCAGTGTCAGTTGTTGTTGGTTGAGCAATTGTAGTTGATCCTATGACAGTTGTTGTGGGTTGAGCAGTTGTTGTTGATCCTGTGACAGTTGTTGTTGGTTGAGCAGTTGTTGTTGATCCTGTGACAGTTGTTGTTGGTTGATCAGTTGTAGTTGATCCTGTGACAGTTGTTGTTGGTTGAGCAGTTGTTGTTGATCCAGTGTCAGTTGTTGTTGGTTGAGCAATTGTAGTTGATCCTATGACAGTTGTTGTGGGTTGAGCAGTTGTAGTTGATCCTATGACAGTTGTTGTTGGTTGAGCAGTTGTAGTTGATCCAGTGACAGTTGTTGTTGGTTGAGCAGTTGTAGTTGATCCTGTCACAGTTGTTGTTGGTTCAGCAGTTGATGTTGATCCTGTAACAGTTGTTGTTGATCCTGTGACAGTTGTTGTTGGTTGAGCAGTTGTTGTTGATCCTGTGACAGTTGTTGTTGGTTGAGCAGTTGTAGTTGATCCTGTGACAGTTGTTGTTGGTTGAGCAGTTGTAGTTGATCCAGTAACAGTTGTTGTTGGTTGAGCAGTTGTTGTTGATCCTGTGACAGTTGTTGTTGGTTGAGCAGTTGTTGTTGATCCTGTGACAGTTGTTGTTGGTTGAGCAGTTGTAGTTGATCCTGTGACAGTTGTTGTTGATCATGTGACAGTTGTTGTTGGTTGAGCAGTTGTTGTTGATCCAGTAACAGTTGTTGTTGGTTGATCAGTTTTTGTTGATCCAGTGACAGTTGTTGTTGGTTCAGCAGTTGTTGTTGATCCAGTGACAGTTGTTGTTGGTTGAGCAGTTGTAGTTGATCCTGTGACAGTTGTTGGTTGAGCAGTTGTAGTTGATCCTGTGACAGTTGTTGTTGGTTGAGCAGTTGTTGTTGATCCAGTAACAGTTGGTGTTGGTTGAGCAGTTGTTGTTGATCCTGTAACAGTTGTTGTTGGTTGAGCAGTTGTTGTTGATCCTGTGACAGTTGTTGTTGGTTGAGCAGTTGTTGTTGATCCAGTAACAGTTGGTGTTGGTTGAGCAGTTGTTGATGATCCAGTGACAGTTGTTGTTGGTTGGTCAGTTGTTGTTGATCCTGTGACAGTTGTTGTTGGTTCAGCAGTTGTTGTTGATCCAGTGACAGTTGTTGTTGGTTGAGCAGTTGTTGTGGATCCAGTGACAGTTGTTGTTGGTTGAGCAGTTGTTGTTGGTTGAGCAGTTGTTGATCCAGTGACAGTTGTTGTTGGTTGAGCAGTTGTTGTTGATCCAGTGACAGTTGTTGTTGGTTGAGCAGTTGTAGTTGATCCTGTGACAGTTGTTGGTTGAGCAGTTGTAGTTGATCCTGTGACAGTTGTTGTTGGTTGATCAGTTGTTGTTGATCCAGTAACAGTTGGTGTTGGTTGAGCAGTTGTTGTTGATCCTGTAACAGTTGTTGTTGGTTGAGCAGTTGTTGTTGATCCTGTGACAGTTGTTGTTGGTTGAGCAGTTGTTGTTGATCCAGTAACAGTTGGTGTTGGTTGAGCAGTTGTTGATGATCCAGTGACAGTTGTTGTTGGTTGGTCAGTTGTTGTTGATCCTGTGACAGTTGTTGTTGGTTCAGCAGTTGTTGTTGATCCAGTGACAGTTGTTGTTGGTTGAGCAGTTGTTGTGGATCCAGTGACAGTTGTTGTTGGTTGAGCAGTTGTTGTTGGTTGAGCAGTTGTTGTTGATCCAGTGACAGTTGTTGTTGGTTGAGCAGTTGTTGTTGATCCAGTGACAGTTGTTGTTGGTTGATCAGTTGTAGTTGATCCGGTGACAGTTGTTGTTGGTTCAGCAGTTGTTGTTGGTTGAGCAGTTGTTGTTGATCCTGTGACAGTTGTTGTTGGTTGAGCAGTTGTTGTTGATCCTGTAACAGTTGTTGTTGGTTGAGCAGTTGTTGTTGATCCTGTGACAGTTGTTGTTGGTTGAGCAGCTGCCAGTGTAATAAACCCTTTGTGTCCTACTTGTGAGATAACTCTTCATAAATATGATGGCTGTTGGACAAAACCCATAGCATTCTAATTTATCATGGTCTATGACATCGAATGCAGCACTAAAATCAAGTAATACTGCACCAGTCATCTTTGAGTTATCAATTTCCTTGAGCCAGTCATCTGTCATTACTGTAAGGGCAGAACAAGTAGAATGATTAGGTTGGTAAGCATGTTGAAAACTTGTGTTCAAGCCATTACAGTCAAAGTAATCCTGTATTTGTGAGTGGACTATTCTCTCCATCAGTTTACTGAGAACTGGGAGAATAGCGTTAGGTCTACTGTTCTTCCCAGTGAGTGCTAGTCTGCCATCTTTAGGTAAGGGAATCATTTTACCATCTTTCCAGACAGTGGGATAAACACCTTTCATTAAGCATGCATTTAATATATGACATATCGGCCCATACACATAGTCAGCTGCCAGGCCAAGTACCTTACTATCTAGCATGTCAGTACCTACTGAGCTATGTTCAGGAAGGGACTTCAACATCTTCCTTACTTCCCGCTCATCTACACAATTAAACTTTAAAGTCACATTCTTTTTTATGAGCTTTAGATAATCATAATCAGTATTGTCCATCTTCTGCCTTAGTGCATATACCTTATTTATGAAGAAATCATTAAAATAATTTGCTATATCAGATGGTTTTGTCAGAAACGTGCCTTCTGATTCCACAAAGGAAACCCCACCAGTTGTCATTCTCCCCATTATTTCATTAAGGGTTTTCCAAAGCTCTTTACTATCTTGCTTTACAGCATTTATTCTTTGCATGTAATATTCTTTTTTCATTGATCTATTCAGTTTTGTAACCTGGTTTCTCAGTTGACAGTACATTAACCTGTCCTCCACTAATCCAGACATTACTAATGTAGATTTGGCTTCATCTCTTTCCTTCATGAGGCTCTTTAGAGTCTCATTCAGCCATGGAGCTGGTCTAACCTTTACAATACATTTTCTCATAGGGGCATGCTTATCAACAATCTTCATGAAGCGTTCCATAAAGATATTTAAGGAGGCCTCAGGCTCCTCAGCAGTATACACATCAGCCCAGTCAATATCACCAACATCTGCCAAAAAACTGTCAGGAATGAATTTCTTGAACATCCTTTTATGTATTATATTGACCTTGCATTTATGAATTTTAGTTTTCCTGGTAATTGCTATAATATTATGGTCACTAAAGCCCACAGATCGAGAAACCGGTTTAATGCAGCATTCAGGAACATTTGTGTAAATATGGTCTATGCAAGTGGCAGAAGTATGGCCAGCACTGTTAGTGAAGACTCTGGTTGGTTGAGAGATCATCTGAGACAGATTACAAGCATCGATTAATGATACAATCTTTTGTTTCATTGGACATTGATTCGCAAACCAGTCTATGTTCATATCCCCAAGTAAAAAAATATCACCATTCACATCTGTAACTCTGTCAATGAACACACATAAGTCATTAAGGTATTGCACATCAGACCCTGGAGGTATATAGCAGCAGCCGATCAGCACCGGCTTTAGATGAGGAAGATGCACTTTGACCCACAGAGATTCTAAACTATCTGACATGAACTCAGAGCACAGTGTTGTCGGAAAGTGATTTCTGATATATAATGCTATGCCACCCCCATGTTTATTCCTGTCCCTTCTAAATATATTATAGCCATCAATGGCCACCTCTGTGTCAAAAACAGTAGCATCTAGATGGGTCTCCGATATGGCCAAAATATGAATGGTGTTTTCTGCAATCAGATAGTTAAGTTCATGTACCTTATTTCTGCTACTGCAGACATTCAAATGGGCCATAACAAGACCCTTAAAGTGTTCTGGCCCGGTAGTATAGCATTTGAAGATGGCTAGATCACCCACCCCACTGAGGCCCGGATTACTCTTTATAGATACCCTACCCCTTAATAGATATACCAGTTATCTATTTGGCTATGGCCTATTAACAGGGTGATTAGCTGACCGTCCTTAAGCTTTCTACCTGCAAGTCCTTCCATAGAGTCAAAAGAAGCCTTTTTCAGCTGCCAAAATTCTCTCTCCGTTAGATACATCTCCGGCCTTCTTCCAACGCCCTGGAAATCCTCCAAAGCCATCTTGTAGAGTGCAACTCTCTCAACTCTATAGTGTCCTCTATCGTATTCAACTCCGAGGACACCATCACTGACGGGCCACACTTCGTTGTAAATCTCCCTACCATATCTGCATGGTAGGGCTTTAATACAGGCAACTCTGTCTGATGTCAGTATAATGGGTGTACCTAGATTGTTAGCCATTTTTGCTCTTCTTTTACGGAACTCTCTCTCTAAGAGGGCGCTCTCTAAATATATATAGGTTTTATCCAGCACACACCTTCTATATAGCGCCATACACAACATCGCACACCCCCCATACACAAATACACACGCCTAGACATACCCCTAAGCAAACTCCCACAAATCCTACCCTCGTTAACAGTTTATTAATATTATTTTGCGTAATAATACTACATTGATCAGACTCTGAGAACTCTATAGAGACTTGCTCTTCACTGGAGACCGAGAGGGGGACCACCTCCCGCTGTGGTGATCTCGACATGTCTACACATATGAATTATAACCCTGTTATTTTTAACATACATCTGACAGGCGCTGACAGACGTTTCGTGTATTCACGTATCCACACCTCTGACACGATCCCCCACTCTGGTTGTTCTAACCCCCGCTGCTAAACAGCGTATTATCACACCTAGTGAGGCAATCCCTAGATCACGACGTTGATCTGTTTGAAGCTGCATGAACATCTTCACACACCCCTAACAGACACGAGTAGCGTGACAACTCCATCCCCTCAGACACCATCGATAGCAGACTCCCCGACATTGAAACGGTTGAAGGGGTGTGAACTCCTCCAGCCAAAAAAAAAAAAACAAGGATCACGTGATCTACTATATGCACGTACATTCTGTGAACACAAGAGGGGGCTCACATCATGTAGAAACACATAGGCTTCAGACTGACAGTCAGCTAGGGGGGTAAGGACACCCATCCCCTCCACACACACACACACACACAATACACCAGAAGGCCTTTGGGTGGATCCTCAACACACACACATACAGACACACACACACACACACTCACACACACACACACACACACACACACACACACACACACAGACACATATATTTTCTGAACACAAGGGGGTGCACTTATTTCACAACAGCCTCTAGGACGATAAGCGGAAGTCACAAATCATCAAAAGGGGCGGGGCTTAGAAAGCGGAAGTCACAAATCAGAAAAGGGGCGGGGCTCAGAAAGCGGAAGTCACAAATCAGAAAGGGGCGTGGCTTAGAAAGTGGAAGTCACAAATCAGAAAAAGGGGCGGGGCTTAATGGTCATAAATCAATCAATCAGTATGCCCATATATGGACATGACAGGAGCTGCATTCATTATCTCTCTCTTACATGTCCTTTAAAACCATGATACACATCCTTTAAAACCATCATACATGTCCTTTAACCTTTTCTCTGCCACGCTTATTGTTGAAGTGCCACAAACAACTAGTGACACTTTTTATTATGACATCCTGTTCTCTCTGTCACTTGTAGGATGTAAAGGATTAAGCATATGTTTATTGTATATATCTGTTTTAAATCTAAGCATACGTTAAGAGATGACTTAAGCATCAGTGATTATGAAGAATGTCTTTGTGTGGGCCTCTTCTCTTACTGTTAGTAAAGCCAGGAATGTGGTCACAGAGCGCTGACCTTGACAGAAGCAGAGGGAGAAGCAGAGGGAGAACCTCTGTATGATGTTTTAACACATGTATGATGTGTAAAACTTATCCACCAGAGCTACCAGGCCTAGGGTGGAGTGTTTTGTTACCTGCCCAAGAGGGCTTATCGGAGGGCTACCACCGCAGCTACCAGGCCCAGGGTGGAGTGTTTTGTTACCTGCCCAAGAGGGCTTACCGTAGGGCTACCACCGCAGCTACCAGGCCCAGGGTGGAGTGTTTTGTTACCTGCCCAATAGGGCTTACCGGAGGGCTACCACCGCAGCTACCAGGCCCAGGATGGAGTGTTTTGTTACCTGCCCAAGAGGGCTTACCGGAGGGCTACCACTGCAGCTACCAGGCCCAGAGTGGAGTGTTTTGTTACCTGCCCAAGAGGGCTTACCGGAGGGCTACTACCGCAGCTACCAGGCCCAGGGTGGAGTGTTTTGTTACCTGCCCAAGAGGGCTTACCGGAGGACTACCACTGCAGCTACCAGGCCCAGGGTGGAGTGTTTTGTTACCTGCCCAATAGGGCTTACCGGAGGGCTACCACCGCAGCTACCAGGCCCAGGGTGGAGTGTTTTGTTACCTGCCGAAGACGTTGGGTGACTGTCTGAGTGACCACCTGTCGGACTTGGACAGTCCCGAAAATGGAATGTGTGTCCCACATAAACAGAACAATGTTTAGTGGATTTCGACAGCATCCTCACGCAAATGAAGGATCGATTAGATCACAAAAGACTGCTGTTTGTTGCATTGCTGGATTTGTAACTGTTTGCAATTGAACGTTTCATCAGAAAATATCGAAGGATGGATTTCATTTACAAGTGATCAGATGGGAGGGACACTATTTCCTCGTAAGAAGTAACGTCTCAATGGTGAGTGATTTAAAAAAAAATTATATTTAGTAGTGTGTTGGCGACACGCGGCGCACGTGAGTGTGTGTTGGCGACGCACGCCGTGGTTATTGATATTGAGTTGGAGCCTGTGTTGATTATGAATTAATTGGCTGTGGCCTGGCCTCTGTGTGTGTGTGTGTGCACACGCATGTGTGTCGTTCATTTCCTATAGTGCTGAGTGATGTGCATTATCTGAATTAAAAAAGAAAATTACAAAAAATCTAACCCTAACTAAACGTACTGTCATGCACTTGTTCTAATAAACTAACCTACACTGTAGCACTCAACACTTTGATGAACATTGTTGCTCAGCTGAGTTGTGCCCTTCCTGATGGCTTGTCGTACAGAACATGTAAGCATCAGCTAAATGACTAAATGTAAATGTGAATGTCCTAACCCAACCACCTCCAATGTACAGTAAATGACCTAACCCAAGAATACACGAGACCCTCTTCTACCAAGTATGGTTTCGTCGATATTCCAATGTACAGTTTCCCCCACCCCGCCTACCCATATAATTTCCTATAATTTCCTTTGTTGTGAGGGACCAGATTGGGAGACAGTAAGATATTGGTGAAAGAAAAATTGCATGTAGATATGTGTTTGAAACAGTGAGGGTGAGAAATTGTCTGATGATCTGGCTGTAAACAAATAGTTTTTGATTTGCCTTCTTGACTAAGCTATTGATGTGATGTTTGTAAGTGATGCGTGTGTGTCAAGAGTTACTCCAAGGTATTTATTACTAGTGCCTGTTGTCTTTAACTGTAGTGTCTGTCTGCTGTCTTCATAACCACACTGTGTGTGTGTCTGTACTTCTTTATTAATTTTTTTTGTATCTCTCCCATCCTCCCCAATATTTTTAACTCACAGCCACCACTGACACAGACATTGGGGGATGTTTTAACATATAATATAATATAATAATTTGTGCTTCACCAAATAATTTGGTCAGCACCCGCCACTGCTATTGAGTGTCAGGGTCCCACAGTTTTCCCATTATTGCTGCTGATGCCTCACATTGTATTGCCTATATCTACTTTTATCTTCTTACAGGTTCAGTTTTTCAGCTTTGGAAGCTTATGAAAACTTAGCTCTTTCAACATAACAAGCATTAAACAAAATGGCCCAGTCAACTATTCACTTTAGTTTAATGCATGAGGCGTTGTCTAATGTTATCTAGCTACTGATAGCTCCTGATATCAACGTCTGATATCATCAGTTTGGCATTCGTTTTCGCAGTTGTTGGCTAACTAGCTATCGTTGTTCCGTGAGTTAACGTTAGCTACCTAGCTAACGTTACTGTTTAAACAAAATGACTCAGTAAACTATTCACTTTAGTTTAATACATGAGGCATTGTCTAACGTTATCTAGCCGGCTAGCAGTAGCTACATATAGCTCCTGATATCAAAGGGTCTCATTCCCGAATATTTTCCAAAGAGTTCTCTTGGAAGACTTATCTTGGAACCGACTGAGACAGAATCAATGACAAGTTCACTCTGAGTCCCCAACGTGCTGGGAATATGTTTTAAGTGGCTCAAACTATCTGAGCTGAGATAATCTGCCTTCGGGAATGGCACCAGTCTGGAACATGAACTTGCGTTCCCGTCTAGGTCATTTGCATACAAAACAACGCCTCCGGAGCTCCTGATAAGGCAACTAATGATGCAGCAGTGTGAAAATGGACGCGGAAGCGTTTTGCGACCCATCGAAATTAGATTAGATTAATTGTATTGTCATCATATATAGTACAGCATATAGCACACGTGCGCGCACACGCAGTACTGTATAGCCTACGCGCATAATGAATGAACACAGTATAGGCTTATTATTCCATTAATAACTTATTTCATTAGGAGAGCAGCAAAGCCCCGTAGACTGTATACAGTCAACCATGCAGTCCGCTCATGGTACGCCCGACTCTGGCTGTGTACAGTACTGTATAGTACAGTATACACATATTAAGCCCACCAGAGTCTTGTGTACGCCAGTATGGCCTACGTGTCTAATGAATGAACAGTAGGCTTATATTATTCTAGTTACTTGTTTCATTAGGATTTAGTAGATACTATATATATACAGTCTGTACTTATACTGTACGTAGGGCAGAGCATATAGTATCTACTAAATCCTAATTAAACAAGTAACTAGAATAATATAATCCTATATACTG
Organism: Notolepis coatsorum; assembly: GCF_963971535.1. Classification (NCBI taxonomy): domain Eukaryota; kingdom Metazoa; phylum Chordata; class Actinopteri; order Aulopiformes; family Paralepididae; genus Notolepis; species Notolepis coatsorum. Next base: position 126,969,910 of record NC_140167.1, read on the forward strand.
TTCATTCATTAGACACGTAGGCTATACTGGCGCACACAAGACTTATGGAATATGAATGCAGTCTATGTCCACGCGATTAGCTTTAGTTCTTATTTATTTATCCACTGTCATTTCAGTGTTGGTGTATAGGCTATATAGTGTATTTCAATATCAGTTTAATTGATTAATGATATTCGAAGGAATGCAGGTTTATAGCTATATCAAACAAAGGTCTGTCCCATTCAATGGGATATATTGCATGTTGACCTGCTTTCTTTCAAATGTATAATTAATCATTAAAACTGATATGTAACAAATAAGAAATACAAATTCCACAGAAGGCATTAAATAATGATTATTTTAAAAATTTCACAATAATTGCATAATTGTGTTTGAATATCTGAGTAATTAAAGTAATTATACATTTGTCCAAAATAGCTGGTTCAGATATGGTTAATCCAGCTGCCCTGTGATCAGATGAATCCATATAATTTATTTTTCCGACATCAAATGCGTAATTTCTTATCGTACAAATAGTGTCATATTTATTTTAATTATGATTAAGTAATTAATTCCAAGGAGGCCTGTAGCGTTGACATGAAGGAATCACTATGAGAACACAGTCTGTCAAGTTAATACAATTTTCAATTAGTCAATCAATCATAAGTGTGCTCCTCAGCACTCTTAAATTCTGCTCTCAGCCACGGCCAAATCCGATCTCAGGAACATTTGGGGAATCGCACTACTAGCACTAATATGTCTTAAATGATCAGAAGGACATTTTTTGTCGTAAATCCGTTCGGTAACGAGACCCAATGTATTTTGACATCATTCGTTTTTGCAGCTGTTGGCTAATTAGCTATTGTGCTTCATAGCTGTAACTGAACACTGAGAACATCTTATAAGTTTCAGTTCATAGGAAAATACTTTGACTATAATGGTCAGAAGTAAATTAACTTAGATACTGTTATGCTTAACACCCAGTACTATTCACTTTACTTAATTTCTAAGATTAGATTAGATAATATAGACCGGACTGTGTTAGACCTACATACTGCCAGCTGCTATAAGAAAACCAAAAACGATCTGTATCGGCAGTGTATCGGCCGATATGACTCATAGACGATCGGTGATCGGTATCGGTGGCAAAAAAACGTGATCAGGGCATCCCTAGTTGAGGTGAACCAGGTTGTGGTCCGACCGGCCCAGCTGTGGTAGTGGTGAGGAGCTGTATGCTTCCTTGATGTTGGCATACAGCAGGTCCAGGGTTCTGTTTTCCCTGGTGTGGCAGCTGACATACTGTGAAATTTGGTAGTGATTTGTCCAGTTTTACATGGTTGAAATCCCCTGAGATGAGGATTAGAGCCTTCGGGTGTTTAGTTTGGAGACGTGCCATAGCGCCGTGGATGACGTCATGCGGGGATGTCGGGTTTGCAGGGGGGGGGGGATGTAAACCGCCATCATGATAACGTGGGGGATCTCTCTGGGCAAATAATATGGTCTGAGTCCAACAGCTAACATCTCTATATCCGGGTCACAGTGTCGCTCTTTGATTGTTATATGACCGGGATTACACCATCTCTTATTAATAAATAAAGCAAGCCCCCCTCCTTTCCGCTTGCCACTCCTGCGGTTCCGATCAGAGCACACAGTTTGAAACCTGTCTATTAGAGATATTGCTATCAGGAATATCCGCCTGTAACCATGTCTCGGAAAAACACATAATGCTACACTCACGGTATTCCTTTTGACTACCGGCAAGCGCGGCCAAGTCATCAATCTTATTAGTCAGAGACCTCACGTTACCCATGACGACGGAGGGGAGATATGGTTTGTATCTCCTTCTCTCTCCGTTCTTCAGCCTTCTTCTGTCTCGCACATCGCCCTCGTCCATGACATCCACGAAAGCTTCCATTTGTCCTTATCAGCTCCACCGGGACTATGTTTGTTAAGTCCGAGTTGTTTTGTTGGCTGTAGAGCGCCGGCTGGTTGCGTAGCAACAACAGCTGATCTCTCGTGTATACAAAGGACCCAGACGCTCCGATCAGCTGTTGTCCGCATGTGAACTTCAAAAGTGATAGTACAATAAAAACGTAGAACTAGAGGAAAAGTACAGAAACAGGTAGAGCGATCTGCAGTAGCGGCTGTCTTCGTCGACGCATGCACACAACAATGTGTTTAAAATGAATAACAATATCTGCAGTGAGTGGTTACCAAGGTAACTAAGGACTCTGTGGCAGAAACCGCTGGATGGTCAGGTCTTGTTAGACTTCTCTTGAGAGAGACTTTGATCATACAGCTGCAAACATTTTGCTATATGGTTCTCTGTCTGAGGTACTCGATTGAACAGGATGGATATAAGATGAAAATATAACCTTTTAGTTAGTTTTGTTTTTATTTATTTATACATTTTCTCCTCTCAGGCTATCCAGGCATTAGAAGTAGTGTGCGCTACCCTCCGATACAGGGAGTGTGTGTGTGTGTGTGTGTGTGTGTGTGTGTGTGTGTGTGTGTGTGTGTGTGTGTGTGTGTGTGTGTGTGTGTGTGTGTGTGTGTGTGTGTGTGTGTGTGTGTGTGTGTGTGTGTGTGTGTGTGTGTGGGGGGGGGGGTACCATGAAATGAGAGCCTGGTAATACCACCTTGACAGAGCTAGTGTGACCCTATCTTGCCCATAATAGTGTATCCTCATCCTTCCTACTTAGATGGCAGGCCGAGTGTGTCTAAAGTGAACTTGATTGATCTGCGTTGAGAGACTACACAATTATTTGTGTGTGATATCTAGTTATTATGTTGAGTCAAAATACGTTTGTTGGGTAGCCGTTTTGTGGTCATCGTTTTTCGTAATCTTACATTTAAATTAAATGTTTGCTCATGCATATCTTTGGACACCTCTACCTGATAAACCAATAAGGATACAGAAACGGGAATTAAGGACCCCAACATGTCAACAACGGAGAATGGATCTGACTGGAACGCTAGCTATGTCTGGATTATACATTGCAACATGAGACAGTAAATACTATTCTAATAAAACGTTCAAAACTATGTTCAACTTGTGTATTGTTTTGTTACTATAAGATTGTATTTCACACTGTATTAAGCCATACCGACGTCACAGATGAGCTTGCTAGCCATTAGATGGTTAACGTGATATTAACGTTAGATCTATCCGACCTAAATACTATTCTAATAAAACGTTCAAAACTATGTTCAACTTGTGTATTGTTTTGTTACTATAAGATTGTATTTTGCACTGTATTAAGCCATACCGACGTCACAGATGAGCTTGCTAGCCATTAGATGGTTAACGTGATATTAACGTTAGATCTATCCGACCTAAATACTATTCTAATAAAACGTTCAAAACTATGTTCAACTTGTGTATTGTTTTGTTACTATAAGATTGTATTTCGCACTATATTAAGCCATACCGACGTCACAGATGAGCTTGCTAGCCATTAGATGGTTAACGTGATATTAACGTTAGATCTATCTGACCACAATTTGATTCCAAGTTTTTACATACCTCACTTTGTTGGTCTCTCACGAAAGTCTTTCTCTGGACTGCATCCCCTTAACAATTGTGTGTATTGAGCTGTACTGTATTGTACCCATTCTGCAATCTGTTAATACAGTTTTCAATTAATGTCAGACGTCCTCTCCATAAAAAAAAATGATTGAATTGCTCAGAATTTTAAATTATGTCCCCAATAGGACATAATAATATTAATATTATTCCCCAGTATGACACAATAAACACAGAATTAATGCCCCCCCCCCATAAAAACATACTGCCAAATTACCTCCATGGGTGTTGAAGACACTGTACCACCACAATAGTCAGGAATTGAGAAAAAGAAAATGCAACTTCAGCCTCACGCTGCTCCAACTTTCTTCCAGCATCGTGATATTGTAATATTCTTACATCCACTCGGACCATGAACAAACAAAAAAGGTGTTGAGAAAGACAGCGAACACTACAGAAAGGAGGAACTTGGGGATTGAATGGAGAAATTAAGTAAGAGATGTAAAGATTATGCATTACAATTGATGATTAATCAACAATAATGGAAAACCAAACTATTCTTGCTCTTTACCATTTTTTGTTTTTCTTCCCTTCCACCCTCATCTCCAAAACAGTTGGCGTGAACAAATAATACTAGAGACAGAATGAGTTTTGCTTCTTTTTTTGGTTTTTCTTTTAATCAGTGAAATATATTCCCATCCATATCCCTAACTTTGTGATTTTTACATACTGATCAGACGGAGGCAGAATAGCCTGCACATACAATCAATACATCTCTTGTAAGATATGAATTGCGGCATACATTTTCCCAGACATGGTGCTGTTGGCGTCAAGCACAGGAGGTGAGGGGTGGATTGTCACCACCTGTTTAGCTAGGGCAGAGCGCATGTAGAGGGCATAGAAGAACCAGACGAGGCTGAAGATGCACAGGCCGATGGAGATGTTGATGAACACTTTGCCCATGTCAACCTTCTTCTTCTTCTCCTTGCGGTGCAAGGCAGCAGGATTCTCCTCTTTGCTCTGGAGGGGAGCAGCTTCAACGGTCACCACCCTCTTCCTCTGCCTTCCCATCCTGCCCACTGGAGCTGAGTGGAGAAGTGCAGAAGAGAAGATGTTTAGGTGCAAAGGGACAGTCAATGGCATGCTTGAGGAAGACCGGTAAGGTTGAAACGTTGCATCTACTGCCTTTTTTGTTTATTAAAATTACCTTGGAACTACAAGTGAGTTGCGAGCCCCGCTTTGTTCTTATGTATTACTGTTTTTACAGTTTGGCTCAGCACCAACAAAGAGAGGATGTGCGTTATTTATTTGTTCTGACTGTTCAAATAAATAACATGTTATTTTCACACTTGTTATTGTGTTATAAATGTTGATTGATTGATTGAAAACGTTATTAACAGATTGCAGAATGGGTACAGTACAGCTCAATACACACAATTGTTAAGGGGATGCAGACCAGAGAAAGACTTTCATCTTGTTTACATCAGGGTCCCCCATTTTCAATTCATCATAACATATATGACATACATGACATACAGATAGACATTTAATTATGACATACCAGATTTGCAAATACAGTACTGTTTATGATACAAAGAGTCCAGAAAAGAGAGTATATACATTTGATGTACAAACTGTACATTGGAGGAAGTATGGTAGGTGGTGTGGGGGAACTGTACATTGGAGGTGGTTAGGTCGATCTACCACTATGATCTTCGTCTCTTATAGGCTGTGTGATACAGCAGAGGCCCCCAAAGATGCGCACCTGCTCCTCCATATACGTGGGGTGGATCTGGTTGCTGCAGAGGCAAAGTACCATTTCAGATGTTACAGAGATTACACAGTATTTCTGTACAAGAAAAACAACAGCACAGGGACCATCCAATATCAAACAATTGTTAAGGGGATGCAGACCAGAGAAAGACGTTTGTCTTGTTTACATCAGGGCCCCCCACTTTTAATTCATAGTGACAACAGCATCTAAAACAATATATTTATACGTATATTTATATATTGGAAGAGTATATTTATGAGACAGTATATTTTGTACATATGTAACGGTTTCGACAACGTCACCTCAAACTTCTAACGTCACGGGCAACAACACAGACCGATATACCGTCATTCATAGTGTAACATCCAACAAGAATGTGAAACAACTTATTAGTATTGGGTTAGAGTTGTTTGATTTCCACTAACATAATGTTAGATTGCTATCTGAGAAAGTTACAATGCTAACGTAACGTTAGTCTATGTGAGCTGGCTACACCATTTGCCATGTGCAATCTGTAGGCAAAACGGACTGCATATAAACTGCTGATGACTCATAACTTCCTATCACGTTTGAATAATGCTGTAACGTTAAGTAAAAATGCATTTCAATAGTAATGTATATGAATTAAGAGCTTACCGATTGAGAGCTAAATCCACTGTTGTCAACAGATAAGACGCAATATTTACTTCCTAGTTCCTGAGTTGGAGGAATGTCATTGGGAGAAATCAAGTCACTTGATGTTGTAACGCGTTTTGATTGGTTCCGCAGCAACGCCCCTTTTCACAAACATAGGTAGTTTTTAGCTTATCAAAACATACATTTTCATAAGGTATGACCCAAAAACCGTTGCCAACAAACGGAAATGTGTTAATATAGTATATTATGTAGTTCATATTACAATATCATATACTCTCTAAAACCAGACCAATCATTTCACTAACGGAAGCCTCTAGCAAGGTACGGCCCACCGTCTAACTATGGTGCAGAAGACGGGACAGGGCCTCACACTGCCCTCTGGTGGTCGGTGGAATATCACCTGATCTTCAATACAGCTCAACCAGCTCTTGTAATAGGAAGGGGGTGAGAGGTTGGCTTGCCACCAGAATTGGTGAATCGTACAGTAATTACTGGTCATTAAAGTTAGCTGCCATCAAAGCAAAATGCATGTACATGTAATGGGCTGCATTGGGTAAATAAAGGGTATTTTAATTTCTGCTCCATAAAATGAGTTGTAATAATGACCCATATTCTACTACTACTAATTATTTGACAAGCAATTAAATGGTTTTACAGTCCATCTGGCATTTGTTTAGTTGGAGCATAATACTCCCTAGACATGTGACTTGTGCTGTGGTTAAAGGGGAATGACACCTGTTCACTTCACACAAGAATTCACACATGTCATTCCTGTACCCCTGTACAGTCGAGAAAGTATCTAGTTGAGTCAATGAAGAACTCAACTAGATACAAAAGAAGAATACATTTGTATTACAGTATGTCACCTGAGTGTAAAATATGCGACTGTAGAGCCATATGCTGTGTGCAGTTTATATTCTCGTATTGCTAATGGTTTTGATCAAAAAATATAAACCTCCTTTTGGTGTAAAAGCTCACACTAACATGTTATGGGCCCCGTAACATTAGTGCGCCCCATTCATTGTCTGTGGAGCAGACATGCCATTTTCCTTTACTGCTTCATTCTCATAAACAGTCGAGTAAAAACAAAAAGACAGCAGATGAATTGATACATTTGCGCAGGTTTCCAATCTGGTGAGAGAGTGAGAGCGAGGAACAAAGGAGCACAGGGCAGCATTCAGCCGCCAGGTATTTCCATTTCCTTTCATGGGGCCGGCGGGGCTCCCGGAGCTCTGGAAGTGAGGGTCAGCCAGATAGTAAACGATGGCAACGGCCTTGGCTCCGCAGGGAGCTGACCTTTCTTACAGACATAGAAGCGCTGATTTCCCCCACACCAAAGAGGCCTCCTCCATCCCTGAGTGATTATGCTTGTTACCAGCCTACCATATCCCATTTTTTTTAATGAGAGGGGGCTACATGTTGCCGCTGAATTTCAACAGCAGAGAAGATGCCAGATGGCGGCTCAAGCGATGGTGTGGTGTTTAGTGTCAATACAAGCTGTACCTCACGTTGTTGTTGAGTGGTCTGGAAGAAAATCGCCAACCTCTTGTCATCTTATTCCGCAAAGTTGAAGGATGGACACTGTAGTAGCGATGAATTTCTAACATCTAAATGATGTGTACTACTAATATCACAGCACCAGATCCATTTCCCTGACACTACTGAATGTTTAGTGGGGAACATGGACGTTGTGGAAATGAAGCAGTAAATTCAGCCTCCCGTCATCATCCATGTTGTGTAGCTAGCTAATGCTCAGCAAGCCGGGGGCCGTGAGCGAGCGCTGTGTTATAGGCGTGCTCTGCCGTGGCGATAGCTGCTTGATCATACAGCAAGCAGCGGAGGGAGAGGTAGCCATGGGGCGGAGGGCCGTGGATTTGTATTCAGCACATTCTTATGAGTGCATGGGGTCGACCCTATAGTTGCTCAAGTAGGAGGATGTAGTGAAACTTGGCGTTGGATCAAATCCGTCATGCCCTAAGGGGGGCCTTCATGTGTGTGGTCTCTTCTTCCTGTCTGCCAGTGGCTTTTCACCTGCACTTGCTGTTATGTAATTATCGAGACGGTCTCACATAGCCTCTCTGAACTTGACGCTCTCTCGCTGGTCTGACGTTTTCTTTTCCAATCCTACTATTCAGCTGTAATTTTTGTTGCCTTCATGAGTCTGTGTTGTTGATTCTTGGTGCATATTTGTCGGGGTATTATACTTATTCTCATTATTGTCATTATGATCGCACAGTGGCGACAGTGGCTCTGGAGGTAGAGCAGTCGTCTGGCAATCCGGAGGTTCCCAGTTCAATTCCCGCGCCTCCCGGGCAGCGTGTCGATGTGTCCTTGAGCAAGACACTTAACCCCTAATTGCTCCCGATGAGCAGGTTGGCACCTTGCATGGTTGCCTCCGCCGTCGGTGTGTGAATGTGTGAGTGAATGGGTAAAATGTGAGTAACAAATTGTAAAGCGCTTTGGATAAAAGCGCTATATAAAAAAGCAGCCATTTACCATGATTATGATTATTTGTTGTGGTAGTATAGTAGTAGCAGTAGTAGTAGTAGTAGTAGTAGTAGTAGTAGTAGTAGTAGTAGTAGTAGTAGTAGTAGTAGTAGTAGTAGTAGTAGTAGTTGTTATTAGATTAGATTAAAATGTATTGTCATTATACAGCACAAGTACATGACAATGAAACAAAGTTTGACATAATAATAAATTTTATTTGTATAGCGCTTTTCAATGACCCAAAGTTGCTGGACATCCAACCAGAGTGCAAATGTAGCAGTCAAGTGCAACAGCAATATGCAATGTACAGGTGATTAAACTGGGTATAAAATATACAAATGAGTACTACTGAGTGTAGTGCTAATCAGATGTATGTGGGTGGTTGGCGTTTTAGGCTGAACATTTTTAAATATATAACATATGAGTAATGGAAATCATTCAGTTCTGTTTTACGGACTCTTATCTTATCTCGTATTGTAGATTTCTTTTGTGTAATACATTTCTTTTCAACACATTTACATTTAGTCATTTAGCTGACGCTTTTATCCAAATCGACTTACAAGTTCTATACGACAAGTCATCAGGAAGGGTACAACTCTATCAGCTGACTGAGTAACAATGTTCATCAAAGTGTTGCGTGTTACAGTGTAGGTTAGTTTATTAGGACATGACAGTAAGGTTAGTTAGGGTTAGGTCTTTTTTTTTTTTTTTTTTTTTTTTCAGATAATGGTTGAAGAAGTGTATCTTTAGTCGACGGCGAAAGATTGGACGGGTTTCGGCTGTCCTAACTGGGGTGGGTAGTTCATTCCACCATTGTGGGGCAAGGACTGAGAATAGGCGACTTCTCTTTGATGACCCTCCCGGAGCTTGGATAGGAGTAGGTCTGAGGTGGCCAGAAGATGCAGAGCGTAGGGGTCTTGAGGGTGTGTAGTTAGAGACCATTGACCGGAGGTAGGCGGGAGCGGTTCCCTTTGCCACATGGTATGCTAGGTCAAGGGCCTTTTCATTTCATAATGAGTGAGTAAAATTGTCATATGGCGTGACATGAAGGTTATTCTGTACAAAATTGAAGTTTTGTTTATCTTTGTTTTATTTATCAGCATTCCTCATCACTACCATACACATTTCTAGCTCTTCCTTGTGCAAATTATTTACATTTTGCATTATTTTCCGTAATCAAAACCCATGGTAAGACGATTGCACAAAATGTTACTATGTACCTTCTTATAAAAACACCAACATGCTAGAAACATTTGGTGACACTGTTATTAATCTGTCCCATTGATGATTTTAACATGTCTTACCAAAAAGCCTTCATAATGTCATAATTGTGAAAGTCACACCACCAAATGATATGCCGTCACACCTGATGAATCACACCACACAACAATCCGTAATGCAAGAATGTGTATTTAATCCGGCGGGGGGAAAGGGAGTGGATGGAAATGTAGACCGGGCCAATGAGCTAAACCTGTTTTACAATAGGTTTGATACAGCGGCCCCGGCCAGTCTGCCCCCCTGGTGTCTGTTGGAGGCGATGCAGGTAGAGGCCCCCCTGGTGTCCTGGGTTGTTGACTATCTGACGGGCAGACCACAGTACGTGTGCCTACGGAGCTGTGTGTCAGACAGACTGGTCAGCAACACCGGGGCCCCGCAGGGGACAGTCCTCTCCCTTCCTCTTCACTGTCTACACCAACGACTTCCACTATCGGTCAGAGTCCTGCCACCTTCAGAAATTTTCTGATGACTCTGCGATAGTGGGATGTATAAAGGACGGTGACGAGTAGGGATGGGTACCGAATTCTGTACTTTTGAGGTACCGAACCGAAACACTACCGAGTATCGATTCAAGTGAGATACCAAAAAAATAAAACATTTAAATGTTTTACCTTTTTTCTTTTCATGTCAACGTTCACACGCACAATATATGCTTACCTAGGATTTGACTTAATTCAACAACAAAGCAGTCGGAGCAATGGCAAGCCGAAAACTGTCGAAATTGTAGTTATTTGAAGTTTGGATTTTTTTTTCATGACTGAGGTAGGTACATTTTATTTCTTGAGACTAAAGTACCGAAAAAAGGTACCGTTGGGTACCGGTATCGATTCACAGGTACCGGTATCGGTTCAAATGTGAAAGGTACCCATCCCTAGTGACGAGAGGGAATACCGGGAACTGGTAGTGGACTTCGTCACATGGTGCGATAAAAAACACCTGCAGCTAAATGTGGCAAAGACCAAGGAACTGGTTGTGGAGCTGGGGTGGAGGAGGAGTGCACCTGTGACCCCTGTTTCCATCAGGGGAGTCGATGTGGACATGGTTGAGGTGTACAAATACCTCGGTGTGCACATCGACACAAACTGAACGGGTCAAAACACGTAGAGGCACTGTACAAGAAAGGCCAGAGCCGACTACTTCCTCAGAAGGCTGAGATCCTTCAATGTCTGTACAAGGATGTTGAGGATATTCTATGAGTCGGTGGTGGCGGGCGCCTTCTTGTACGCTGTGACCTGCTGGGGCAGCGGACTGAGAGCAGGGGACACAAACAGGCTGGATAAGCTGGTCAGGAAGGCCAGTAGCGTGGTTGGGGTGGAGCTGGACTCCCTAGCGAGGGTGGCGGAAAGGAGGAGCCTTGCTAAGCCCCAGGCCATCAGGGAATACCCCTCCCACCCACTATACACAGACTTGGCTGACAGGAGGAGCATGTTCAGTGCCAGGCTCACACTACCTAAATGCAGCACTGAACGGCACAGGAAGTCCTTCATTCCAACAGCCATCAGACTATACAATGCATCACTGAGCACAGAGTGAAAGTTACCATCTTCTTGGACTCTTAGTTTTGAAACAGCACTATGCAATATTACACCTACTGTAGACCTCAGTATATTTTTACTGTATTTATTTACTGTATATTTTATTCCATTTATATTCTGTTCTATTCTACTCTTATCTTAGGCAATTTGATTTGATTAGCTTTGTTATTCTTATTTGTGACCTGTTCTGTCTAAATGTTTAAATGTTGAGCGATTTGCAGTGTCAAATTTCCCTCTGGATAATAAAAGTATTTCTATTCTATTTCTATTCTATTCTAAGTCCGGAGCCCTATTTTCTGAAAATCTGCCTAAAATACATACCTAAGTAAATGGCATATTGCTCCACTTCTACAAGGCCCATTTGCATGTTCTTGGTATCTAGGGACATCTATGGACCTCAGTGAATGTATTCCCCGTGTTAGGCTTGCTTAAATTGTGATGAAACAAAGGAGAATATGAATTATGATTTTTCTTTGCATCTTTGACAGTGAATAACACCATGCTAAAAATGACCAGACATGAGAAACTGCCACTGATCTCATTCAGTACCTTCTTGAGATCACGTGTACAAAAAATCTAAGGAGATGAATAAAGGGAAGATGATTAAACAGAATACCTTGTAGATACAGTACTGAATTCTGCCACATGCAATTTGAAATATTATTATAGAATAGTCCGCTCGGGCTAAAGAGGTTGAAAGCATCCACAGTATGTGGTGCTCTCAGGTGGTCGGGGAGAGCATTCCACAGACTGGGAGCGGATGAGCAGAAAGCCCGATCCCATGGTGCAGAGTTTGGTCCTTGGGCGCTGGAGGAGGTTTGCCTGGCCGGAGCGGAGATGTCATGAGGAGGAGTGAGAGGTGATGAGTTCTTTAAGGTAGATGGGGGGGGGGGGGGGGGGGGGGGGTTCCGTGGAGGCACTGGTGAGTGAGCAGGAAGACTTTGTACTCGATCCTGAGTGAGACAAGGAGCCAGTGAAGGGACTTGAGGATGAGTGTGATATGGTGGTATTTCCGCACTCCCATCAGGATCCTAGCAGCGCTATTCTGTATACATTGTAGCCTTTGGATGTTCTTACTAGGGATCCCGATGAAGAGTGCGTTACAGTAGTCCAGCCTGGAGTGGATGAGCTTTTCGGCGTCGGACAGAGTGAGTGTGGAGCGAAGTTTGGAGATGAAGTTTGGCGATGGTGGTAGAAGGAGTTTTTGTACAGTTGTTTGATGTGCGCCTCTAAGGTCAGGTGAGGGTCCATTTTAACCCCTAGGTTGGTAATTGTTGGTGACAGGGTGATGTTCTGGCCGGAAAAGGTGATGGTGGATGAGCGGACCTGCTGTGGGGTGCCAATGAGAATGGCTTCAGTTTTGGAGCTGTGTTGCACTGTTCATATTTATGACACGGATGTCTAGCTACATACTTATTAGGTATGTTAATGTACTTTTGTCGATTTAGACTGCAGGAGCAAAGACACACGTCCACACACATACTTGGTGGGGCAGGGAGAGAACTTTATTGCACATGTGCAGCAGTCATACACACATGTATGGATACCTGCAATGATCAAAATTGCTTCATAGCGCAGTAGAGGAATACAGTGGCTGACTGGCTATATATGTGAGACTGTACATTACATTATGTTCAACACCCCCACTCAGGCTCACCTTTACAAATTCACATGAAAAGAAAAACAGGTCTTCCTTAAAATCATAAATTACCTATGCCGGTCTGGCACATTATTCCTTGAATAACAACCTTTTTGTTGTTTGATACTTCTGGGTTATCTATGTTTCCCCAAACAAATAACATCTGAACTTCTCAAACTTTGGTTTTGTCAGTGGTTTGGTTAACACGTCGGCCATCATGTTTTCTGTGGGACAGTATTCAATGGATATTTTACCATCAATATGTGCGGCTCGCACAAAGTGATATTTAATATCAAGATGTTTGCTCCGTTGCCTACATACTGGATTTTTGGACAGAGCAATCGTCTGATTGTCTTTGAATATTGTCACTGGTGTGTGCTGCGTTTCCTTATTCATACCTTGGAGTAATTGAACAAGATACAGGCTCTCTTGGGCAGTGGCTGCTAGAGCCATGTACTCCTCCTTGCATGTTGACAAAGCCACTGTTGGTTGCTTCCTGGTCTTCCCGGATACAACTGGACCCTCTTTGACCAAACTAAAACAGTACCCAGTAGTACTCCTCCTGTCATTTTGATCTGACGCCCAGTCGGCATCACTATAGCCCTTTAGTTTAAGGTCTTTGTCACTTCTTTTGTAACATAGCTCATATTCACTTGTGCCCTTCAAGTAACGTAGCACCTGTTTAGCTGTTACCCAGTGTTGTTGTTTTGGCTGTGCTAGATATTGTGACAACTTGCTGACCACCCAGCTTAGGTCTGGTCTAGTAGAGGTCATTATGTAGATTAGGGTGACCATATTTTGATTTCCAAAAAAGAGGACATAACGTGGAATAAACTCGCCGAAACGGTAAAGTGTGCCACGGGCACGCCGTGATTCCGATCCGTGTGCAAATATTCACGGCCATAGAAGAGACCGTTTTGCAACCAAATATGTGTCTCTAATTTGCTCCCACGTGGCATGCAAAATCGCGCAAGTCTTGTTTACATCAGGGTCCCCCATTTTCAATTCATCATAAATGTACAGTTCCCTCCCCCATATTTACTGTATGTCACAAATGTAACAGTACTGCTTTGAGGTCTTTCTCTGGTCTGTATCCCCTTAACAATTGTGTGTATTGAGCTGTACTGTACCCATTCTGCAATCTGTTAATAAAGTTTTCAATCAATCAATCAATCAATCAATCCCGCAGTGCAATACTTCAATTCAGCCATTGGGTGGGACGGTCACGTGACCCACATCAGCCAATGGAAGCGAGGGTCCTTAAAGTATGGGTCCTTAAAGTGTTGCAGTCCTGAGAGTGTTGGTGCTGTCGTCCTGCAGCTGGATACTATTGCCTCACAGCGCGGCCGTCAGCGCGCGGCCCAGAGAGCGCCGCTGGCTCTGCGGCTCTGCAGCTGCATGCTTCTCCGGGAGTCCGGTTGGATAATCTGGTGCGCCATGTAAAAAGTTGCACGCCTGACATATCGGCATGTAACTCGAGAACCGAGGCACGGATTTTGGCGATCCAGATGGCATTCGAACAGCAATGAATAGCGCTTTAATTCGGTAATTTATATGTTCGGAGAAAAATGCAGCCCTGAGCCTTCAGATGCTCGCAAAGGGCCATGAAACTGAAACTGAAACTGAAAAACAATGAAACACCGGACATTTCGATGAATTAATAAACCCCCCCCCCCCGGACGCCCCGGACAGGGCGTGAAAACAGGACATGTCCGGGCAAAAGAGGACGTTTGGTCACCCTAATGTAGATCAGGCTGCCAACTATCTCTCTGTAACCTGTGGCATCTACAACCTCACCCTCCTCATCAGAATTGAGCTTTTGCTCACAGGGTGTTGACCTCGGTTTACAGTCGGACATGTTAAACCTCTTAGCACCTTTGCAATGTGTCTTGCCTGACACATCTTGATTTCTCAAATGTTCTGTGTGAAATCAATACCCAAGAAATGTTTCATTTCCCCTAGATCTTTCATTTTGAACTTAATTTTCAACATTTCCTTCAGCTCACTGATCAAGGCGTTGTTGTTGGCGGCAATTATCAAATCGTCCACCCAAATAATCAGGATCACCTTCTCATTTTCAGATTGTTTATCATATACACAATTGTTTGCTACATTCTGGATAAATACATTTTCTACTAGGTGATCGTGTAGGAGTTTGTTCCAGTTGCGCCCTGATTGTTTCAGGCCATACAACGACTTGTTCAGCTTACAAACCAAACGATCATCAGTGTTGGACTTAACTATGAATCTATGAACTATGAATTAGGTCATCCTGTGCCTCTCACTGACATCATGTTAGCAATTGGCGAGAATGTCTCTTTATAATCTATCCCCTCTATCTGGCTATAGCCCTTAGCTACATATCTAGCTTTGTATGTTTCAGATTCATCCTGGCTCTCTCGTAATCGTAAAGACCCAGCGACCTCCCACAACAGTTTTCCCTTTAGGAAGTGTGGTCAAGGTGAACGTTTTAATCTCTTCTTCCATTGCGTTAGCCCACTTCTGAGACTTATTAGATCACATGGCCTCCTTGTATGTGTTTGGTATCCCAAATACAGCTCTATAGAAATAATCTACATCTTGCTCGTCAGTACATTCTGCTTTACACTGGTATTCTTCCAGATATGTTGGGGTCTTCCTCTCTCTAGTTGGTTAGCGGTTTCTGCCCCACTATCCCCCTGGTTACTAGAAAGTGTACCACTTTCACCTTCTGCTCACCAGTCCTAACTGGTACTACATCAGGCTTGTATGAGTCTCTATCCCCATAGCTGTCTTCATCGTTGTTTGGACCTGTTTGTGTCTGGCAGTCTCTGTTGCTCTTCTTACTTACTTACCTATCCCCATTATGCCGGCTGGCGCATAGGGCAGCAACAAAGTTTCTCCACTTGCATCTGTCTTTGGCCATCTTATCTATGGTCCCCTAGCTCTGGTGGTTTTGCTGGAGCTCCTTCTCTATAGTCCTACGCCATGTCGTTTTAGGCCTCCCTTTCTTTCTTTTGCCTTCTGGGGTCCAGTGTAATGCGACTCTTGGGATTGCGTTGGTGTCCATTCTGAGTATGTGGCCAATCCAGGTCCACCTTTGTTTATTAATTATACAGTGTCATCTTGTTGGGTAATGTTGAGGAGGTTATTGTTGGAGATGATCTTGGGCCAGAATATACGTAGGATTTTGCGCAGGCAGGGTGTGGAAAGTGGATAATTTATGGATGTTGCTTTCTGTGGTTTTCCAGCATTCTGCACCGTATAGTAGTGTTGAGAGTACGCAGCTTTGGTAGATCCGGAGTTTTGTTTTGTTGCTGTATTGGCTTGACTTCCAGATTTGTTTAATTATTATGAAGGTTGTGTATGCTTTGTTAATCTGGTTTTGGATGTTGCTCTTCTGTACGAACTTAACTAATCTAAGCTTTGACACTTTACCTGTTTTTGGATAATAGACATTGTATGCAGGGCTGTATTTATCATATCCTATGAAAATGCCCTTCTCGCACCTTGGATCCTGTTTCTTTTTGTCTTGTCTATAGGTTTTTCTGTGCCAAAAACCATCATATGGGAAATATTTGGTGTTTTCCCTGTGAAAGCACTGTATGGGGTTTGCTTTAATCGCTTACTATAGCACCTGTTGCGTATCTGTGCAGCTGTCTGCACCGCAAACCTCCATAGCTGCTTTGGCATCTTACTTTGGCATCTTACATCCTCCAGTAAACTCTGTACCATTGTCAGACCTAATGGTTTTCACCTGCCCAAAGGAGAATGTGTCAGCTAATAATTTTTCTGTAGCTTTAGCTGTATCACTCTTTGACCTCATGAAATATGTCCATGTCATACTGCTATAGTCATCTGTGAAAGCTATGGTGTACTGTATTTATAACCATCTTTATCAGCAGACTCGATCGGGCTGCACAGATCTGTATGGACTAGTTCCAGTATTCTTTTAGCTTTGCTATCAGCCTGTCTATTTCTAGACTCCACAAATTGTCCTTGTGTACATGTATCACAGTTGAAGTTAGATTTGTCATTTTTCCCCTTAATTTTCATTCCTTCAACTACACCTTCTAGCCTTGAAACATCATCTATGTTACAATGACCAAGGATTCTGTGCCACATTTCAATATCATGACATCCTTTGTATCCATCAACATTATCATCAGTATTATTAGCTGTAGACAGATAATACAGTTTCCCAAATACTTCAATGTTAAACCTGGTACCCTAATTTTTATACCCCATCCAATTTTCACCTTGCTTGAAGTGAATTTCTGCTCCGTTGCTTGAGGCTGCTTTAACTGAGAAAATGTCCTGAGGAAACGTCAGGATATACAGGGCCCTCTTCAGTCGTGCTGTCACCTTTCTTCCTTCGCTGTCAATTAAGGTGACTTCAGCTTCTCCTCTGGCCTTGACAATTCCAGTTGCCTTTGTCCCGCCTAGTCTGCAAGATCAATTACGTGACTCTTGGGCTTAAAGTCTTTATCAACTGTTTTGAGCTTTGCAAAGTCATTTACCATGTGTGACATCGCGCCACAGTCGACCATCAAACCTCTGTTGTTGACAGTCCGCCTCACCGGCCCGGCGTCCGCCTCTGTCTCTCGGTGGGTGCCGTCTGTCTCTCTGTGCGCTCCCCAGCATCCGTCCTGGTCCCGTGCTGCACCCTGCTCTGCTCCGGTCACTCCCGCAATGGCGTCTCGCTGCTTCCCCCGGCCTGGCGCGTCTCTCCTGCGTTCCGCTCTTTTTGCTTCAGGGATGTTCGTACATGTTCGAGACTTATGCCCCTTTTTGTGACATCTGTAGCACTCAATTTGGGCCATGCTCTTTAGCTACCTCTTCCACGTGAGGTGGTGACTGCTGCGGTGGCCCTTATTATGCTGTCCCCGTCATCACTATTACTCGGCTTGTACCTTTCTGTGTCTTCAAAGCTCCTTAGTTTTGCCTTGAATTCACTGAATGTCAGGCTGTCATTATTCTGAGTAATATGAACCACGGACGGTTTGAAAGAGTCCGGCAGTCCCTTCACTATCATTCCCACTTGCAATCCGTCACTAATGTTCTCGTCGGCTCCTTTCAACGACGAGAATATTGTCTCAGCACGATCAATATACTCTGTGACGGTCTCGTTGCTTTCCATGCGAAGAGCTGAGAGTTCACAATATAAACTCAGCATGCGCGGTTTTCCTTTGCCCGCGTAATGTTGCCGAAGTATCTTCATTGCCGCCGTACCGTCGGCTGCTGCATCCCGCATAATTAGCGACAAGTTAATATTGTCCAAAACCTGCACCAGCTCCGCGTACGCTTCTCTGTTTTTCTTGACGTCTGTTGCTCTCAAGTGGGCAGCATTTTCGCCTGCAGCGATAACTGGCATGTTCAGTAGAGTCTCGCTGAGTCCTCTCAACTCCATGTGCGCTAGGAAGCGAGTTTCCCATAACTCGTATCCTCTCTCGTCGCCGTCGAACAAAAGTCTATTAAATTGCTGACTAGACATAGCACTGGGCCCATAAACTGTTGCACTGTTCATATTTATGACACAGATTTCTAGCTACATACTTATTATTATTTTGTCGAGTTAGACTGCAGGAGCAAAGACATATGTCCACACACGTACTTGGCGGGGCAGGGAGAGAACTTTATTGCACATGCGCAGAAGTCATAATGTATGGATGCCCGCAAGTATGGATACCCGCAATGACCAAAATAGCTTTATAGCACAGTAGAGGAATACAGTGGCTGACTGGCTATATATGTGAGACTACAGATTACATTATGTTCAACAAGCTGTTTAACTGAAGGAAGTTGTGCTTCCCCCACGCCTTAGTCTCCTCCAGGCAGGTGGTCAGAGTGGATGATGGCAGGACTGTGTATGGGGTATGGTTTATTTTGAGGTAGAGTTGGGTGTCATCAGCGTAGCAGAGGAATGATATTCCATGCCGGCTGATGACAGAGCCAAGAGGGAGCATGTAGAGAGTGAACAGGGTGGGGCAGAGGACTGATCCTTGAGGGACACCACAGGTGAAATGGTGGGTGTCAGACCTTGCCTCTCCCAAGGAGACATACTCCGTTCTCCCAGTGAGGTATGATCTGAACCAGTCAAGGACACAGTCTGAAAGTCTGATGGTGGAGTGAAGTCGGTGGAGGATGTCATGGTCGACAGTGTCGAAAGCTGCAGTGAGGTCAAGGAGGATGAGGAGGGAAGGAGAGCCAGCGTCAGCCCTCATCAGCAGGTCAGCACTGTTGTACATGCTATCATACAGAGTATATGGGGAGTGAAAGCAGTAGTTAGGTATGTGTATTACTTTGGTCAGTCTACAATTAGTATTTTTCTTTATTGAGATGGTATGAAGGGTGAGAGGAAGACAGAGCATGGAAAACTCAGACTTGTGGTAGGATTTGATCCCAGGCCAGCAGGGTAGGCTCCATGTGGCTCCATCTGGCGAGGGTCTTGACCACTACTCCATCTCTGGGCATGAGGGAGGATGATCCTTCCCCTCCATCCTCCACTGTCACCGGCCTTGTTCCCACCTGGCATTAAGATCCGTTCTGGGTGATCCAATCACACGTGGACAGCTCTAAGTACACCTGTTCACAGCTGGTGTTAGAGTGTGTCTCCACGTGTTAGTACAGCGGTTAAGCCTTTGAATCAAAGGAATTGTGCACTTTTTCATAAAAGCATGAAACTTCTACCATAGTAAGTTAAACCATGAGGTTTATTTTCAGATGTGGAGGGAAGTCAGATTTTACCTCTGAGGCCCGGGAGAGGTCAAATCCAAGATGGCGGCCCAAAATATTCAAAAATCCATAACTTTGGAACCGAACACAGTAGAAAAACACTTAAGGTGTCATTTCCCACCAACTTTAGGGTGCTCATTCTGTTGGTGATACCTTTGAGACCAATAGCATTCAAGAAAATAGATTTATGTTAAAGGGGTTATGCACTGCTATTCCTAGCACTATTTGGGCAACTTTACACAATTCCTGTTAGTCTATTGAAGACATTTGTAATTTTTTTTTCAAAAAAATTCATTGTTTTATATTTCTAATCCAGTACTCGAAACCATCATTTTTCAGCCTCGAGAAATCAGGCTGTTATGGCCCCGCCCATAAGCACTTTGAGTGACAGTCAGACCACAGGCTGCACTGGTAGAGGGAGGGAGGGAGGGGGGGGAAGAGAGAGAGAGTTCAGTTCAGTTCAGAGTTTTTATTTGCCACATGGAATAATACAATCATAGTTTCTTCATTAAAAAATCATAAATAGTCATTCCATGGACAAAAGGAGCAGGAAGAAGAATAAATCTTATAGTTATATAGTTACCTGCCCCTTATTCCTAAACTAACATGTATTTTCTTAATGGTCGGCTTATAACCATATATTTACACAAATAATCATTTATACCATGAGAGAGAGAGAGAGAGAGAGAGAGAGAGAGAGAGAGAGAGAGAGAGAGAGAGGAGAGAGAGAGAGAGAGAAGCCCCTCCCTCTCTCTTCCTTTTTTTCTTTCTATCACTCTCCCGTTCGGAGGTGTGTGTGTTTCGCGCGGACCTCCGTGCAGCAGGTCCCCCCCCCCCCCCAAGTGCCCCCTCTCTCTCCCTCCCTCCCTCTCTCTTCTTTTTTTTCTTTCTATCACTCTCCCGTTCGGAGGTGTGTGTGTTCGCGCGGGAACTCCGTGTGGCAGGTCCCCCCCCCCCCCCCCAAGTGCCCCCTCTCTCTCCCTCCCTCCCTCTCTCTTCTTTTTTTTCTTTCTATCACTCTCCCGTTCGGAGGTGTGTGTGTTTCGCGCGGACCTCCGTGTGGCAGGTCCCCCCCCCCCCCCCCCAAGTGCCCCCTCTCTCTCCCTCCCTCCCTCTCTCTTCTTTTTTTTCTTTCTATCACTCTCCCGTTCGGAGGTGTGTGTGTGTCGCGCGGACCCCCCCCCCCCCAAGTGCCCCCTCTCTCTCCCTCTCTCCCTCTCTCTTCCTTTCTCTCGGCTCCCTCTCGGCTCTCTCTTCCTCTCGCCCCGCAGCTTCACTCGCTGTCTAGTCTAGGTAGAATGGGGGCGGGCATCTATCCACAGCGCCCTGTGACGTGCACCAGGTCGTCAAATCAACATGACCTGATTTACTAGAGGCAAAGAGGGGATGGGCTGTAGCTGAGGAATTCGCCAATATAGTATTTAGGCCCAAAAACACATTGATACGAACTCCTATTACTATAATACAATGCTAGAGACTGAAAAATGGGTAGGAGGGGTGGGTGGGGGACACTGTACAACTGTACAAACAACACTGTACATTGGATTATTGACAAGACCATACTTGATAATTTACTGTACATTGGAGGGGGTTGTGTTCGGACATTTACAGGGGCCAGTTTCGAGTTGCAGTCTCCCTTAGGTGTTTTTTGAGAGTGTTTTTGAAAGTGGGTAGTGATTCACATTCCTTTACAGCTTTGGGTAGGGCGTTCCACATTGATGTGGCATAATTGCGAAACGTGTTTAGCCCCTTGTTTGAGCCGAATCTGGGTTTAACATGATTTGTGGAGCTCCCTCTGGTGTTGTGATCGTGGTATTCACTGACCTTTGGGAAGTATTTTGTCATGTACATGGGTACCTTGGTCGTGTAGTGTATCTTGTAGACCAGGCCCATTGCAAGTTGCTGTACTCTGTCGTCTACTCTAAGCCATCCTAGGTTGTCAAAGTGGGTAGGGGTGAGGGGGGGGGGGGGGGGGGGGGGGTGAGACTTTAGTTATGTAGCCTACTTATATACAGTAGTCTACCTTGGTTATCTGAAGTGAATTACATGCCATGATATAACCCACCTGTCATTCTCCCATATGTTCACACGCACAGCAGTTACTGTCACAACTGTCATTCAACTGTCAATCAACTGACAAGCAGGTAAGAAAGATTTTCCTTTCAGTTGTCCGTATACGTTTTCCTATACAAATTATTCAACCTAGGCCTACATTAAAAAAATATATACCTGGTGATTAACTACTAACTAATAACTAAGTTATTGTGAACTTTTTTATGTGTGTTAGCTAGCCAAAACTATCTCTGGCTAGTTGCAGCAACGTCAGCTAACGTTAGCTAGCATGTTATGAGTTAGCTAGCTAGCCAGCTAGCTAGCATTTTAGCTAATTTTGGTCAAACTTCTAAACGGTCTAACAAGCATAATTCATAGGATTCGTTTAGGACAAGACACATTTGTACTATTAAAAATACTTGAACAATGCTAAACAATGTTCAATTGTTATCCTTTCAGATTTCCATGTCGACTTGCTGGTAATTCTGATCACAATCATGTCAAAGCGTCACAGCTTGATGGACCCTACCCAGACTCCTTCATCCAAGCAAACCAAGCCTCCTCCCAGCACTCACTGGGACCTTTGTGTCCTCTGTCAAGTAGTTACAAATGAGCCTTGACAGTGCCCACTCCGAAACAAAACAAAACAGTCTGTTGGTAGTGGCCCTGGCAGAAGACCTTTTCCGGTTCTGTACCCTTCAGCACACACCAATGGACCTCAAACTGGAGCTACTAGATGCCATGGAGATGGCATAGAGTCCACTTTGAAGAGACACAATGCTGAGTGGCACAATAAATGTAGGCTTAAATTCAACAAAAAAGCATATGATGAGCAAAGTCGGGGGAATTAACTACAGCACAACAGGACAGTACCTCATCTGTACACACACGGTCTGCCCACAGCCATTCAGTCCAGAGAACCTACTTGCTTCTTTTGCAATGAGCCTGCAGCAGGCTCTTCAGGTTTACACAATGCATCAACCTACAACATTGACAGAAATGTGAGGAAGTGTGCTCTTGAGCTTGAGGACACTGCTCTGTTGGCCAAGCTTGCAGAGGGTGACATGATTGCCCTAGAGCAGACCTGGGCATTGTACGGCCCTGTACGGATTCTGACCGGCCCGCGAAAGATTACATGATAATAATATATATTTTTTTTAACTTTTTTCTTTTTTCTTTTCATGTCAAAGTTCACACGCACAATATACGCTTACCTAGGATTTGACTTGATTCAACAACAAAGCAGTCGGGGCAAGCCGAAAACGGTCGAAAGTGTGGTTATTTGAAGTTTGGTTTTTTTTTTCACAACTGAGGTAGGTAGATTAAATTTTTAGAGACTAAAGTACAGAAAAAAGGTACCGTTGGGTACCGGTATCGATTCACAGGTACCGGTACCGTATCGGTTCAAATGTGAACGGTACCCATCCCTACTGAACACACAACTGCAGGGCAAGGGCATTTTTGCTCATTAAATGCATAGCCATGTGAAAGCCTTCATGACAAAGTTGCAATTAATTTCAAGGCAACTAGGCAGCAACAATCTCAAACACATGAAAACCCTGAAAGAAGTCAAACCATCAGCTGATCACCGGCACAGGTACTCATCCATGTTGGGAGCACTGCATGGTGAATTTTCAAGGTGTTTTCAGGATTTCAAAAAGGTTGAGGATGAAATGCAGCTGGTTTCCTCTCCCTTTACCTGCAGTGTTGATAGTTGTTCAGCTTGAACTCATTGACCTGCAGTCTGATTCACTACTAAAAGAGCACTTTAAGTCAGCATCACTGCTAGAGTTCTACTCTGCTCTCAAGGAGGAGAACTTTCCAAACATCAGGAGACATGCTCAGAAGATGTTGGTTCTCTTTGGATCCACCTACATATGTGACAAGACATTCTCAGTCATGACGTTTACCAAGTCCAGGTACAGATCCTCTCTCACTGATGAACATCTGGCAGCTGTGCTTCGCATCTCCACCTCAGACATGCAACCTGACTTTGATGGACTTGTTAAAGCTCAACAGAGACTGGATTTCTCACACTGAATGAAAAAAAAAGAACTGAAGAACACTAAAATGTGGAAATATAACAAGTGAAATGGGACACTTGATCCTTTTTTTTCTTTTTTTGTACAGTTCTGAAAACATTAAATGTTTAATATAGGTATGTAAAGTAAAATAGGCTACAAACTGGGACACTTTTCTTTACACAGTTCAGTGACATGTCTTGTTTATTTTTGCTATAAGATGATGTGATGTCTTTAGAAAGCTAAGAAAATCCTTGTTTCAATAGTATATGAAACTCAAAATGCCCTTTGTTATTAATGTTTCACATTTTGTTTATCATTTTGAAAATAAATTCTATTTGAATAAATGATATTTTTGAAAGCTAACCTCACCTTTTAATTGCCAAATAATAACACTCTTACCAGGGGTCAAAACAATGCCATTTACTGCTTTTTATATAGAAATAAAATGTATATTATGCATAATTGAGTTTGGAATTTTGGCCCGGCCCTCCAACATATTTTCAGTTGCTCATTCGGCCCCCTGGGAAAAAGAATTGCCCACCCCTGCCCTAGAGGCCAAGTACCATACTCTCTGTCTGTCATCATTGTATAACAGAGCTACATCTAAACGCAATGATGGAAATGAGTCTGGCCTACATGGCATAGCCTTTGCACAGTTAGTGGCAAACCTGGAAGACATGAGCAGTGATGAGAACAGTGCCCCTGTCTTCAAATTGACAAACATCGCTCAGTTATACAAGACCAGGCTAGAACAACTTGGCCTGACTGTGAAGGAAAGTATTCACACTACCAGACTGAAAGAACGACTGCTTTCTGAGCTTCCCCATCTGAGGGCACATGCACAAGGAAGAGACACACTACTAAGTGTCGAGACAGACATTGGACCAGCTCTGATGAAAGCCTGTCAAACTGACAGTGATGCCATGCACTTAATGCGAGCAGCACAAGTAGTGCGCAAAGAGATCTTTAATTCATCTTTCTCTTTTGATGGGTCATTCCAAGAAAACTGCCAGCAGAGTGCTGTGCCGCCATCTCCCGTCAACATGGTACTTGATGGTACAAACATTGAGCATCAGACCACCACAAAACCTGCCCTAACAATCTCCCAATCTCCCATACATCTCTGCTCAACTAGAGGTAAGCACCTGTGTTGATCTTGTCTGGGATGTATACCTGTCTGCCAGCCTGAAATCCTCCACAAGACAGAAGAGGGGAAAAGGCACAAGGAAAAGAGTGGCTCCCCTCACTGTGATGCCCAAGAACTGGAAAGACTTCCTTCGGTGTGATGAAAACAAAACAGAGTTGTTTTCCTTCCTGCTTCTAGCACAGGGCAATGAACTGTACGCAACAGATGGAACTGGAGTCCTCTGCATTCCTGCTGACTCATGTGTGGCCTGCCATGTACGCAGGAGGAGGATGACACTCGGCTTCTTCTGCATGTGGCAGATGCTGTGCAGAAGGGTTGTAGGAAAGTGACCATACGCACCGTTGACACAGATGTGGTGGTTTTGGCAGTCTTCTTTTAGCAGAATATCTCCTGATGAACTGTGGGTTTCCTTTGGTGTTGGGTCGAGTTTCCGGTTCATTGCCATTCATCAAATGGTTGCCACAATGACTCCAGTCAAGTGTCTGACTCTCCCTGTCTTTCATGCTTTCACTGGGTGCAACACTGTGTCTGCATTTGCTGGCAGAGGAAAGAAGAGTGCCTGGGAGACTTGGAAGTCTTTCCCAGAGCTCACTGATGCTTTCCAGGAACTCCTGTACATGCCAAGTGAGGTCAGTGAAGATTCAAGGGTACTTCTGGAACGATTTGTGGTGCTTATGTATGACCGAACCAGTGAGAGCATGGATGTGAATGACGCCAGGAAACAGCTCTTCTCCCAAAAGTCCAGGGCCCTCATTCATCAACGTGGCGTGGAAAATGTTCTATTTCCACACGTAAGCACAGAATTTAGAATCAGTGCACGCACAGAAATATTGGGATTCATCAACCGTGCGTACACAGGTCCTATGCTCCTCCGTGTTGATGAATACCACTTTGTTCTACCGTCAATGCTCGTGCATGATTATCCATATATAGTCATGAAAGTGATGAAACACCCCCCATGGGATGTGAAATAATGGACTGACCCGAGCGGAACTCTGAGAAACTTCACAGAGATTGTTCACTGCTGTCGAACCAAGAAGACACAACGCGTGTTATGGGATAAATAAAAGGCGGACTTGTAAACGGTGATGTCAGATATCAACGGCTCCCTAAGACCATTGCTGCAATTCTGCCTGGACAGCTCAAAATCCTAATAAAGCCCGTTCGTTGACCACTGTTTGGCGTTGGTTGTGTGTCATTATAACCGTGCTGTAATATGAATGCCTTTATTAGTTGTGTTCGATTGGCTATATGATTTTTAGAGGCATCTATTTTATATTTTTTACAAAATAGATGCCTCTAAAAATCATATACTATTAGGTAGCCTATATGGATTACATATAATAGCAGCCATAGCCTACATTATGCAACAGTAACTTGCGCATACCAGTGTATGCGACGGACCAGTGTATACCTTATATCATATCATATTCATATAATAGTTTACTCTATCAGCATACCAGCATGTAATATGTTCTTTGTTAGAACTCAACTCGTTATTATTTTGCACATAGATTGCAGAAATACGGGAACGTTTTGATTTACATTAAAAGGCTTTGACATTGTAAAACTAAATACGTGGAATTCTGTAAGCATAATACAAGTCATATCACCCACACGATATGCTCTGTGTCCAGAGCATGTATGCTTTTCATTCATTTAAGACACATTATTGCAAGGGTTTTGTAATACACATACACCCTGGTGTCATTGCAATGCGTTTTTTTATTCTTTCTTATACAGTAAAAAGGGGGAAGAACACTATATCGTGGGTGTTCATATGACTTGTATTCTGCTTACAGCTTCGAAATTCCACTTGTTTCGTTTAACGTAAAGCCTTTTAAATATAATCAAAACGTTCCCGTGTTTCTGCGGTCTGTGCGCAAAATAATAACGAGTTGAGCTACGCGGAGCACAGTCAGTCAGTACACCCTGTATATTCCGATAACGCTATATAAACCATGCTGCATTCATTCTGAGAGAAATATCTATTATTCCAAATGCTATTTATAGGGTTTTGACCATAATTACACTACTGTTGCTATTTTACAATTAACTATAATGAATTACGGTTCATACAGAACATGCCAGTGTTGAAACTAATGCACAGAAGCTCATTTCCTTGTTGTAATAATATATTCTACCACTGGGCGTCAGCTAAGTGTGCTCCGAGCTGTGCGTAAATATAAGCACGGAATCAAGTTCAAGTTGAAATTGATGAATCCCACTCTTTGCTTAGAAATGGTTGTACGCACAGGTTAAGCACAAATCTGTGCGTAAGACACGTTGATGAATGAGGGCCCAGGACATTAGAGGACATCCCTCCAACCCAGGCAGCCCTCATACAGCACATCAAGCAGACTTGCTATCAGGCCAATATTTGGAACCAGTCACTGGTCCTGGATCCAGAGATGCCAGAGCCATCTGCCTGGGGCTGGACAAAAGAAACAACTGGGTGGCAGCCACTCTGGACAACTCTTCCTGAAGCAGCAAAGTCTTGCCATGAGCTGGTCCGCTGCAACTGCCAGAAAGGGTGCACTGGGGGTGCTCCTGAGTCAAAGCTGCACTTAAGTGTAGATCTCTGTTTATGTTCTGGGGACTGTTAAGATTTTAGATCTTTAGTTCTCTGCTTCTCCGTCCCTTGATGGTTTTTGTTTTGTAAAGCGACCTTATGACCAATGAAATGTTATGTATAAATCAGTAACAAAATAAAAACATATAAAAAAGTTAAATAATAAATTAGTTTAAATAACTTATGATAATTATTATTATTATTGTTGTTGTAATAATCATTATTAACATCATTATTACTGTTATTATTTTGGAAATAAACTACCTTTTTTCACTGTTTACCTCCCTTTGTCTGCATAATTTGACCTCCACATTGATCTAAATGCATTTTCTTGAATGCTATTGTTCTCAAAGGTATCACCAACAGAATGGGCACCATGCAGTTGGTAGGAAATGATACCTTAAGTGTTTTTCTACTGTGTTCGGTTCCAAAGTTATGCATTTTTGAATATTTTGGGTGGCTATCTTGGATTTGACCTCTCCTGGGCCTCAGAGGTCAAATCTGACTTCCCTCCACATCTGAAAATAAACCTCATGGTATAAACTTACTATGGTAGAAGTTTCATGCTTTTATGAAAAAGTGCACAATTGTTTTGCTCTCCTGTACTATGTGTCTTGAGTGACCACTTGTGATCGGATCTCGCTTCCCCACTCAGTATGCAAATAAACAAAAATTTAAAAATAAACCGACACCTACATTACTGAAGTTGCATCCAAATGAGATAATAGAGCTCATGCAGTGTTTCCATTACACTTTACAATGTTACTGTGAAATCCCTTTAATTTAGAGAGACTACACAACTTGTCAAATGCTTCCGACAGTGAAAATGGAGAGCCATCCCACTGGCGCTGGCCAGCTATGATTTTCATTATAATGTTATGCACTGCTCGTCTTGATTTCCCCCCCCCCCCCCCCCCCCTCTCTCTCTCTCTCTCTCTCTCTCTCTCTCTCTCTCTCTCTCTCTCTCTCTCTCTCTCTCTCTCTCTCTATCTCTCTCTCTCTCTGTCTCTCTCTCTCTCTCTCTCTCTCTCTCTCTCTCTCTCTCTCTCTCTCTCTCTCTCACATCAACTACCTTCATGTTTGAAATGAATAAGGAGGTGAGATGATCCGCACACAACAGTGCCATTTATGCATGCATATAGGCTATTATCCTTCCATATTCCCATTGTGGATATTAGCCTACAGCTCGCTTGCATTCTGCATGCATTTAGCTTTTCCGTCATCCAAATGACTTGAAAGCTAGGAAGATGCAGATAATAAAACCACTCTCCATGCGACAGAACATTGGAATGATCAGAAATTGTATTTTCCAAGCAATAGAAGGATGACCAGCAAGGTGTTATTAAGGCAAAATTATGTAATTTATATTATTAATCAGCATTAGAAGACCTAATATAAACCATAGCGATACCGGAATAAAAAACTTAAATAGCCCATATTAATATAGGCCTAACGCAGCATGGTTTTTATATCTCCCTAATATAATAATAATATTTCTCCCTCCGATATGATGAGGCATAAAAGGGGTGGATTTTTCTGGGGGAAAAGATTAACGGGACACTGGAATATTACTCCAAGTCGGAAGGTTTTCTCAACATACTGTATAGGCTATACTGCAATTAAAAGGCCTGCCTGCCAAGCAACAATTTGGAGAGGATACTGGATAACTTTCAGGAGAGTTGAACCAGGGCAGCACACAGAAGAGATTTGGCTGGAGTTGTAATGACAGGAGGGAAATGCTTGGTAATTCCTTTATACTGTATGTATAGCCTAATATAGCAATGTAATCAAGTCATTCTCACAAGGAAGAACACTATAGAGCGTGGTGCCGCCTCCTTCATGTGAGCAGTGTATATTTATAGCCTGGGGCGGCGGAAGAGGCATGTCAAGCCCACATTATAATGGAGGATTCAATTTCTGATAACATAACAACTCTTTTACTTTGGATTCGTTCAAAAAAAATTGAAAATGTGGCAGCCCTATTATAGCCTACTGTATATATGGGTGTTAAGACATCATGAATAAAGCCAGCTTGCACAATTTGAGAACCAACTGGAGATGCGAAAAGAAGGAAGAAAGGGTTCGCAGACACATTTGCCTTCTGTGTTCAGCATATAATTATATAGAAAGAGGTAAATCCTCGACTGCGGAAGACATGGTTTCATTGGGGCCCAGGATGCAATTTGCGTACAGACTCTTAACCTCTTAAGCCCTAGCCATATTTTCAGAAAATATGCCTAAATGTACATACCCAAGTAAATGGAAGATTGCTCCACTTCTACAAGGTCTATTTGCATGTTCTTGGTATCTAAGGACATCTATGGACCTCATGGAATGTATTCCCAGTGTCAGACATATTGTGTCTGTTACTATACTTGAGTAAATTGTAATGAACCAAAGGAGAATATAAATGATTATTATTGTTATTTTTCCATTTTTGACGGTGACAGATGGGCAGATGATTTACAGGGGGTTTTGTATTTAGAATTTTGCCATCCGGACACATGCAATTTGAAATATGAATATAGAATATCAGGCCTATAAATTACCTTGTTATGGCCATGTCATACATCTATGGATCGGGCCAAATCTCGCTTATGATACGCTTACCGTCTTCTCCAGAATCAGACAAGAAGATAGATACCTAGGCTAGCTTGTAATAATAATAATAATAATAATAATAATAATAATAATAATAATAATAATAATAATAATAATAATAATAATCTTTATTTATATAGCACATTTCATACATAGAATGCAGCTCAAAGTGCTTAACAGAGCAAAAAAAAATTAAACACAAAATTTGACAATAAAGCAAACAAAAGTAAAGAAAAGAAAAGCAGGGGTTTAAATCACAAATTCACAAATCTTTTTTCTTTGCAAAACATGATTAAGAAAATAGCTAAAAAGCATAAATGACAACAGGGATTTTTTAAAAGCAAGAGTATACAAATAGGTTTGGACCTTTAAAGTTTGGAGCTGTGCACAGAGGCGGTTTTATATGTAGTGGGAGATTATTCCAAGCCGTCGGCCCATAGAAACAAAAAGCTGACAATTAACCTCTTAAACCCGGAGCCCTATTTTCTGAAAATCCACCTAAAATACATACCTAAGTAAATGGAATATTGCTCCACTTCTACAAGGGCCATTTGCATATTCTTGGTATCCAGGGACATCTATGGACCTCACTGAATGTATTACCAGTGTCAGAAATATTGTGTATATTACTAGGCTTGCTTAAATTGTGATGAAACAAAGGAGAATATGAATTATGATTTTTCTTTGCATCTTTGACAGTGAATAACACCATGCTAAAAATGACCAGACATGAGAAACTGCCACTGATCTCGTTCAGTACCTTCTTGAGATCACATGTACAAAGAATCTAAGGAACTTAATAAAGGGAAGATGATTAAACAGAAGGTTTTGTAGATACAGTACTGAATTCTCCCATCAGGACCTGTAACGGTTCCAGGGAGGACAATGTGAACATTGGTCGCCTACCTCCCTCCGGTGGTCTCATAGCGCCATCTAGTGGGCATCGCCAGATGGTGCAGACCACCATTTTGTGTTGGATGACAGTAATTGAGTTAATTTCTTCATGTATGTTGTGCTGTGCTTTTCCTTCCCTTGTTTAATTGTCGTCCTCCTGTCTGGTTGTTGTTTGTGATATTGCTTTGGTTGTTGTTGTGATATTGCTTCAACCACCGTCTCCGTTCTCCAATCATTCTGCAGTTCTGGGGCTCCTCCGTCAATCCGCATATTGGGTTCTACTTTCCCCCCGTTTCCTAACAGAATGACGCCACCATTACAGAACCCAGCGGAAAAGTTAAAAGGGAGGATGAGTGTTATCCTTAAGTTAATGGATGGGGATATGTCCACCTATGCCCCAGCTAAATGCGTTTTCCTGCTGCAGACGATCTAGTCCATAGTGGACCAGAGTCCGGACCAGGAGGCAGAGATGAGGGTGGTGGCCGACCAGGTCAGAGTCCTCATGGGGAGGTATTGTTGCTTTCCACCCTCTGACCTGCCTCTTTATCGTGGCCCTGCAGCTAACCAGGCCTCCCCAGCTAGCATTGTCCCTCCACAGCTAGCACAGTCCCTGCACCTAACCAGGCCTCCCCAGCTAGCACAGTCCCTGCAGTTAACCAGGCCCCCCCAGCTAGCCTAGCTCCTGCTGCAAAACAAGCCCCACTGCTAGCCTAGCCCCTGCAGCTCACAGACCTCCGAGAGCTAGCAAGGCTCGGAGGACTAGCGTGGCTATTATAGCTAACCAGGCCTCCACAGCTGGCCCGGCCTCCGCTGCCAGTCTGGTTCCGGTCAGGGTAGCTCCGGCTGTCACCGCTCACCCTCCGGCTCCCACGCCACACCGGAACCGGCCCGGTCTCCATGCCCAGCCCAGCCTATACGCCGGCGGGTTCCGGCTACTCATCTCCGGCTCCTACGCCATGCCTCGTCGCCGGGACTTGCCGGGTCTCCACGCCCAGCCCAGCCTCTACGCCTGGTCCGGCTGCAACATCGGGTCCCGGATCCTCCTCGACTGGTCCTGGCGCCCCGTCTGGTCCTGGCGCCCCGTCTGGTCCTGGCTCGTCGACTGGTCCTGGCTCCCCGTCTGGTCCGGCCCTACGCCGTGACTGGTGCCCTGGTCCTCGCCATTGTCTTCACCGTGGTCTACGCTGGGTCCTACTCTGGGGGTCGTCGCCGTTGCACCTCCGTTCCGGCTCCCCTGGTCCGATCCCGAGTCCGGCGGCTGGAGGGTCCCTCGTCCGGGATCCGGCTCCGGGTTCCTTACCCTCGCCCCTGTGCTCCAGGTCTCCTGACCGGCCCTCTGTTTCCCTTCCCGCCCCCCCTCTCTGGGCCTCTGTCCCCGTCCCCACCCCCCCTCGTCGGGCCTCTGTCCCCGGGTCCAGCCCCCCTCTCCGGGCCTCTGTCCCCGTCCCCACCCCCCCTCATCGGGCCTCTGTTCCGAGGTTCAGCCTCCCTCTCCGGGCCTCTGTCCCCGTCCCCACCCCCCCTCGTCGGGCCTCTGTCCCCGGGTCCAGCCCCCCTCTCTGGGCCTCTGCACCTGTTTTTGGGCCCCCTGGCTGCTATGCCCCTCCTGGGTTATTTTCTCGGGCTCCCGGCCCCAGTTTTCCGGGTCCTCGCCCTCAGTTTTTTCCGGGGTCTCTGCCTCCTGCTTCGCCCGTGTCCGGACGATATTGTCGGTCATCTGGAAGCCGCCCGTTCGGGGGGGGGGGTACTGTAACGGTTCCAGGGAGGACAATGTGAACATTGGCCGCCTACCTCCCTCCAGAGGTCTCATGGCGCCTTCTAGCGGGCACCGCCAGAGGTTGCAGACCACCATTTTGTGTTCGATGACAGTAATTGAGTTAATTTCTTCATGTATGTTGTCCTGGGCTTTTCCTTCCCTTGTTTAATTGTTGTCCTCCTGTTTGGTTGTTGTTTGTGATATTGCTTTGGTTGTTGTTGTGATATTGCTTTTGTGTCTAGTTTGGTGTTTGTTTGTTCTGTGTTTTGGATTGGCCTGGCCAGGTGTTGCCAATTGTAATTGGTCTGTGTATATTAGTGTGTTCTGTCCTCACTTCCTTTGTGGCATCATACCTCTGTGTTCCCCTACCTGTCGTGTCTGCTGTTGTCTTCCTTGCCCTGCTGTTTGTATTGAATCTTAGTAAGTTTTATTAGTATTCCGTTTTTTGTGCTTCTTTGTTTTTCAGTTCTCTAGTGCCAGCTCGGCTGTGCCTTTGCTTTTGTTTTGGGATTTGTAATATACCCTTGCTCTCTTGGTTCTAAAAATAAATATTAAATATAGAACACTACGTTTTGTGAAGAGCAACCACCGTCTCCGTTCTCCTATCATTCTGCAGTTCTGGGGCTCCTCCGTCAATCCGCATATTGGGTTCTACTTTTTCCCCGTTTCCTAACACGGACCAATGCAATTTGAAATATTATTATAGAATATAGAATAGCAGGGCGGCTACGTGGTGCAGTGGGTAAGGCGCTCACCACGAATACTGGAGATGCTGGGTTCGCCTGTTCGAGCCCAGCGCTCCACATTGCTTTCAGTTTAGCTGGTCGTCCGTACTAATACACATTGGCAGTATTAGGGGGTGGGAAACTGATGGGTGGGGATCGTGCGTACAGGTCGGTTGGTGCGCCTGCGCAGTAGAATCAGGAAGCGATGGGGGCGGCACCCCTGACACTGAAAGATTGCGCCGCGCAGGTGAAAAGATGCGACTGCTGTTACCTCGAGTATCGGAGGGGACTCGTGCTATATATGACTTAGTTCACATTGCAGCCGGCTTGTGGGAGGCAAGAAACAGCGTTCGAGACAGGGGAGGGTTGAATTGGATGATACGAAATTGGGATGGGAGAAAAATAGAAAATGGGAGAAAAAGTGGATAAAAAAAAAGAATAGGCTTATAAATGACCTTATTATAGCCAATGCGCACATTTATGGATTGTGCCAAAGCTTATCTTTCAAATGCCAAGTTCAATTTGGATTTAGTATCACCAGGCGTGCATATAATGAAATATACTGTATGTACAGTAGGTTTATTATTCTGGCCAGAGTGCCGCCATTTTGAAACTAATTTCAAATCTGATTGTTGCTGCATGCAAAAAATAGGGAAGAGAAACTAACTGCGCTCCAATTTTGTCAATAACGTTTTGTGGTTTATTATCCCAAGTAATAAGAGATATTTGCTTGAAGCCCCATAGAGGCCTTTGGGAAGTGTTGTTCTGAAAAATGCCAACGCTCATTGAAAGGTCTCGATGTCCTCTTCAAAATGGCGTCAAATAAACTACAATTCCCATCGGTAAATTACAAAAAAATGCTGATTTCGCGCACAAAAACGAATACTAAAATCACACTAATAACACTTTAACCTATTGGTAAACTAACTTATTGATGATAATATACATTATAACTGCTGTTGTGACATGATTATGATGGTTATACTTGTTAAAAACGATAATTTGGTCAGACAGTCTGGAGAGGTTTATTTATGACGTGATGTCATTTGCGGTCTGCCGACGGACCACACGGTTAAGAGGTTAAGAGCTTTAAAAAAAGGCACGAGAATTTTTAAATCAATCCTAAAAACAACCGGGAGCCAATGCAGTGAAGCTAAAACTGGAGTAATATGTTCCCTCATCTTAGTTCTAGTTAAAATTCTGGCTGCCGCATTTTGGACAAGTTGTAATCTGTCAGTTGTTTTCTTTGGCAGGCCAGAAAAAAGTACATTACAATAATCAAGCCGAGAGAAAACAAAAGCGTGGATCAGCGTTTTTGCATCATCCAGGGACAGATTTGTGCAATATTTCTAAGATGAAAGAAGGTAAATCTTCGTAACATGATTAATGTGTGTATTGAAATTCAATTCAGAATCAATAATAACCCCCAGGTTCTTTACTGCAGTGTTATCTTCTACATTCAGGTTACCCAGTCTACTTATTATCGATTATCTCTGCTCACTAGACCCCACTATGAGAACTTCTGTCTTATCCTAATTTAGCTTGAGAAAATTCTCACTCATCCAGCATTTAATGCTGGTCAAAGAGGTCAACAGCGGGTCTAGAGTACAGGGCCCTGTTTCTTGTACCTGGTTCAACTAAGTCGATCAAGATGTCATTATCCAGCTTCAGTTAACCCGATGTTTGAAGCCGGGATTTTCCTGTTCCTCGAAGGTGGATTCAGTCTCGTTAACTCAAGCCAGACTTGCGACCCAGGCTAAATGCGCGCGGCCGCTTCAGTTGAAAAGCCAGCACGTATCGATAGCAGAGAATCTGATTCTCTAGCGGCATTGATTGATTAATTGATTTAGAACTTTATTAACATATTGCAGTACGGCTCAATCGCCTCGCCGACAAGTTAAATGCGTTATCTATAGGCTAATTTCAAGTCCCTCATTACCTCAATCAATCAGATTATATTTCTTTAAACTTGCCTGCTGGATTGAATAATCAAATGAGATTTTGCTAGCGAAAATAATTAGTAAAACTGTTATACAGAATAACGATACGGCTCCCTTACCCATTGATTGATGTATGGTCGATCTTTTACTTATCTTCTCTGTGGTCTAACGGGTTGTTCTTTTGACTTTCACGCAGACGACCGGGGTTCGAGACCCAGTCATCTCCTTCTTTTTGCAATATAGGAATAATTCAATTTGGTGCACGTTGAGAGCTATATAAAGAATGACATCCTCAATGCATGTAGATTTATAATATTTTAACTTAAAACTATGCTACCTTTGCGTATAATCATTAATATTATATTCCAAAAATTTATATTGGAATGACGGGGGTTTCAAACCCCGGTGGCCGGGTTGCCAGGATTGAGCACTACCGCTGAGCCACTGTGCCAGATGGGATAAATTCATTGTTTATACATTAATGAACGAGAGACCCGTGTTTAGAATATTCTTTGTTTTGAATGAAGTTTTATCTCTTTATCCTCATTCATTAATGTGACGTCAACGGCTCATTCAATTTCTCAAATCCGTCAAACAGCGCATCTCATCAGACATCTTAATCCCAGTTACAATTAAAATAACCACATAATGTGTACATCGCACGAGCGAGCGCCACGGTATATATAACATGCATTATTTAGGACAAAGTGAATTTAGTATCAGCATTTTGGGTCTATTTTACATTTCAAAAGCCCCCTCTGGAAGAATGGAGCACAAAAACGTAATTCAGAATGGTATAATGCAGATCGTAGACTGTGGGAATAATTTCAGGAAACGGGCTGTCACTTCTTTGCGGGGGCGTGGCGATGGTTCAGGCTAACTTGAACTTAAACTCTGCTTTCGACCAGGCTCAAACTTTTGGATCTGTTGTCATGGTGATTTGGAAAATCCAGGTACGGGGAACCGGAAAGTCCGGCTAACTCAGTTATCCAGTTAAAGTTATCCGGCTAACTCAGTTATCCAGGTACGAGGAACGGGGCCCAGGGCTCGTCTGGAGCTACCGAGAGGTTTAGCTGGGTATCATCAGCATAGAAATGGAAGTTAATTCTGTGCCACCCAGCGGCAGTATATACAGGGAGAACAATAAAGGGCCAAGAATGGAGCCCTGCGGGATACCAGAACAGATTTGTCTTTGTGTTTGTCAGAATCATAATCCGCTAGATTGACAGAGTAGCTTCTGCCTGTCAAGTAGGAATAAAACCAGGACAAGGCCGTGCCTGACAGACCTATCCAGTACTCGAGACGGTGCATTAAAATTGTGTGATCAATTGTGTCAAACGGTCATTGATTACCTTTACAAGTGCTGTCTCAGTGCTATGGCCCCTCCTAAAGCCTAATAGCTTTATACTGAACGAACTGAAAATAAATTGGTATATCTTCTTGTCTGACTGGAGGAGACGGTAAGCGCATTTCCCATAATGTTGGCGTGTTCCTTTAATGCCAAGTGGAAACAGGACTACTGTGCACCTAATCTCATCAATTATCTTTTTTTATATAGTTACTGAACTGGCTTTCTTGTTCTTCTTTCTCTTCTGCTTACTGTATGTTGCCTCAATCATCCACATTGTAGCTCAAGTGTGTGGGGCAAGGCATTGCTTAACGGTCTTCAATATGACAAATCATATTAGATTCATTGTGCTGAGTCAAGACTCAGGTAGATTTTCCATAAACTGTGTATCCCTTGCAGTGCTGTCAAAGCAAATTAAAGGTAGGTCTATTGGCTTTTTGGCGTCTTTCCCAAAACCTTGCTGAGTCACGCATTAAGAAGCACAGCCAAGGTACAAGGAAGCACGACTGCAGAATGTGAGCGGCACCCTGGCATGCTTTTCGTTTCAGAAATATATTTCAGAAATGGATTTCAGAAATGGATCATCTCACCCTGCGACTTTTCTCCACATCCAGCAAACCACCGTACATGTTGCCCATTCAATCAGGCACAACTTGGCCTATGACAGACCACAAATCCCATGCAGAGTTAATATTGGAGGAAAGCCAGGGTTTTGAGACGGTGGGCAGGTTATCAGACTTTGTTTATTTTGTGGCACAGTGACAGACAGGTTTCTGGAGTGAATTCCGGGGGCTTTGTATCAGCAACTACCCCCTATTTGCATATTATAATCTGATTACAACATTAAACAATTCAATTATATGTCCTCATCAGAAATATGATTGAATGGGCTGTTTTCTGTTCAAATATACATGATGTTGTTGGAAATAGTCAAGTGGACTATGAAAATAGACAAGAGGAGCAGAAGTGGTCCCATTCAAACCTTTTGTCCAGATGCTGAATATACTTTCCCTTAGATCATTGGTTCTCAACCTGTGGTACACGTACCACCGGTGGTACTTGGGCCCCCTGCTGGTGGTACTTACAAAAAAATAAAGAAAGAAAGAATTATTATAATTATTATTATTAAAAAAAAAAATTAATAAAAATCCACAGTCATGCCACTGAACTTAGAAGCAGGCCAGGCCAGTGTTTCTAGTTGCGGCGGCGCGATAGTTAGATCACCTAAGTGGGGAACAACCAGGAGATCACTGTGACAGAGAGTAATACAGTCTAAACCAGGGGCCGACATTGGCCCGCCAGCAATAATTTCTGGCCTGTCAGTTTATTTTGAGAATATGATATTTATTTTACGAGCGGGAAATATTCACTTGTGACGCCAGAGTGTTTTCGTGAAGCTGTATCTATCTATTCATCATATCTATGTCTGTCACTATAGCCAATTGAAATGCTAGAAATGGTCACGTGGACTGGGAGAACCAATGGAATAGTCCCACCGTATATTGTCCCTAACGAACTTTCACCTCTGCGTTCGGGATGAGAGCGACTCACGTTAGCAAAAATGTGTAAAAAAATAAAAATAAAACGTCTTTGGATAGCTTCTTTGCAACTGAGGAGCCAGAAGAGGAGCCTAGACCTCCAAGACACATAAAGCTTCTTTTAATAAACAGGAGTCATACTTAAATTACGGGTTTATCGCAACAGGTCGGTGACTCTTGCGTGCCGAGGTCCTCTCTACATAATATGTGGCGACAAGATAGCAAACGAGGCAATGATGACAACTGTGTTCAAGTTGGCAGATAAAGTAGCTGCATTCAACGCCAATCTGGAATTGGAGGGCGGCGAGTGGATATTTGACATGTTTCAAACATTAGCAGGGATTTTGGACTGAACAAGCCCAAGGCAGTTATGGTGAGTCGTGTTTACTTTTCATGCATTCTGATCTGCTGTTCATGTGTATATGCACTCGCCGCGGTGCTGTATGAACATCAAATGCCCATCCTACTGATCTGCTGTTCATGAATGAATGAAAACGTTATTTAACAGATTGCAGAATGGGTACAATACAGTACGGCTCAATACACACAATTGTTAAGGGGATGCAGACCAGAGAAAGACGTTTGTCTTGTTTACATCAGGGTCCCCCATTTGCGAGTGCATCATGTGTATGCACTCGCCGCAGTGCTGCATTTTTCACTATCATTATATTAAATTAGCCATTGTTTTTGGTCCTGGCCCGCCATTCAATGGCTTGGGGAAAATTTGGCCCGCGGCCAGACCTAATTGCCAACCCCTGGTCTAAACAGTCATACATCTTTTATTCAACTTCAGCCCCAGATTTCAATTTTTTTGTAATGTCAGATAAAAAATTAAATACTCCCACTTTTATGAAGAGTTGTTGTTAAATCTGACATTACAAAAAACAAAAAAATCCATCAAAATCAGTGTTGTTGCTAATCATTGACACGTGCTAGCCTGTAATAACCCCCCCCCCCCCAGAAAAATCGACTTTGCATTTGATATATTGAAAATATTTCACTTGAGAGAGAGAGAGAGAGAGAGAGAGAGAGAGAGAGAGAGAGAGAGAGAGAGAGAGAGAGTTTGGATGAAATACTGTACAGTTGTTATTTTGTTCATAATGTTCTCATTTGCTGTGTGATAATGATGGTTATTATTCTGTTATTAATGTTATCACTGTGTGTCACTTACTGTGTGTGTGTGAGAGAGTGTGTATGTGTGAGAGAGAGAGAGAGAAAGTATGTTTGAATTAAGTACATTTGCTGAAATACAGTTCTTAATTATCTCACTTGCTATGTGAGAATGTTAGTTATTATGTTCTCAATGTCCCTTGCATTGTATGGGAATTGTGTGGAAGAGTTTGCTAGTTCTAGTGCTACCCCTTTGTACATTGTGGCTGTGTCTGACAAAAGTTAACAATAATGTTATTAGGAATACATTTGCATCCTGCGCGAACTGTGAATAGACTGTATTTTAACGTCGGCCATATGGTGGTACTTGGAGAGCCAGCTATGTTCTCAGGTGCACTGTAAATAATGTGACTAGTGACAAATGTATTGAATAAGTTAGCTAAATTTAAACCAAAAACGTAAGTGCATGTTAATAATAATAACAACAGTTAAAATGTGTTGGATTTAGTAATAACATGCCAAATCATGAGTTAATATAGCCAAACATTTATTTTTTTATTTAAATTTTTGTATTATCTTTTCCCCCCCTCCTTTTTCCGATTTTTCTCCCATCCCACTGTTAGTCGTTATGTCAATTCCCAACCCCCTTCCTGGTTGTTGCGCACTCCCCCCTACTGTTGGTCCGGGAGGCCGGAGACTGTCACATGCTTTCCTCCGACGCATGTGCAGCCAGCCGGCAGCCAGCCTGGCAGCACAGATTCTCACTGGGAGAGTGTAACGTGTGGAAGGTCACACTACCTCCCTCCAGATCCTACCCTCGCTGTGCAGGCGCCCCGACCGAACTGTAGGGGTCGCTGTCCACAACGCCCAGGACCCACCCATCAGCTAACCCACCCCTAACACTGCCAATTGTGTTAGTATGAATGACCAGCCAAGCTGAAAGCAATGCAGAGAGCTGGATTCGAACCCAGCGTCTCCAGCGTTGATGGCGAGTGCCTTGCCCACTACACCACCTAGCCGCCCACTAGCCCAACATTTTAAGTACATTTAAATCAATTTCCCTTGTGAAATTGAGTTGTACTTGCAAAAAAAATTGGGCTATATTAACTCATGATTTGGCATGTTATTACTAAATCCAACACATTTGAACTGTTATTATTAATAACATTCACTTACTTTTTTGGTTTAAATTTAGTTCACTTATTCAATCAATTTTAATCAAACTTATGTAATTAAAATCTATTCAACTATATGACGTGTCCCTTAGTTAACTTAATTTTTTAAAGTAAACACTACACAGTAAATTTCGCAGAGTACATTTTGAGTAAAATGTACTCAGTTTGAGTAAAATTTACTCTGCGAAATGTACTGTCTATACACATTATTTACAACACATGGCAATTCTTATTTACCTGTATCTAAATGAATAATGCAAATGTGTTTTAATTGGCATTATAGGACTTTACATCTATTCAATAACACTGAATGTCACTGTTCCCATAATTTCTTCATTTCTATACCCAATATCATGTCTTCTTGCAGTGCTTGGTTTACTTGAATTGGGTCAACAGATTACCATGCATATTAAAAAGAATATCAGGTAAACATGTATTTATGCAAAATCAAAACATGTTTTTATTGCAAGTTTATTGCAAGTTTAAACATAAAAATTAAGAACAACATAACCCCACACCCCCCCACCCCAACACTTGACCTTGCCTCCCCTCACCCCCACCCCAACACTTGACCTTGCCTCCCCTCACACCCATCCCAACACTTGACCTTGCCTCCCCCACCCCAACACTTGACCTTGCCTCAACCCCTCACTTGACCTCACCCCCACCCCAACACACATACCCTTAAGATCACCGTCCCACCTACGCCCCCACCACCCCCTCCCTCCCAGCACGCCATCCAACTGAGCCACCCGCAGACCACGTTACTCCACTGCAATCACTTTGACAAATATTGCGGTTTCAGGCTGACTGGCAAAAGTGTGTGACATCTGTCTAGAAGTGGAATAAGTGGTCTTGTGTGGCCCTTAACACACTGCCAGGGTTTGGGGTTTATTCCTACTCCAGGCCAACCATGCTGAGGATGTACAGTATGTGCACTCGTGGCAAGATGCCCAAGATAAAAGCATTCACCAAAAGGAAATACATAAGCATTATGAATACCTGCATTGGTAACTAACCTTACTGATTAAGTAATCAAACAGGATTGCCTTCATTCAAAAATTCAAACAAATCATCCTCACTTGTAAATGTTAAAAATGAAGCACAACATAACCCCCCCCCAACACTTGACCTTGCCTCCCCCCCACCCCAACACTTGACCTTGCCTCCCCTCACCCCAACACTTGACCTATAGCCTCAACCCCCCACCCCAACCCTTGACCTTGCCTCCTCCCACCCCAACACTTGATATTGCCTCACTTTTGGAGACAGCCTTGTACAATTCAGCTCGAGGAAGAGTTTTTGGAAGACTTCGAATGTGTACCTGAGACCAAAGAGAGGAAGAAAACCAATGTTAGGTGCTTAAAATGAAATGGACAACAGTCTCACAACATTTTAAATGCCCCAACACTTGACCTTGCCTCGCCCCCCCCCCACTTGACCTTGCCTCACCCCGCAAGGTAAAGTGTACACAAGGTGCACAAGATAAACTAACTGTTCTGTGCCAATATTCAAAACCATGAAGCCTCTCTGCTCAAATGAGTATGGCTATTTGTACAAATCTGAGATGAAACAACTACTTACAGCATCCGGATCACTGAAACTCACATTTTACCAAAACCTGAAGGAAACAATGTTATTTTTGACAGCGATTTTTCCCTTTCACTCTGCAAGGGTCACCTTTCTTACAGTATCTTATTCTTGAGGTTGGTCACTTTTGGAGACAGCCTTGTACAATCCAGCTCGAGGACGTTTCTGGAAAACTTTGAATGTGTACCTGAGATCAAAGAGAGGAAGAAAACCAAAGAAAATGGCATAAATAATCCAGGTTCACTCAAAGTAGGATATAAAAAGCTTGTTCACAGTGCCCTGATTATTATTAACCTTTCTGAATTAGATTTAAGTTTGTGCAGTTCCTCTGGTCAACATTCAACTGACTGTGACTCTGAGTCTGCATGTTGTTCAGACTGTACTGCAGCAAATGCAGAGTCTGCTGGATCGTATACCTCCCACGACACCATTATTCTGCCTAAGCGAAGTACCACAGAATGAAGTCAGCCATGGCCAAAGCAGTTCTCCATTCCAGTTTACATTCGAAACTCAGATGTGTCTTGAAAAATCCACTGAAGACTACAAAAATAATGGAACGCTTCTAACTACCTCAAAGGTCAAGGCAGACATACTTGAAAAGTTGTCTGAAACCATATATACATATACAGCCTATCCATCAAGTGCACAGATAAGTGATGTTGCTGAAGAGTTTGTCACGAAATATCCTTGTCTCAAGGAACCCCTTCTCGGGTTACTATGGCTGGCAACAAAGCATCAAATACAAGATGGCAAATTATCGCACCAAGCTCAGAGGCTTTGGTGTTCCTGAGGTGATGTGCAATGCACTCATTCCCAATGGAACGACCAACTTGCTTGAGGACTGTTGGCTTTGTCCAAGCCCTTATAGGCAAAATCTCTGATTAAGTCATTGAATACACATTCGAAGTCTTCCAGAAACTCTTCCTCGAGCTGAATTGTACAAGGCTGTCTTCAAAAGTGAGACAATGTCAAGTGTTGGGGTGGGGGGGGGGGGGGGTGAGGGATTGAGGCAAGGTCAAGTGTTGGGGTGGGGGGGAGGCAAGGTCAAGTGTTGGGGTGAGGGGTTGAGGCAAGGTCAAGGGTGGGGGGAGGCAAAGGCAAGGTCAAGTGTTGGGGTGGGGGAAAGACTTTTGTGGCTCTTCAGATGCCTTCCAATATGCTGAAAGTAGTCCTTCATGGTAGGACAATGGCGACTGCAAATTAAACACTTAAAAGTATAGTGATAATTCCTGGCTTTGAACTTTCTCCTGCTGCATGGTATCTCGATAAATGTGCGCGAAGGGCACCCTGTGTTTTGAATGTGCAAGGACAACCATGATGTAGACATGGCTGGGGTTGTGCACTACCGAATGTTGCGTGTTGTAGTCTGTAATGCTTCAGTAGATTCCTCCTTGTA
This sequence comes from Notolepis coatsorum, assembly GCF_963971535.1. Lineage (NCBI taxonomy): Eukaryota > Metazoa > Chordata > Actinopteri > Aulopiformes > Paralepididae > Notolepis > Notolepis coatsorum. The sequence continues at coordinate 127,013,346 of NC_140167.1, forward strand.
GTAGACAATGATTTGCAGATCTTACAGTTCCATCTCATAGTCCAAGCCTAAGATAAGGAAAAAAGTTATGAATTTACATACCCAAGTAAATGGAAGATTGTGCCACTTCTACAAGAAATATTTGCATGTTCACAAAACAAAATAGGGAAATTACACTGTGTTGTGGCTGATAACGTTACTGCTTAGCTAGCACGATAGCTAGTTAGCAAGAACTGGTTGGCTAATATAGGCTAGCTATGTAGACAGCAGGTGCCTGGCTGTTGCCACGTGGTGGCTCGCTTGTTTTTTTTTTTTTTTATAGCTCTTTATTTTGGTTCATTTTTCACATCTTTTCCAAAGTCACTTTCTTTTTTACATTTTTGCATGGACATTTTCCTTTCCTTTTCCAAAGTCACTTTTTCACATATACAATATTTTCTTTACTGTATGAATTCATGTTTTTTCATAGACAATTTACAAATGTTTTCAGTGGTTACAGAAATTTGCATAAACATTTTAAACATTTTCCCTTTCTTTACCAAAATCCCCTTACATAAACCTTTTCTTTACAGTATGATGTTCTGTTTTTACATAGCCATTCTATTCATTTCTCTGGCTCGCTTGTTTTAATCCTAACAGGTGGGGTACCGCGTCGGACCGCCATGCCCGTGCGCTGAACACACACACAAGTCGCGGCACTTTGCGAGCGGTAGAGGCTCGGGTTGCATTTTTCACCCAACATATAATATACTGCTCGAAAGATCTGTTTTTTGCCGTTCTAATGCAACCTCACTCGACCAATTCCCTGCCTCGGTACATGACGCTATGTCAGGCGAGCGTCTTTTTACCCCCCCGACACGGCGTGAAAAGAGGACATGTCGGGGTAAAAGAGGACGCTTGGTCACCCACTAGCTAGCCAACCAAGACAGCGAGTCGGAATTACATGTACCACACAAATGATCAAGATTCATGATGAATTTTATTGTTCCACAAAGAAAGGGGTTTATTTCCAGTGTGGGAAAAAACATTCAAGGGAAATTACACCATGTTGTGGCTGATAACGTTACTGCTTAGCTAGCACGATAGCTAGTTAGCAAGAACTGGTTGGCTAGTATAGGCTAGCTAGCTAGCATGCGAGCCGACAGCAGGTGCCTGACTGTTGGCACGTGGTAGCTCGCTTGCTAGCTATAGTGCATTAGCCAACCAAAGCTAGCAAGCATGCAAGCCATGTAGACAGCAGGTCCATGACTGTTGATGCGTGGTAGCTTGCTTGCTAGCTATAGTGCATTAGCCAACCAAAGCTAGCAAGCATGCGAGACAGCAGGTGCATGACTGTTGACGCGTGGTAGCTCGCTTGCTAGCTATAGTGCATTAGCCAACCAAAGCTAGCAAGCATGCAAGCCATGTAGACAGCAGGTGCATGACTGTTGACGCGTGGTAGCGCGCTTGCTAGCTATAGTGCATTAGCCAACCAAGATAGTGAAGGGGGAGTCGGAATTACATGCACTCTCCTACAACAGTTGGAAAAACATTTTTCTCCTGAAATGTAAAATGTAATAGGCTACTTTTAGCAGCATGTTACATGAATAAAAACATAGTCAAGTCAAGAGTTTTAATTGTCACGGCATACAGGTATACAATGAAATGCGGGTGGTCTTGCCCGCAACGATGTGCAATACAGTGGTACATATCATCATCATTTTTTTTTTTTTTTACAGAGCATGTGGGACATGCTAGTTAGCTTTGGTAGTGCAATACACTGTTCCTGTTATTCTAATTTAAAGTGGCCTTTCCTTTGGCCATAAGTGTGCGTGTGTGCGACATGAGTGTGTGCCCGCTCATGTTAAAGTGTTAAGTGGCTGCTCGTGTGTGAGCGTGCACAGTGTGCGTGTCGTGTGTGTGTTCATGTGTGCTTGTGTGTGGACAGTTCAATGTTCTGAGCACTCAATGTTCATTGTTCATGGCTCTGATGGCCTGGGGGAAGAAGCTGAGCCTAAGCCGCTCTGTCCTAGTAGCTGGGGTTCGCAGGCGTCTGCCTGACCTCAGCAGCTGAAACAGGCTGTTATTGGGGTGGTGAGGGTCTTTCATTATCCTGCAGGCTCTGGATTTGCACCTCTTGTTGTATAGAACCTGCAGGGGGGGTAGTGCAATACCCGTGGTACGCTCGGCTGAGCGCATCACTCTCTGTAGGGCCTTCTTGTCCTGTGCCGTGCTGTTTCCATACCAGGCAGTGATGTTTCCGGTCAGGATGCTCTCTACAGCTCCTGAGTAGAAGGACTGGAGTATCTTTCCCGATACTCTGAACTTCCTTAACTGTCTCAGGTGGTAGAGACGCTGTTTCGCCTTCTTTACTACTGTGTCTATGTGTGTTGACCATGTCAGGTCCTCTGAGATAGTGGTACTGCATTAACTTGAGAACAGGGAATAGATTAAATGTACTCACCTGAGGTCCGTGTGCATGTACCACCTGGCCCCTGCACCACACTCGCTGTCTTTGGATATATAATGGCATGATCCTTGCATGTGATTGGCCGCATCATCCACGTGGTGTCAAAATAAAGTCCCAATAGTTGGGCGAAAGTGCCAGGTGATTAAAACTAGGGCTGTCAGTTTATCGCGTTAATTAGATTAATTAATTACACAGCAAATTATCGCCTTATGAAAATTAACTCAAAATGTATTACAAAAAAAAGAAAACAAATTTTAATAATATTTTTTTTGTATCTCATTCATTCCATAAGAATGTAGAATACACATTTACAGACTTTAATATAGTCCATTTGCATGTTCTTGGTATCTGATTCTAGGGACATCTATGAATCTCCGGGAATGTATTCCCAGTGTCAGAAATACTGTGGGCTAGATCCACAAAGAATGGATTGCACGGTGCAAGTTGCACCCTTACTTACAATTCATTATGAATTGAAAATGGGGGACCCTGATGTAAACAAGATGAAAGTCTTTCTCTGGTCTGCAACCCTTAACAATTGTGTGTATTGAGCCGTACTGTATTGTACCCATTCTGCAATCTGCGCGGTGATTGATTGAATGAACATTTTATTTTGAGTAAATTGTAATGAACCAAATGAGAATATCAATAATTTTTTTTGTATCTTTGACTGTGAATAACACCATGCTCAAATTGACCAGACCTGAAAAATCTAAGCAAATTTATAAATGGAAGATGATTAAACAGAAGGTTTTGTAGATACAGTACTGAATTCTGCTATCCGGACACATGCAATTTGAAATATGATTATAGAATAATAGAATATCAGGCATAAAATGGTTATGCGTTTAAAATGCGATTCATTAGATTAATTAATTACAAATCCTGTAATTAATTAGATACCTTTTTTTAATCGCCTGACAGCACTAATTAAAACCAAAGACCTCCTAATGAGTCAAATCTATAAATGTTCTGCATCTCTGACATTGCTGATAAAATATAATTAAATTCGACTCAATGTAGCACAGCAAATTTTATTCAACAAAAAATGTGTAAAATGCAATTCATAAATGGTTAAAATTTGTTGAATTCAGCCCAATTCGATTGCATATGGCACATAGTATTTTTTATTATGTATAAGTTACTAATAATTATTAGGGGTGGGACGATACATCGATCCAGATCGATATATCGATCTATTATCAATAATCAAATAGGATCGATGCAACGTAAAAAGATCGATTCATATTGCGATACTCTTATTTTGAAAATCCGGCGAGTCGTATCCGCCCAGTAGTGTGAAACGCCGTGTAGACATTACAGCAGAGCAGGGCTACAGAGTCCCTATTTTGCGACCCGATATAAGTCTGTGCAGTTTTTTCCCTGCAATGGGTCAAATGCATCTAACATGCTTTGCATCGTCGCCATTCCTTTATGCCCACGCCGCGTTAAATACCTAAATTAACGTTACGTTAGCTGCTTACGCTCACTAAGGTAAGCAGCTAACCCTGAGAGAGAACAGGAGAGAGGAGAGGGGACTGGGGAAGGAGGAGGGGGGGGGGGCGGGGGCATTATACCTTTCTGTGTGTGGGGACTGGGGGAGGGGCATTCTGTGTGTGTGTGTGTGTGTGTGTGTGTGCGTTTGAAAAGACCAGATGAAGTCAAGTTCAAGTTCAAGTTCTTTAATAGTTGTCATACAGAAGTACAGAATACTTTCATACAAAATGCTTCTTACTGTTACGCTCCAGAGACTGTGCTAGACAAGATAGTATCAAATAACATAATAACATAATATAGCATGAATTTAGAAGAAGAAAATGAGGTCACAGTGTTCGGTATAGACATATGTACAATGTTCTGAGTTACCATATAATATACAATACACAATACTATGCAGTGTACTAATGTACAGTACTATCTAGTGCAAAGCAGAAATGGGATGAGGTACAATTTTAGGTACAATTTACAGTAAGGTGTACGAGTTGTAGTGCAATCCTTCATCCATAAATATAAAGTGTGGGGAGTGGGTGCTACAGTGTGTTTGTTTAAAGTGGGTGTGTGCTATAAAGTGTGTGGAGTGGGTGCTACAGTGTGTTTGTTTAAAGTGAGTGTGTGCGTGTGGATGTGTGTGCTATGTGCGTTTGGTGGTTGTTGTTGTGTAGTGTTCATTCATTGTTCGTTTAGCAGCCTGATGGCCTGGGGATAGAAGCTACTTCGGAGTCTTTCTGTGCTCGCCTTGAGACTCCTGTATCGCTTGCCTGACCGCAGCAGTTCGAAGAGGCAGTTGTTCGGGTGACTGGAGTCTTTAATGATTCTCTTAGCCTTGCCCTTGCAACGCTTGTAGTAAATGTTCTGGAGGGTGGGGAGCCCCCCTCCAATTGTGCGTTCGGCTGAACGTGTCACTCTTTGTAGTCTGCTTTGGTCTTTTGCAGTGCTATTCCCAAACCAGGAGGTGATGTTGCCGGTCAAGATGCTCTCTATTGTACATGAGTAGAAGTTCTTAAGGATCTTCTGGCTGACTTGGAACTTCCTTAGGCGCCTGAGGAAGTAGAGGCGTTGTCGTGCCTTCTTCACCACACTGTTAATGTGTGTGGTCCATGTCAAGTCCTCGGATATGTAGGCTCCGAGGTACTTGAAGCTGTTGACTCTCTCAACCGGTGCCCCGTCGATGCTGAGGGGGCTGTAGTCCTTGACCCCCGACCTCCTGAAGTCCACAATCATCTCCTTTGTTTTGCTGACGTTCAGGGAGAGGCTGTTTTCCTGGCACCATCCCGCCAGGACCTTGACCTCTTCCAGGTAGGCCCTCTCGTCGTTGGCAGAGATCAGGCCCACCACCACTGTGTCGTCAGCAAATTTGACGATTGTATTGCTACTCCGCTGAGCCACACAGTCGTGTGTGTACAGGGAGTAGAGGAGGGGACTCAGAACACAGCCCTGGGGGGCCCCTATGTTGAGGGTGATGGATGAGGAGGTGCAGTTGCCTGCTCTCACCACCTGGGGTCTGCCAGTCAGGAAGTCCAAGACCCACTGGCAGAGGTCATAGCCCAAGCCCAGGTCCCTGAGCTTGGCTATGAGTATGGAGGGGACTATGGTATTGAATGCCGAGCTGTAGTCGATGAATAGCATTCTCACATAGTTCCCCTGCCTCTTGTCCAGGTGTGATGCTGCTGTGTGCAGCACATGGGATATGGCGTCCTCCGTGGACCTGTTGGGGCGGTATGCAAATTGCAGGGGGTCCATGTTGATGGGGAGGGAGGAGCAGATGTAGCCCTTTACTAGCTTCTCAAAGCACTTCATGGCTATGGAGGTGAGAGCTACAGGGCGGTAGTCATTGAGGCAAGCAGGCTTGGATTTTTTGGGTACAGGGATAATAGTGGACTTCTTCAGGCAGGTGGGGATGACAGCCTGTTCTAAGGACAGGTTAAATATGTCAGTGAATACTGGGGCCAGTTGGTCGGCACAGACTTTTAGGACGCGGCCGGGGATGCCGTCCGGACCTGCTGCCTTCCTGATATTCACTTTTTTAAAGGTCCGCCTCACCTCATGCTCTGTTACCCTGAACACTGCGCCTCCATCAGCAGCCGACCCCCCCCCCCCCCTTGCCGAGGCTTGTGAGCTGGTGTTGTTATTACCAGCATCAAACCTCGCATAGAAGGTATTGAGGTCGTTTGCTAAGGAGATGTCACTGTTCAGTTTGAGGGAGGCGCCTTTGTAGTCTGTCATCGTTTTGAGCCCCTGCCACATAGCTCTAGAGTCAGCTTGTTCAAACTGGAGTTCAATTTTATCCCTGTAGCGCCGTTTGGCCTCTGACACTGTCCTCCTTACGTTGTGTCGCGCCACCTTGTGGTCATTCATGTTGCCTGCCACTAGGCCGTCATTGTATGCTTTGGTGCGCTCTCTCAGAGCTTCACGGACGGATTTGTCTACCCAGGGTTTTTGATTTGGGTAAACTTTCATTTTGGTAGTGGGGATTGTTTCTTTCACCCTAGTACAGACATAGTCCAGCACTGTCTCCGTGTAGGCATTAATGTTATCTGTGTCGCGGAACACAATCCAGTCTGTGTAGTCAGGAGTATTATTATATTGATAGTATTTACTGAGAATGGACAGATAATGTTGATATTTAACATGATGTATTCATGATCATCATGCAACATAAAACAATTGTAGGAGCAGTTTGGGAGAGGGAGGGGTTTTAGGTTGCGTGTTGTGAGTTCCAAAACATTTGACTTAAAACGTGGCACTTTACAGTGAACAGGAGGTCTATTTGTATTAAAAACAATAGATTGTTTTTCATTTAAATCTCTGGAAGAGTTCAAAAATAAAAACGTCAATTGATACTTCCGTTGCCTTTTTTGAGTTGATCTAAATGTGACTGATTGTGTTAAATGGGCACATAATATTGTCTCATATCGATCTCAGGCACCTGAATCGAATCGTATCGTATCGTGGCAGACTTTGTGATATCGGCAAATATCGTATCGTTGTCCAAATAATCGATATCGTATCGTGATGAAACTGGTGATTCCCATCCCTAATAATTATTTAATAAATATTAATTAACCCCAATCCCAGTTTTTTGAGTGCTTGGTGTAAAAAGGTTGCGAACCACTGCCTTAGATGCACGACAAGTGAATGAACTGTGCATGTTATTACTCAATATTTAATTAATTCCTCAACTAAGTCGTTTTTTTTAACATAGCAATCGCTTATTTTTATATAATTGCATTTTTTTTTGCATTTGTATCACTACCCCAAAAATGCACTACATGGGTATGTATTCTTCTTAAAATGAACACGGTTAATTTTTTACCCGTGCAGTGCATTAAAAGGTGTTGAATATGTTGTTTATCACTCAGGAGGTTCAAGAAGAAGACGGTTTTATCCTCTCCTAGCATGAGAGTCAAATCAAGCTTTTACCGCCATCATGCGTGATTCTGTCAAGTCAGCGATACCGGCCCCACGGGAGACGGGGAAGCAACACAATGGAAGGAAAGGATGTTGAGGGGTGTATACTGGATGTGTATGTGTGTCCATGCATGCACGTGTGTGTGTGTGTGTGTGTGTGTGTGTGTGTGTGTGTGTGTGTGTGTGTGTGTGTGTGTGTGTGTGTGTGTGTGTGTGTGTGTGTGTGTGTGTGTGTGTGTGTGTGTGAGTGTGGAAAACACAGCGAGAGCAGGGCTCATTTGTTCACATCTAAATCACCCACAGTGATGGTGACCGTCACTCCCTCTTTGCTCTCAGGCAACAGGACAGCACAGGGACAGTAGCAGTAGCTGTCTGCATAAATGGAAAATCATCATAAGGGAACAACATGGCAGCATTCACACAACACCTCCTGTTTGTTCTGCCGATTGTAGTCACATCTGGCTTAAAGATAAACATATTATAATATAGACAAAATATGAATATATTATATATATAATAAATATTATAGATATTTTATTCCCCTATATGTTATTTTCATTTGAAATTCCTATGATCAGTCACTGTTGAAGCTCTACGTTAAAGTCACAATGAAATGGCATTTTAGAGCGTTACGTATTTCGGAGCAAAACAGGTTCTGATAGCAGTAGGCCCTAAGGTGAACCCTGTTATCGTTTCATCCCGTTCCCACCTCTGGGGACTACGAAATGTTCACTCTGGGTGAAAGATCTATTTGTGTAGATTTAGGAATAAAAAGTTCTCCATCTACCATCCTGCCGGTTTTGCGCAATTATACTTTTAAAGTCGGGACTAGATCTTTCCTCGTGAACGGATACTATGGTCATCGCGTAGATATATTTGATGTAAGTGGTGCGAGTTCTGTCATGTGTCTTGCGCTCGACCAATAGCAGCCACTTTGTTGCCAGGTTATGGACAAGGGACGACAACAAATTGTCTAGTAGTTATATGTTATATGCATCTCACGTCCATTCAGAAAGAAATTGTACAATAATAATAATAATAATAATAATAATAATAATAATAATAATAATAATAATAATAATAATAATAATAATAATAATAATAATAATAATAATAGATTGAATTTTAAGAGAGAAGCGCCTTTCTCAGACTCAAGGACACTGTACAAGGAAAGGATGGAAAAAAATAAAAGTAAGAAAAAAAATTGAAAAAAAAATATAATAAAATACATAAAAGATCTGTGTATAGTAACAACAAGAAAAAACAAATAAGATAAGAGATAAAAAAAATTAAAAAGGAGGCAAGTTCTGTCCAACTGGATGAAGTGGTTGAAATTAACAAACAAACAAACAACAAAACAAAACAAAACAACGGAATCTGTGGCTTAAAAAAAAGTCAGGGGTGGGCTACTTGGGAGCAGAGCCGTGTTGCGTGAAGGCAAGTGTGAACAGGTGGGTTTTTAGCTTGGTTTTGAAGAGGTTGATGGTGTCAGAGCCTCGGATGAATCTTTATCAAGTACTAATTGTCCACTCTATCACGACGGAGGTGCATCGTAATATGATCCAGAGTTTACACGCACTAAAACGGATCGCCCTCGACTCTGGTTTTCTTTAATCCACAAATCTCCATTTGTAGACAAACCTTCGTCTTGATCCCTTCGATCAAGCCCTAATGTGGGCACTATCTTCATTTAGTCCGGTCGGTATTAATACAGAGAGCTCGTTCCGTCGAATTGAAACGGTCACGGCTGCCCCTGTTCAATACGTTACAAAAACCTGCGTTAACTCCGGTGAGGCCTCCCCCTTCATATTACTTTCACGCTAATGCTCGTGACCCATAACTCCCCTGCATCATATTGATCGCTTTGCGTACTCACATCTTCTGATTACGTGATCCAAACAACGTTGAATTATTGCATTAACGTCCGATGGAACAGATCTCCTCCGGTCGCTGCTTGAGTTACAGCTTCCGGCCGAAACCCGCTCCATCTCACCGGCGCAGATACATATTCCACTCATTGTTCAGATACGCAAAAAATTACCACCTCAGCTGCGCCTGGTCCCGGGGAAAGATGACTAGGTATGTCCATTCTCCGGTATACGCCCTGTCGAACTTGCCGACACCAGATTTACCGGGCCCACGATTCAATGGGCCTTTCATCTCGATGTAGTTCGATACTTCAATCCGCGATTGAACTAATCAATACGATCACAGTTGTTATGCCCCTCAACGCCTCAAATATCTAATCTATATGAGGTAATATTCTGTCAACCCCAGCTCGAACTGAGCGACCACGTACTCCATCATTACACTCACCTATTTACAGGTTCTGATGTTGTCGAAGTCCTCCGGTGTTGTTGTCGGAGAAAAAAATAATCTCAATTTAAGGTCGCTTCTAGTCCTTGGGTCAACGGCACCACTTTTGAAGTCACCAACTGGGCTATTCTTGTTCTGAATACTCAGAACCTAATCTGCTAATGCTACTCTGCGTTGTGTGTACACCTTAAAAGCCCTGTGGTACTTTAAAAAACCAGGAAATGGTTTTACACGACAGCAACAAAGAGGCGGCTTTTGAAGAAAGAGTCATCGAGAAGATTTACTGTAAGAATCCGTTTTTTAATGGGATTCAAAAACAATTTACAAATCAAAGATTTGAAAGAACAATGCAATGAGTCTTGACGGATGCAATCGCTATGCCGAAGGTCATCAAAACTCAGACTAAAGTTCACTTTTAAACTAAAAAGCATATATCTCTTCTCGGCTCCTTCTTCGATGGTAGATGATATTCGTCTCAATGCGTCGCCGCGGTCCTTCGGCCAGTAGGGGGAAGAATGTAGAGTGGGTGTTGCTCGCTCCGTGTTGTTGGTGGGATTCTGTCTATCTTGATCTGAACCGCGTACTTTAAAGACTAAACTCCTCCCGCCAGACTTTACGTCATGAGGGCGGGTCTTTCTATGAGCCAGAGGGCTTCCGATTGGAGAATCCGTGTTCGTGACCGTTTTTAGCCTACCGTCACGTTTGATTGGCTAAAACTAGGTGAAACTAGGTGACTGTCTCCTTGAATAGACATGTCCCGGAAAGCCTTTTAAGGTATCGTTTTGCTGGAGGACCCAACTGTACTTTTAACAGCTGCAGTTTGGCAGTTTCTGTTGAGGGAAGTAATAAAATATCAGGGGGGGGTATGCGGGCCATTCTATTGTGTAAGTGTATTTAGTCAACAAGCCGTTTCTATTAGTCTATTGTATCTGAGTTTCGGCCTGGGGAAGTGAGACAGAAGTCTGTTGTGTCCTGTTGTGCTAACTCAACTTTATATCACCTACCCTCCCCCTCTGCAGGCGAAGCGCAGCGACCTTTGTGAGCTAGAATGTATGTTGCAGTGCTTTACCAATAATGTCTGCCGGACGCCTGCTCCTTGTACATGTAAATACATTTTGCCTGAGAAACTACCACACACTAAAAGTGAATGTTTTTTCTGGAATCAGAAACTTCAGAATGTCATCTTTCAAAAGAGACCATGCAGGCTCATGCATGTGCTATAAGAATAAAGTATGTTGTTTTGGTTTGCAACAAAAGTATGCAGTCCTCAAAAACGAAAAATTAAATGGCCAATTTTGGATGCGCCTGTTTTCATGGGAACAAATTTACTGCGAACACCATGAACAGAAACAGCTTTTGAACACAACACACAAGGGTTAAGAACAAATGTTGCTAAAATGCATGAATGCCTCTCTTGTTTAGAAGTAAAAAATCTTCTTTAAAAATATATAAATTAATGGTTTTCACAAGGAAGGTCATAACAATATTATATTATATTATATTTCTTTTTTCTTTTACAAACGCTGCTGGAGGCTGTTTCACTTTGCCAAATTCAAGACTACATTGTTTCAATGTACAGTGATACAGAGCAATGCTAAAATTGTATTTACTCCCAAAGCATATTATGCAACATAATAATATGGTTTTAAGAAAATGTTTAAAGATTATTATTTTAAAAAGAATTTTGGTAATTAATTGGGCTGTACCAAATATAATTAATTTTGCATTTGAATGTTCTGTTGAGGTTTTCCGTGGGTGTTTTAGTATTTGCTGAGTATATGCTGTGATGTCATCATTGGGGAGTAAGGTTACATGTTAAATTATATTGATATATTAATTAGATCATGATGGATTCAGTCAAAGCATGTCTATTTGCTTTGTCTAATTGCATTGTGTTTGTTTTGTTTGTATGTTATTTATAGTTTTTTGTATGTGTTTTGTCTATATATTGTGATGAGTGTGAATGTACTGTGTTATTTTTGTTGTCACCATGTAAATGATTGGACCCAAGGAAGAATAGAACAAACTGGAAAAGTTTGAGAACCACTGATTTAATCATAAAAAATGCTCTGCCTCGTTAATCACCATGATCTTAAAATGTGTATTCTTCTCCTCCTCAGTCTTTTGTTAACTTGGCCTAATTTTAACCCTCTGAAAATGATGGTTAAACATTATTGTCTTATGAAGGTCATTGCGGGCTCAGTTTTTAAGCTAGCACAAGGCCAGTGGTATTATACATCTTGAGAGGAATCTGTTGATACCAGACATGTCATGCTAGCTTACTGGGAATTGGGCTAAATATAGCTCCAAAAGTCTTTACTGCTTATAAAGCGGTAAAATAACTTTTAGTAGCCGCTTGAGCTCACCTTGTCTCATGTCCTCAGTAACAGATGAGTGCTGCTGCTCTACTCTCTGTGGCTGTTTCTGAAGCTGAGGCCCATGATGTTAAAGGGATATTTCTCTTTAGTAGAACTTGTCAAGATCAGCAGTCTTTCCTCTTATCTAAAGTCATCTACAAGTAAGCGAGTGACGCCCCTGTCGTCCACTGTCAACACCACCATTTCTCCCAGGTGTCAGGCTCCTCATCAGTGATGCCACAGATTACTTGTAAAAGTAATCCGATTACTGATTACTGATTACTCCTTTAAAAAGTAATCCAAGTTACTTTACTGATTACTTGATTATCAGAGTAACTTAGTTACTTTGAAAGTAACTAGGTTACGAAGTCGTCGTCGTTCCCCCAACAGTTTTTTTTTAAACGCTTTATTGAAAGTGCATAAATTGTTTTTAACTTGTTTCTCTGCACATAACGTAAATTGTTAAACTAGTGCTTCAGCTTCTGTACCATCAAGTACGGTAAAGCAACAGTCTATGATGCTCACAGCATTAGAGCAGCCAGCCAGTGGTTTTACAAAACCAGTGTATCCATTCACATCTAACAAATGCAGGCTGAACTATTTAATTATATCAACTGTAACTATTCAATTGTTTTTATAAATGTCTCTCTATAAACATACAATCAGTCTCTCTTTAACATGTAAATTAACTGTAAATCTGGCAAATAAGAGCTTTTGCTCTGCCACCATCAAATATACATTAATCAAAAGGGAAAGAAACAATCTCTCTCTTTTGCTGTTTCATGTTTTGCTTTCAATGCAATTGGATGTGCTGTTTTTAGCGGTAGACAGTATTTTGTTTCCTCCGCATATGCATAGACGAGCGTTTTGGGGTGGAAGTCTGAACAGAAACCGCAAAAGTCTTCTTGCGGTTTAACTTTTAATTTTGCGTTTAGACAAGCGTTTTGGGGTGGAATTCTCAGACGAATGCAACGGAGCCCTGCTGTCACACGATTGGCGCATATGTCACATGACATGCTGTGAAGACCCGCCCTACTCTGCCTCTGATTCGCAGACTGTGGATGGGGAATGTGATTGTACCAAAGCAGAGTCACTCACAGACAGAGTGTCCAGTCACGCCGCGGGACACATTCTTGTGTAACCCTTTCACTGCCACACTACGTCACTCCCAAATAAGAAAAACAGCTCAACATGTATATTTGACTGTCGAAAACGAAATAAAATACTGCATTCCGCCTGCATTATGAATTTATGATGAGATAGTAACAAAATAGTAACGCACAGCCACTTGGACAAGTAACTGCAATCAGATTACTGGCTTTTAAAGATTAACGCGTTAGATTACTATTTTCGGGGGAAAGTAATCAGATTACATTAACGCGTTACTTAGTAACGCGTTACCGGCATCACTGCTCCTCATTCACTTCCATTCATTATTTTTTTTGATCCACTTTTTCTCCTCTTTCTATTTTTCTCCCATCCCAATTTAGCCGTGCCAATTCTCCCCTCCCCTGTCTTGATCGTTGCTCACATGTGCCCCTCCACTGGCCAGTTGTAGGGAGGATAGAAGCCCATTGCATGTCCCCTCCGATACATGTGTAGGCAGCCAGTCGCATCTTTTCACCTGCCAGCGCGGACTCTCATTTGGCGAGGAGTAACGTGTAGGAGGCTCACACTGCCCCCGCCATTTTCCTGTCTCTGCTGTGCAGGCGCCCCAACTGACCTGTAGGAGTCGCTGTTTACAACGTCCAGATTACCACCCATCGACTTCCCACCCGCCAATTGAGTTAGTATGACGGCCGGCCCAAGCCGGAGGCCACGCCGACAGCCGGATTCGAAACCGGTGTCTCATGCGTTGGTGACGAGCGCAATGTCCGCTGCGCCACCCAGCCGCCCCCACTTCCATTAATTTTGAGGACCAAGTCTAAATATAATACGTCTAAGTATAAACAAACTATACACCATACAACAAGAATATTATTCTGTGTAATATATTTTTCTTAGTCAAGTGTTATGTTTTTTTTTAATCTAATGTTGCCATTTTCAAATCATCTGTAAAGGAACTCACTTTCCTCACTTGAGGTGTAGTTTGACCAACTGTCAACTTTTCACAGAAGATTAGAATCTTTCTTCCAGCAAGGCAGCAAACAGGGCCAACAGTGGCCGCTAACTTACTTGTACAGTAGATGTACTTACATACAGTAGAGGTAAGACTGCTCAAACTTGACAAGTTCTACTAAAGTGGAATATCCCTTTAAGCTTTGCTAGGTAATGTTGATAGATAATGTCACATGACATGGTTGCTATCATGCTGATTCATTTATCATTTTGATTAATTTATGTTATACTAGGCAAATATATGCTCCAAGCTGGATTCCTGGCTGATTGCCTTCAATCTTAACTGAAGGAAAACTCAAACATTTTGGGAAATTAGCTTATTTAACATCTTCCCTGGAGTTAGACAAGAAGATGCATACCTTTTTTGTCTCTGTGCGTGCGTTTAGCTTTGGGAACAGTCACTCCGTTAGCATAGCTTAGCTTCATCACTGGAAGTGGGGGAGGACAATAGCCTGACGTTCCCTTACAGTGTATACAGTCACCAAATACACTCCAAATACAACTCCAAAACATTCATGTAAACATGTTGTGACCTGTGTATTTACCACGTGGAGAAATACAAAATAATTGAATTAGACAATTACATTTTCTAAGCAAATATACTCGGATTTTTTTTTTGCCTAAGCACTCGTCTCTGCGCGTAGTCTGTGATTTCTACGTGAAGCCGTATTTGTGGACATTCTCATTAATTCAAAGGATCCGAACCGATTGAAGTTTATGGATACCATGACTTAAAATCATCTTACCTTGACGATTAAAAGCCTCCCCAATTTAGAAAACAGTAATCCAATGGCTGGTATTGATAATATAATACTAACTACTGCATGTAGCTAACCGGAGCTAACACAGAACCGGATGGTAAAGCAAATATAATGACTTCCTTTCTGGGGTTTTCAAAATAAAAATGCAACGTTTATAGCAGCGGAAAACGTTTATTTTGTACATTATCTAACGTTAACACGAACCTAAACTAACTTTAGGTTAGTTGTAAAGTTAGTTTAGGTTCGTGTTAACGTTAGATAATGTACAAAATAAACGTTTTCCGCTGCTATAAACGACACACTTTTATTTTAAATAGTTCTGAGTATATTTGCTTAGAAAACATAATTGTCTAATTCAATTATTTTTTATTTCTCCACGTGGTAAATACACAGGTCACAACATGTTTACATGAACGTTTTGGAATTGTATTTGGAGTGTATTTGGTGACTGTATACACTGTAAGGGAACATCAGGCTATTGTCCTCCCCCACTTCCAGTGATGAAGCTAAGCTACGCTAACGGAGCGACTGTTCCCAAAGCTAAATGCACGCACAGAGACAAAAAAGGTATGTATCTTCTTGTCTAACTCCAGGGAAGATGTTAAATAAGCTAATTTCCCAAAATTTTGGAGTTTTCCTTTAACTGATGATTAAACCAATCTTAAACTGTGTTAGACATGCTCACCTTTCTAAGTTTGCAGTTGTTTTCCTCGGTTTGCTTTCTTTCTCTTTCCTTTCTTTCTTGGTGCCCCAATTTCCCTTTCTTGGGGAAAGACAGAGAGAGGGGCAGTGCACATTGATGCTCTAGCATCAGCAGTCACTCGGCTTGGTTAGCTGCGTTTGGAGACGAATCCTAGTCAAGGAAACTATAAGAGAAGGAAGGTTTATCACGTCAGAATACCAGCGTTCTATGCTCTGCTTGGTGCCAGCCTTGTGTGCCAGTTCTATTGAAGCCTGTATTAAAATTCTAAATATACAAGCTATACAAGGAAATATACATTAACGAATATATCAAACATTAGCTAGTTAGCACTGCAACAAATTGCAGAAGATTCTGACATTATTTATGACATAAATGTCATAAACAAGGACATAATGATCCCATTCAACTCAATGTCAGCCGAACTGACATTTTCCACACTTGGCACAAATGTGCGTACACACGCTACAGTGACGTAATGACCCTTCCGAACTCCCGCACACTGTCTTTTTACTTGTAATAGACTTAATTTTATGTTCACAATGTCCAGTCAAACAATATATATATTTTTTAATATATATTTTATATATTATAGCCAACACCTACTCAGGTAAGGGCAATCAGGGAACAGGAGCTGTCTGTCTGCATTTAGTCTGTTAGGGGGCTTTCTCACTAGCCATTCGGGGTCGAATCACAGCGTGATCGCACCAAAATAGGGTGTGATCGTCCTAATGAGAACGCTCCCCCCCGTCACCGGGGACGCTGATTCGCTCCAAACCTGGACCGCTGGAATAGGTGGTTTCGGGTGCGCGCCAGTGGGAGCGGGGGGCCGTGGTGTGCAAGTAATGCTTTCATGCTTGCTTGAATTTTGGGCAGATAAAAACATACATAAAACATAAAATCCGTCACTGCCTCTCCCCCCCTGCTGCTGAATCCCTCATTCACGCCTTCATCTCCTCCCGCCTAGACTACTGCAACTCCCTCCTCACTGGTATCACCTCCCGCTCCCTCCATAAACTGCAAATGGTCCAAAATTCAGCCGCCCGCCTCCTCACTAACACCCGGTCCCGCGAACACATCACTCCTGTCCTCCACTCCCTCCACTGGCTCCCGATCAAACACAGCATAAACTTTAAAACACTACTCCTCACATTCAAAGCCCTCCACAGCCTGGCCCCCCCCTACCTGACTGATCTCCTTCTTCCCTACCGCCCCACTCGTTCCCTCCGGTCCTCCTCCACTGCTTCCCTCACTGTCCCGACATCCAAGCTTAAAAACGTTGGAGATCGGGCCTTCTCTCGTACTGCACCCCGACTCTGGAACTCCCTCCCCCAGTCCATCAGAGATTCCCCTACACTCTCCACCTTCAAAGCTCGCCTCAAAACCCACCTGTTCTCCCTTGCCTTCAACCCCCCCCACCCATAACCCCCCCCCCCCCCCCCCCCTCCAACCTGATTGATGTCTGTCTCCAGTATTTTTTGTGCTATCATGCTGTCTTCCCTGTTCCCCCCATGGTCTCATGTTCCTTTTGTTTTGTTTCTTTGTTGTTTCTTTGTTTTTGTTTCTTTGCTTTAGTTTCTTTGTTTGTACTCTTGCTCCCGACTATTGTCAGCGACTTCGGGTTATTGAGAAGCGCTATATAAATTAAATTAATTATTATTATTATTATTATACAGCAACAACTGGACAATACCCACAAAAACTATATTTATGGGCAATTTGGCGAGTTCAGACCTCAACCAAACAAGCATGTTGAGCCTCACGGCTCAGTGGATGAAAACTTCAAGATGAAGCCACGTTACAAGCACAAGCACAAGACTTCCCTGGCTCGCATTAGGCCTGGCAATTTTTTTGCCATTGCTATGTCTATACATTGGTTTCTTGTTCTAATGCATTTATTTCTATAGACCAGTGGTGCCCAACCAGTCGGCCGTGATCGACCGGTAGATCAATGACATGCAATATAATTGACGCAAGCAATGGGCTAATGTTAGCTGCTAACTAGTAATAAATAGGCTAGCGTTAGCTTAGCTTAGCGTTAGCGTTAACCCTGGAAAACGCTTAAAGCGGACTCCACGACACCAGTTCCATTCGTGAGAAAAGGGGGTGGGTTATATTGACAAGGCTTGACAACAGAGGTTCAAATATAACTTCATATTTATTGGTTATTTGTTTCTTTATCCAGTTTCCACCACCGTGTGTTAAACTCTTCCTGTGTTGACGTTAGAGCGTGACATCATCGCCTACGGCAGCTTACACGCTCAAAACGCGAAACCGTAAACAAAACCCGGAGCGCACCAAGACTGCAGTGTGTTCGCACCCAACGACGGAGCAGAGCTGATTCGACCCTGAATGGCTAGTGAGAAAGCACCCTTAGAAAAAACACATACCCCCATCAATGATGGACATTTCACAGTCCACAATGGTCCAATAAAATGTTCACCCCGCAATGGATTTTGGTGCATCTATGAACACTATGAATTGAAAATGGTGGACCCTGATGTAAACAAGACAAACGTCTTTCTCTGGTCTGCATCCCCTTAATTGTGTGTATTGAGCCATACTTTATTGTACCCATTCTGCAATCTGTTAAATACAGTTTTCATTCATTCATTCTCATCTCCTCTCTCATCTGTGCGTGTGTAGCAGGTGCCACCTAGCACCTGCCACGAAATTCGACCGTGCCTCGAGTGGGAGTCGAACCCCGAGCGTCTGCACCGGGGCCGACATAACAAACCGTTGCGCCAAGAAGGGAATTCCCCTCTAAGCGCTCGGTTTATATGCCTCTGGGGAGTGAGTTTTACACACTTCTATGTGCCGTAGTCACACTATCACGGCACATATCCGTTACATTCACCCCCCCTAAACTCACACCACCCAAGGCATCCGGGTCACGGCACCACTGTAGCAGGTGCCACCTAGCACCTGCCACGAAATTCGACCGTGCCTCGAGTGGGAGTCGAACCCCGAGCGTCTGCACCGGGGCCGACATAACAAACCGTTGCGCCAAGAAGGGAATTCCCCTCTAAGCGCTCGGTTTATATGCCTCTGGGGAGTGAGTTTTACACACTTCTATGTGCCGTAGTCACACTATCGCGGCACATATCCGTTACACGTGTCCTCTCCGACACCCGAGACAGCAGGGAGCACTGTCAGCCAGTCACAGTGGCCACTCCCCTCAGACGCAACTGTAGTATTTCACACAGCGAGGAAAAGAATACAGTCGGGCAATCTAACAAGAATTAACGTATTTACAAGTGTGTCAGTGTAATGGTGAAGTCAAGTGCTTTGAGCAGGATAAACTTATAACTTATATTATATATATGTTACAGTATATAAAAATACAGTTTTTACTTTTGTGCAGTAACTGAAGCTGCCACTAGGGGGTGCTGCCGGACCCCCGCACCCCCTGTTCCAACGTGCCTGCCCTGGATGCCTATATTCGAATACCAACGGTTTTGTGCGTTTTGCGAATCTGATTGGCCACTGACGTTTCTGGTCATGTGACATGTGCACCAATCGTGTGATGGCAAGTTATTTCGCCGGTTAAGCTTAGGCACTCTTTCGAAGTTGGTTAAGGTTAGAGTTTGTCTTAGAGCATGGCGATAGAACGCCAGCCCTGATTCCAAACTCTAAACTTAACAAACTTCGAAAGAGTCGCCTAAGCTTAACCAGTGATAAACTAGCCGTTAGGTAGTTTGCTGCTGGTCGGGGCGTAAATGGGCGCGTCATGCGATTGGGCACACATGTCACATGACCAGAAACGTCAGTGGCCAATCAGATTAGCAAAACGCACAAAACAGTTGGTATTCGAATAGACGCGCCCTGGATAGTCCACTTCTCCCCCCACTGCAACGCCCCTGTGAATGGCTCTAAGGGCTCATTCACATCTAATCTGACAATGACATTTCCCCTTCCTTTGAATGGGGGGGGGGGGGGGGGGGTAGTTGATTGATTGATTGATTGATTGATTGATTGATTGAAAATGTTATTAACAGATTGCAGAATGGGTACAACACAGTACGGCTCAATACACACAACTGTTAAGGGGATGCAGACCAGAGAAAGACTTTCGTCTTGTTTACATCAGGGTTGCGTTGGGCTCTGATAGTTGTTACCGAATGGGGTCGCCCAAAAACAAAAGGAGTGGCGTTCCATGAGAAAGTTGAACTCTAGTCAACTTTTGCCATAATCCACGATGCAGCGGCCAATCGATCACAGTCGAAGTGCCGCGTTCCCTGATTAGAAGTGAACGAGCCCGAACACAGAGGCAAAGTTTATACTCAATTATGAATATTCATCCCAGCAATTATCCCATATAAAGAGCCAGCATAAAAGACAACCAACCATAACTAATATCTCAAAGGGCTCCTTCAGGATACAGTCGGTGTCCAAAAACTCAATTCAGTGTTAATGGAGCAGCACCAGAAAGTGCCACTTGATGACATCAAAGAATAGAACATTAAGCTCTCGCTCCAGGCTTAACCATTTCACCACCACACTACACAGGCAGGGCCGCCTCAGGGGGTGTGCGAGCAGTGCGGTCGCACAGGGCCTCGCGGGAAGGGGGCCCTCGCAAATATTTTTATTTATTTTTTTATTTAATTTTGTTTGCGAGGCCCCCCTTCCCGCGAGGCCATTTTTCATCAAAGACCTAAAATCTAGTTTTGCTTATATGCTTATATATTTCACATTAGACATGTTTGTAGAATGTGTCTGACTTGTTCCTGGCTCTGCAGATACACTATTGGAGCTCTGAGGCTCTGCAGCAGATATACTATTGGTTTCAATGAGGGGAGGGGTTACAGGTAAGGTACAGTCGGCCGGCGTGCATCTGACTATTTCGCGCGTGCAACATTGGAGGTTATGCCAGCCAAGACGAAGAGGACGGTCGTTTGGTAGATGGACTGAAGATGAAAGTTGTTGCATGTTAGAAAGTTCAGTCAGGCTAGCCATGTCGGCTTAGCTAAAGGCAGGGACAGCTAGTTAGCTTTAGCTATCGAGTGCTAACGTGTGGTTCAGTCGGGATAGCCATGTCGGCTAGTAGCTTAGCTAAAAGCTAACTAGCGTTAGCTAACGCTAGCTATCGAGTGCTAACGTGTGGTTCAGTCGGGCTAGCCATGTCGGCTAGTAGCTTAGCTAAAGGCTAACTAGCGTTAGCTACGTTAGCGAGTGCTAACGTGTGGTTCAGTCGGGCTAGCCATGTCGGCTAGTAGCTTAGCTAAAGGCTAACTAGCGTTAGCTAACGCTAGCTATTGTGGGATATTTGTGGATATCCTGATGAAGAATGTTCTCAGTCAACCGAGGTTTGGATAATAACAAGGTTTATTAACCAAACAGATAGAATACATAGAGAGAATGGCTGAGGGCTTCCCCCAGGTGATCAGCTGAAATGACCCAGGTAAGAGACCTGGATTGGTCTCGGAAGGAGACTTATATAGTTTACAAGGGGGGGGATGTGGTCCCATTTGATAGGTCAAATGGGGGGGGGGGGGGGGGGGGTACAGGTTTGGGGAGAGGGGAGGGGAATGTCTTATTCTACAGAGAGGGGGGGGGCACAGGTAAGGGGAGAAAAAGGGGGGGGGTGTCCCACTCCACAGAGAGGGGGGGGGGGCACAGGCAAGGGGAGAAAGGGGAGGGGAATATATTTACATGAGGACATTATATTATACCACAATACTCACTTTTCTCTCTTATAATGTGGGTGAGATTAATGTATAATATACCAGGATTGTTTGGAACAGGTAAAAGTGAATAGGTATGGTAAAAGAATGGGACCGATGTAATCGGTTATCAGATAATGAATAAAATAAAAAACAATTAAAATAATGAAAATTTTGGCCAATGTGATCTGTTGGTTGGCATAACAGTTTAAAATAGAATTATTTACATATTTGATTCATGACATGATCGATTGGACTGCGGTCTGTGTTATTTTGATATCAGAGATGTGGGAATAGATATCACCCTTTTCTTTTATTAATCTCAAAATACCTATATCAATGATTGGTCCTCAACTCTGATATCAAACAACAAATAACATAATCATTAGAGGCTATAGCTGTGCACATATCTTGGCATACCTTCAGTCGTTCATGTCGTGACTCAGGGGAGCTAATGTCATGGTTGTGCATAAAGGCATAGTAATAAACCAATTAAATACAATGAATACTGTCTCTGTGTGGTCAGAGTGCACAGGGTGAAAAAAACTAAATCGTGTGCATAATTATTAGGAATAGGATTTACACATAAGCATTTAACCTAGTGGCTAATGTATAAAAAAAACATTTAAAACCGTTAACTTAGTGGTTTCTATAAAAAACTGATATAAAAGGTGATTATGATAATCGTTATGCATTGTTCTAGTATTTTTCTGTGGTGCATACTATTACTGGTCAAAACAAAACTTGGTGTCTTGGAACAAACCAACTGGTTCTGTCCTGTTTAACAATATAATTTGCAATGTGACTCTGTGATAATTCCTTATTGTTACAAAGGGTCAGATTAAACCGAATATATATATTTATTGCTTGAGATCCCATGTATACTATTTGTATATCGTTTGATATCCCTTGTATATTCTTTGTACATATACACGGAATATCCCTTTAACTGGTACAGGACAGACCATAATATTCGTTCTCCTATTGGAAGCGATCCCCTAGGCGCCACGGCCATACCCCCAATGTCTAGTTCAAAGTCACCGCTAAGACATGCCTGAACATGCCTGGTTTTGCGCAGTAATACGAGACAGAAATGAGGTTGGCACTAGATTATTCACCGTACGTATAAATACGTCGCAGGTGGATACAGAAGCACTTAGTCCAGTTAGTTACCCTCAAACGTTAAAGCCTTCATCACGAGTCAACGACCAAGTGAAGTGAGCAACGTTGCGTCTAAATAGAGCACTTATAACCGCGTGCGAATAGGATAGTAAAAGTGTCAGAGCTTAGTGAAATAACGTCAAGTTCGACCTAGTTAAATGTGAAGTACCGTGCACAGGAGAATCTACACCGGTGAATGCAGAGCCTTTTCCGGCTGGATTATTGCTTTGGTACTGTGGCTGCTGGAGCAGAGAACCGTCTACCCCACTGCTGTGTGGGATTTACCTGTGAGGAGCATCACTCGAGCCCGTCTCTAGGAGAGGCTGGCTGGCTTTCACCTATGCTGTCGCGCATACTTGGATTATAGCTGCTGCTTTCGTCTGCCGATCAAGGGAGTAATGTACCGCCTCCCGTAGCTGGAGCTTATTGATTCCCCGTTGATCCAGACTTTTGCATTCGAACATTCCTCCCCCCTGCTGGCTTACAACCGGAGGGAACCCCTTAGTATCTCCAGCTGACCTACGAGTGTAGCATATATAATTCTCATGCTACGGGTGGTATTAATTATCCCCTGCGTAATATGCTCATGGACTTACGCTCTTGACCTATTCATGCACATTCTTCGCCTTACAAGCGCAACTCTCAATCTTGATAAGTAATGTAAGATAATCTTGGTGCTCTTCTAATAAATATTATTCTAAACAGTATTTCTTGTTAAGCCGTGTTATTGTGGGGGTGTTCATCACATATACCTGTGTACTGTATGGCCAGTAGTAATGTACATAACGCAGTTGTGGTTTAATGATACCATACTTATTCAATACAGTCAGGGAATTGTACCCCTCAGTTACAATTGGTCCTTCGAGCCGGAGGGTAATTAGCGTAATATTAATATAATATTAATATTGACATGGCCAGCGGTGAACACTCCACAAACGGCTCTCCTAAGCTAGAACGCCCGACGCGCAGACGGCAGCCACCTTCTTACCTAGAGGACTACGCCGCCAGTCTACTACCTAGCTTTATACAGACGTTAAAGGCGGATAAAATAAGTAAAGCGGATAGCCAAAGTATGTCAAACCCTACCGACCAGGCGACCCTGCCAGTAGAGACCCTAGTGGGTTCTAACGTAACTGACCAAGCTCACGGGGGGGACCAGGAGGGACATGACATGACTTTACCCCCCGACAACGCCAACGGGACAGTCCCCGGAGAGCTCCAGGATAAAGAAAGCGCTCCAGGGACGGAACCCGACCCACTACCAGAAGAGACGCACACCCAGGAGATGGACCTCCTCGGAGCGCGACAGGAGAACGGATCTCCAACGAGTACTGCCAGAAGCCGATCACCTCCGCCTGTGTCTTCCCCCAGCGAAGCGGACAAGATGCTGGCGCAGGCATTCATCGCCACCCTGGCAGCCTCCACCGAACGCGATCGACTTCAAGCGCAACAGACGAGCGAGCGCGAACAAGCTGCAGACCAACGAGAGCGCCTTCACGCGCAACTCCAAGCGCAAGCCCTCAGAGAACGCAAACATTCTGCAACCGAGCGAGATCGCTTCCAGGCGCAACAAAGGAGTGAAGACGACCGCATAAGACTGGAGACCAGACGCCTTCAGACGGAAGAGAACATTGAAAGAAGCCGCGCCGATGCACAGTGCGCCGCCGCCAATGCACAGCGCGACGCCGCCAATGCCCAGCGCGAAGCAGTGCGCGACGCCGCCCATGCCCACCGCGAGGCATAGCGCGACCGGCTGCAGGCGCAGATGATGGAAAAATGTATTGCCATGGCGACACCCCCTCTCTCCGCACGGAGCTCCCGGAGATCATCACGACAAGGGTCTAGGGCACATTCCCCTACCCGACCAAGCGACCCGGGACCCCGCCAACAGGAGGATCCTGTCCACGTCTCCGAACCCCCTCCCCGGCCGGTCCATACGAGACCCAGCAACCGGGAAGAACCGGCCTACGTCGCCGAGAGACTGACTAGAAGACTCCAGGACTTAGAAGAGGAAGAGGAAGAGGAGGAATGTCAAGCCGACCAGCAGCAACGTACTCTGGACCAGGAGGCCCAGTACAGCCCCGACCAGCAGCAACTTACTCTGGACCAGGAGGCCCAGTACAGCCCAGACGTCAGCCCCGAGGCACTGCGCTACAAACCCCTGACTCAACTCACGGGTGAGTTTGACGCACCGTCAGCACCGAGGAACAGCACCTGGGTACCCGACCCCTGGTACCCACCAAGTACCAGCCCACGACGACACGTACGGGGAGACTCGCCCAGGAGGCCTCTCCCCCAACGCTCACCGATGTGCCAGCCATCCATGGCATCGTACCTTGGCACACCGACGTTCCCGGACTTCACACACGAGAACAGAGCACAGTACACAGAGCTACGAATGTGCTTAGAGACAATGATGTCCGATGTCCCCGATGAGACGTACAAGTATGCTATCCTACTCAAGCACCTGAAGGTGCCCAGAGCGCATAATATAGCGCTGGCATATTCCAACTCAAGTACCCCATACACCGCGGCTCTAGTAGCCCTCGACCAACGTTATGGACGCATATGGGACTACGTGATACAAGAGATAAGAGACATCGACCGTCTCCCCCCAGCCAGAGACAACAGAGCATTAGATGACCTCTCTATCAAGGTACAGTCCCTGGTAGGGATGCTGGGGTCCCAAAAGGAAAAAGGGATATACGAACTGTACGCTAACTCTAATGTAGAAAGGATATTAGAGAAGCTCCCTCCCGCCTGACAAGAGCGTTTTCGGCGGCAGAGAGACCACCGTGACCCCAACGGCCCAGAGGCATCCCTCCTAGACTTATCTGATTTCCTCGCCAGGGAGGTCAGCAGCCTACGACTGGACACGTTCGTGTGGAGTGGACCAAGCCCAAGACCAGGACCTCGGGGATCAAATGATAACCGCCGGTCGGTGACCGTTATGCACCAAGCCGAATCAGTACCGCAGCACAAGAACCACAACACCCCCTCGACGAAAGAGGAGTGGAAGATTGAATGCCAGTACTGTGAAGGGGAACATCGGCTGTATCAATGCGACCCTTTCAAGAAGCTGACCACGGACGAGGTGAGTCAGTGGATCAAAGACCACCGCCGCTGCTTCCGCTGCGCGCGCAGCCATATGGCAGCTGAGTGCCGCTTGAAGAAGAAGTGCAGCAGGTGCGGCGGTGCCCACTTGGAGGTCCTGCATGACATCAACAGGCGTCCGCCAGAACAACAAAGTGGGCCCGTCACGGTAATGTACCAGGCCGAGGCGGTGGCACCAGTACCGAAGACCCACCAGACCGCCCCCTGGTGTCCCGACTGCTACAGCAGACACTGGGAGTCATGGTACTAGGACGACCGCGAGTCGGCACCACTCCAGAAGATCCAAGGCAACCGACCAACAGGAGTGCTCCACATTGACCAGCATAGCGGGACCCCCCGAGTGCTCATCAAAGTGGTCAGAGTGCTCCTGAGCTACGAGGACAAGGTCCTGGACACTTACGCCGTCCTGGACGATGGGTCTGAAAAGACTCTCCTCCTCGCTTCCGCCGCAGCCCAGTTGGGCCTGCGGGGTGCCAAAGGTACCATGACAATACGCACCATCAGAAGAGACCAGAAGACCATAAAGGGTGAAAAGGTCTCCTTCAAGATAGCAGCGGTGGACCAGCCCGAGAAGCAGTATAGTATTACCAACGTCTTCACCAGCCACGACATAGGCCTATCACAGTACACCTACCCCATCCCACAGCTGATGGCGAAGTATGTGCACCTACGTCAACTACCTATACCGCTTATCGACGGCGCCACACCGACCCTGCTCATCGGCTCCGACCACGCGGACCTCATTCTCCCAATTGAGGCGGCCCATTAAGCGAGAGGCCTGTGAGAGAACCGTGGGCACAAGAGGGAGTTCGGAACTCCACCCCCCTCAGCTGCGCTCCAGACGTAGCTGACCTCGAACCCAGCACCCCAAGCGACTCCTTGATGGGGCGGCCGGAACCGGCCCCTCCTCAGACGAGGTACAGAGCAAACAAGAGAAACAGACGGAGGAGGTGGAGGCGCAGCCAAGCACAGATCAAAGCAGTCTCAGGCCCGCTTCCTCCTAACCCCCCTACCATCCCTTCCAGCCCGTCAGAAGCGGGTCAAGGACGGGGACAACTTAAAAGTGGATCGTGATCATAGACCAGTCACTACCCCGAGCTGCGTGGCCGGCCGGCCGCGTAAGCAAAGTGATCACTGGTGCCGACGGAAAGGTCAGAACGGCAGAAGTGCTCGTCCAGGGGCGGACATACATCCGACCCGTGGCGAGGCTGATAGAGTTGCCAAGGCTCCCCGACTCGCTTAATGACGACCATGACCCACTGACTTTGTGAATTGCCCTACTCCTCACAACGGACATTGAGTAGTGGACAAGACGGTTAATCTGTCTCTGCTTATCTAATTAGGTGCGGACTAATTAGGAGGCGGCTGTTACAAAGGGTCAGATTAAACCGAATATATATATTTATTGCTTGAGATCCCATGTATACTATTTGTATATCGTTTGATATCCCTTGTATATTCTTTGTACATATACACGGAATATCCCTTTAACTGGTACAGGACAGACCATAATATTCGTTCTCCTATTGGAAGCGATCCCCTAGGCGCCACGGCCATACCCCCAATGTCTAGTTCAAAGTCACCGCTAAGACATGCCTGAACATGCCCGGTTTTGCGCAGTAATACGAGACAGAAATGAGGTTGGCACTAGATTATTCACCGTACGTATAAATACGTCGCAGGTGGATACAGAAGCACTTAGTCCAGTTAGTTACCCTCAAACGTTAAAGCCTTCATCACGAGTCAACGACCAAGTGAAGTGAGCAACGTTGCGTCTAAATAGAGCACTTATAACCGCGTGCGAATAGGATAGTAAAAGTGTCAGAGCTTAGTGAAATAACGTCAAGTTCGACCTAGTTAAATGTGAAGTACCGTGCACAGGAGAATCTACACCGGTGAATGCAGAGCCTTTTCCGGCTGGATTATTGCTTTGGTACTGTGGCTGCTGGAGCAGAGAACCGTCTACCCCACTGCTGTGTGGGATTTACCCGTGAGGAGCATCACTCGAGCCCGTCTCTAGGAGAGGCTGGCTGGCTTTCACCTATGCTGTCGCGCATACTTGGATTATAGCTGCTGCTTTCGTCTGCCGATCAAGGGAGTAATGTACCGTCTCCCGTAGCTGGAGCTTATTGATTCCCCGTTGATCCAGACTTTTGCATTCGAACATTCCTCCCCCCTGCTGGCTTACAACCGGAGGGAACCCCTTAGTATCTCCAGCTGACCTACGAGTGTACCATATATAATTCTCATGCTACGGGTGGTATTAATTATCCCCTGCGTAATATGCTCATGGACTTACGCTCTTGACCTATTCATGCACATTCTTCGCCTTACAAGCGCAACTCTCAATCTTGATAAGTAATGTAAGATAATCTTGGTGCTCTTCTAATAAATATTATTCTAAACAGTATTTCTTGTTAAGCCGTGTTATTGTGGGGGTGTTCATCACATATACCTGTGTACTGTATGGCCAGTAGTAATGTACATAACGCAGTAGTGTTTTAATGATACCATACTTATTCAATACAGTCAGGGAATTGTACCCCTCAGTTACACTTATTGTTATTATAAAATTGGTTATTGCAATCTTACTGATTGTATTTCATCATATTCTTAGTTCATAATTTTCTAGATACATATGAACTTTGTGTAACATTTCCTGCTTGTGAAGGCATGAATCCGATAGATGTTGCTTCGCTGTTGACCATCTGTTCTCTGTCTGTCGTGTAGCAGGGCCAAACAGTAACACAGTAAAAATTAAATACATACATAATGTGTGAACAATGTGTGTTCAGAAGTCTCTTGGTCCACAGGTCTCTGATGTGTTTCTTCTTGACGATGCAGTCGGGAACATTCACTGGTCGCCGTCTATTCCCTGTCAAGGGTCACCTGTAGCAGTGGGGCGGTCAACTATAGTGGCCTTGCAGACTCTTTTCCTGGAGCCTGCGCTGCTCTCCATCACCACCAGACATCCGTCAATGTGCTCACGCTTGGCCCCCATCAGACCCAGAGACATGGTGGTCAGGGCGTTTTTGAATGTGTTGTGCTGGTTTCGCTGTCCTCTCCTCGTCATTGCGGTACCACTTGATGGAGGGCGAGGGCCCGCCGGTGTAGTGGCTAGTCAGTAGGACGCTCTCTCTCACACGGATGGCAATCTTGTCATCGGAATCCATCTTGATGGTCAGGGCTCTGGTTCCCTTCTGTAGATGGTCTGCCGCGGGCCGCCGGGGTGAGGCTGCATGTCGTCCTTTCTGTCTCTGCTCCCCTTCCTTTGGGGACGTCTGTGTTGTGTGGCTGGGTTGGATGGCGGCTCTCCCACGGTTGCTGTTGTCGTCCTGGTTGTGTCCGCAGCTCCTTGGCGGCGTCCCTGGTGGTCCTATGTTGTCGTGGGTCGCTCAGGTCGCTGGGTTGTGTTCCTCTCTGCCTGGTCCTGCCGTCGTTCGTGGTTCAGGTCACGCGTCGTCTCACTCCTTCTCACTTGTCGTGTCCTCTCACCAATATGATCTGAGGATGATAAAATTGCCTTAGAAAACCTCCTCACATAAATGATTCAACGCCTTTCTGCTAAAGAGGAAAATCATTTTGGTATTAATTCAATTCATTGTGTAATATCATCATGCATTTGATATTGTTTGGATCCGATCTTTGCATGGAATCAGAAACATTTCTTTTTATCTTTATAATCTGTGATGTCAAATTGAAGTTGACCTTACCTCAGGCCGCGTACGATGGTGTGCTTCTTCAAGATACTTACCTCGCCATGACTTCTCGGTTGTTCTTCATGTCTCAGTGTGGCTCGTCATAATTTAGCATGGGGAAAACATAAATTCTAGGCAGCCAGTTAATTTTGCATGAAAAACAATCATTCATTTTCTCGTCTACTCTTAAGTAGCATTAATTTAATTACCTCTAATACACCTTGTGCATTTTGATAATCATTTATATATATATATATTTTTTTTTTTTTTTTTTTATATATACAGTCAACATATTCTTAAATAATAGCGCTGCCCGAGGCGGGGCATGATACAGTCAACATATAGCAAAAGAGAGAGCGAGAGAGAGCTCCCGTTCTACAGTCAATATACAGTGTACAGAGAGAGAGAGAACATGTGTTTGTCATGTGTGTGTGTGTTAGAGAGAGACTAGAGCATGTATGACAGATTCAAAAGGACAAAGATCAAAAGAGAGAGAGAGAGAGAGAGAGAGAGAGAGAGAGAGACACATTGGAAAGAAATTGAAATGCTATTTGGCCCTAAACAGAGAGTACACAGTGGCAGAATACCTGAGCACTGTGACTGAAGATCCTTGAGCACAGCCTAGCCATCGAGAAAGGCCGCCATAGGCAGACTGTGTGTGTTAGAAAGAGAGAGAGAGAGAGAGAGAACATGTGTGTTTGTCATGTGTGTGTGTGTTAGAGACTAGAGCATGTATGACAGATTCAAAAGGACAAAGATCAACACTTAAATCCAACAAGAAGAGCAGGGTATACCAGAGAAACCAAAGCAAGGAGCCAATGGCCGACATCAGCTAAATAGGCTAGCCAGGTACTCTGTGACACCAGGCCACACACAGCTTTGGCCAATGGCCCAACGCTACACAAGCTACACAAGCTACACAAGCTACACAAGCTACACCATTCACACACAGCACATGTCGTATCTCCAAATGTTGTGAAGTAGCATATGTTTTGCCTGGAAAAAAACATCGTTATTAACAAAACATTCGGGAGGGGAAGGAAGTAAGAGTGGGGTAATGTCATGACATTTTCATTAATCTTAGTTACCTGCACGAGGGCGCAGGGCGAAAGGCCGCAACACAGGACGTTGACGAAAGGCCTCAGCGCGCCTCCCTCCACCTTCGCTCCCCACCCCTCCCTCCTGGTATAGTATATATATATATTGTGTAGCGTTGGGCCATTGGCCAAAGCTGTGTGTGGCCTGGTGTCACAGAGTACCTGGCTAGCCTATTTAGCTGATGTCGGCCATTGGCTCCTTGCTTTGGTTTCTCTGGTATACCCTGCTCTTCTTGTTGGATTTAAGTGTTGATCTTTGTCCTTTTGAATCTGTCATACATGCTCTAGTCTCTAACACACACACACATGACAAACACACATGTTCTCTCTCTCTCTCTCTCTCTTTCTAACACACACAGTCTGCCTATGGCGGCCTTTCTCGATGGCTAGGCTGTGCTCAAGGATCTTCAGTCACAGTGCTCAGGTATTCTGCCACTGTGTACTCTCTGTTTAGGGCCAAATAGCATTTCAATTTCTTTCCAATGTGTCTCTCTCTCTCTCTCTCTCTCTCTCTCTCTCTTTTGATCTTTGTCCTTTTGAATCTGTCATACATGCTCTAGTCTCTCTCTAACACACACACACATGACAAACACATGTTCTCTCTCTCTCTGTACACTGTATATTGACTGTAGAACGGGAGCTCTCTCTCGCTCTCTCTTTTGCTATATGTTGACTGTATCATGCCCCGCCTCGGGCAGCGCTATTATTTAAGAATATGTTGACTGTATATATAAAAAAAAAAAAAAAAAAAATATATATATATATATATATATATTTTTTTTTTTTTTTACCTTTGGGGGGGGGGGGGGGGGGGGGGCCTCGCGTTAAATCTCGCACAGGGCCTCGCATTTCTCCCAGGCGGCCCTGCCTGTGCATATGTGAAAACGTAAACAAACTGAAACGATAAAACTATACTTCCCAAATGGACGTTCCCGTGGGCCGGTTTTGTTGGTTCCGGAAATTACTATCCTAGTTTATCGTGTGAATTGCACCTCAATGTTATTCTCTGTATAACGGTACTCGTCTCTCAATGCTCGGCGCGATATAAGTCGGCATACTGTGCGCATACAAACAAGACTTTAAACAGACAAACAAACATTAATACATAAAAGTTAACGTGTGTATATACCTGGTCTGTATTGGATCGCTGTTCGTTTAGTCGACCAGCACTCTGCCGCGACAAGGCATTTATACCCTTGATCTAAATATACATCGTTTTTAAAACATAACGACCGAATCCTGAACTTCGAAATTTAACAGCGATATATTAGATTATATATACCTTTTAATCATACTCTCGGTCCCTTCAACCCGCGACTAATGTCCCGTTAAATGTACATTCACGTACTGCCGAGGCATCGCCGGTCACCTTCCCGCTATCTGTATGATCAATTGGTTAATTCAATCCGAATACATCGTTTTCAGGAATGGAAGAGGTTGTGCGCTTAGTTTGAGGTTGAAACTATGAATATATGACGTTACTCTGTTAAATCTAATTATGATTATAACAGCTTCTCGGTCCTAACTTCCCGCCTCTTTGCCAAAAGAATCACAGAGCAGTTTCTAAGAGAGTAGCGTTTTCCAATGATATCACATCTAATAAGCTCACGTATCTTCTTTTGTTGCCTATATTTTAGTCTGCATCAGCTAGACTTGGGTTAGCAATCCAACAACCTTTTATTGTGTGCCTTAGCTTTTGGTCGGCTCCAACTCGACCAGGAATAGCACTTCAACCTTTGTGCCTAAACTTTCGGGAATAGCACATATAACCCATCCTCTCAGAACCTCTGTCCAGATAAGGACCCAGGTACACGCGTTGCCCTGGTAACGATTCTCAATACAGATCAGATATATTAATGCACATTATTCTTACTCAGCCATGATCTCAATATTTGACAACATTCTGTAACATTCACCTGGCACAGAGAAAAGCGGGAATGTTTTAATTCCTTGCCATACATTTTTGGTCGACCATCTATTATACTCACTTTTCTCTGTATAGCTGAAACAATACAGCACGCCGGGAGGACGCAAAAAGGTCCGTCACAAGTTTGTAGACGCCAATTGTGGGATATTTGTGGATATCCTGATGAAGAATGTTCTCAGTCAACCGAGGTTTGGATAATAACAAGGTTTATTAACCAAACAGATAGAATACATAGAGAGAATGGCTGAGGGCTTCCCCCAGGTGATGAGCTGAAATGACCCAGGTAAGAGACCTGGATTGGTCTCGGAAGGAGACTTATATAGTTTACAAGGGGGGGATGTGGTCCCATTTGATAGGTCAAATGGGGGGGGGGGTACAGGTTTGGGGAGAGGGGAGGGGAATGTCTTATTCTACAGAGAGGGGGGGGGGCACAGGTAAGGGGAGAAAAGGGGGGGGGGTGTCCCACTCCACAGAGAGGGGGGGGGGGCACAGGCAAGGGGAGAAAGGGGAGGGGAATATATTTACATGAGGACATTATATTATACCACACTATCGAGTGCTAACGTGTGGTTCAGTCGGGCTAGCCATGTCGGCTAGTAGCTTAGCTAAAGGCTAACTAGCGTTAGCTAACGCTAGCTAACTAGGCATGGCAACAACCAGGACCACCTGAAGCTTTTTAAGAAGGATGTGATGAACTACAGACAGATGAGGCACGAGAACACAGACCCGGCGCCATGGGCGGGCATTAGGGGGCCGGGCCCGCCCACTGAGTCAGCTGTGCCCACCCTGGTAAATTTTTTTATTTTTTATTTTTTGGTCAATTAAAGTCAACTATCCAAATCCTTAGTCGGGGACAGCCCTAGTGGGCACTGATGTCAACAACAACACTACTGAACCTAGCACGGCACTCTGTGAGAATCCGTTTTCTACCCTCAAGAACGTCTTTACAGAACATCGCCTTAGTATGCTTCATCGACGCAAGGCCAATTTAATTCAGTTGGCATTTGAGAAGGACTTAAAGCGGAACTATTGTACTATTTCTTTCAATATTTGGACAATTTTACACAATTCCTGTGAGTCTATGGAACACCTCTGTAAGTTTAAAAAAGAATTTATTCATTGTTTTGTATTTCTAATCAAGTACTCAAAAACAGCATTTTTCGACCTCAAGATCTTAAGCCGTTTTGAGGCTGGGCTCCAACCACTGTGTGGCCTGGTGCAACTGCCACATCAACTGCCACATTATTATGCAGCCGAGAAATCTCTGACATCACAGATATGCACATTTTCAGATGACTCAGTTCAGTGGGGGTGAATATTGTGAGAGGAGAATTGGAAGAATGCGCCAATATGAGAATTAGAGACATATATCCTATTAATATAAGTCCACATAGCTAGGAAACAGTGCTAAACACTGAAAAAGGCCATTTATAAGATAGTTCCCCTTGAACAAAAAAGTTCAGGAATGAGTGGAGGGGCAGTGTTTTAAGAAGATGTCACTCTGTCTCCAAACGCCGCTTGCCGCTCTACTAATGATGGTGAGTAGCCTGTGGAGGAATTTTGTTTGCTTTTTTATGCACCTTATTTTTGTCAGTTCAGTTCAGTTTGTCAGTGAATTCAGAAGTGTTGAATAAATGGAGACTTTTCAAAGATATAGAATAGAATAGAATAGAAATGTATTATCCTGAGGGAAATTTGAGACTGCAAATCACTCAACATTAAATATTTAGACAGAACAATCACAGAATAAGAATAACAAAACAAATGGCCTAAGAATAGAATAAAATGAAATAGAATAAAAGATACAGTAAATAAATACAGTAAAAATATACTGAAGTCTACAGTAGGTGTAATATTGCACAGTGCCGTTTAAAAAGTAAGAGTCCAGGAAGATGGTAACTGTCACTCTGTGCTCAGTGATGCAGTGAGGCACAGTGATGCTGTCGGAATGAAGGACTTCCTGTGCCGTTCAGTGCTGCATTTAGGTAGTGTGAGCCTATAACATGCTCCTCCTGTCAGCCAAGTCTGTGTATAGTGGGTGGGAGGGGTTTTCCCTGATGGCCTGGGCCCTCATTTATCAACGTTGCGTACGCACAGATATGTGTGTAACCCGTGCGTACGATCATTTCTAAGCAAAGTGTGGGACTTATCAAATTGAACTTGTGCT
This sequence comes from Notolepis coatsorum, assembly GCF_963971535.1. Taxonomy (NCBI): domain Eukaryota; kingdom Metazoa; phylum Chordata; class Actinopteri; order Aulopiformes; family Paralepididae; genus Notolepis; species Notolepis coatsorum. The sequence goes on from NC_140167.1 coordinate 127,047,761, forward strand.
TGACTTTGTGCGTATATATAGCATGCGTAGCTGGCGCCCGGTGGTAGAATATTATTATTGCAGTCTGCAACGTGGAAATAAGCTTCGGTGCATTACTTCCAACACTGGCGTGTTCAACTTCTGTATGACCCGTAATTCATTATAGAATCATATTCATTACAGTAGTGTAATTATAACGGGCTCATGCGCGAACAAGAGGTTGGCTTGCTTGTTTGGCACGGGGGGCAGACGCAGAACACCCACCTCCAAACGTGATTAAATATTGTTTCAAATAAAAAGCGACATACTATTATTTTGTGTCATGTTTCCAAATAAGATTGGCCACAACGAAATGCTTTCTACATCAATTTGTTGGTTAGAATAGATTACCTCACTCCGTTGAAACTTCACTGAGACTAGCAGTAAAAGACAGTATTTTTACGTGATAATAATAATAATAATAACAATAATAATAATAATAGCTTCATTTTATATAGCGCCTTTCAAGAGACCCATGCAAGGTCGCTTTACATAGATAGGGGGGGGAAATAACAAAGTAATAAACATAGTGGACAGACTATGTAAATATGATGATGGGATTCAAGTTCATGTTTGTATTGATCACATAGGCAGGCTACACATGGCGTATAGGCTACATCATACATGGCAGTGAGATGCATTGTTCTTGTATATGCTCTCGTATTATTGTTTATATAGGCTACCCAATACTGACATCAAAATAGATTGTATGCCTCTAGAAATCATATGCAGCAGGTAGAACATTTACGGAAAATCTGTCGCGATTTGGAATAAAATTGAGGAGAACTTTATTTCCTGGGTATTTTTTTTTTTATATATTTGTATTGGTTTTTTTAAAAGATTTTTCACATACAGCTACTTACATTACAAAACACACATTGGGACAGAAGGGGGGGGGGTTCCTCCAGTTCATCTATGCCGTCATTCCAGCAAAAACAGATCAAAAAGAAAAACAAGCTAAAAAAGGAAATCTAACCCAGACAGGCACTGCACAGTACTTGTAGGCATACATATATATACATATATTATTTTTTTCTATCCAAAGTCTGTCCATACAATGGGGCATTGGGCCTTTAGAAGGATCTGAGAAATTGTAGCAGGAAAGTAGTCCAATAGTGGGGCCCACACATCCTGAAAGGAGGCGTCGTTGCCTCTATGCATTGCACAGTCTTTCATGGGGTAGCACACCGAAGATCTCTCTGTACCACATCTGTATGGATGGAGGCCTATCCTTAATCCAGTTTATCAAAATGCATTTCCGGGCTGAAAGCAGAAGTTTATCAAATAGTTTGAATTGTAAGGGTGTCAAATTATTTTCCTTTGAAGGGAGTCCCAGTAAAAAAGCTCCTGGATCCTTCTTTATTTTCACCTTGAAAATGTCGCTCAGCTCACGTGCCACTTGGCCCCAGAACCTGGATATACACTTACATTCCCAAAAGTAGTGATAGTAGGTGCCCAGATCTGTTTGACATTTCGAACATAATGGGGATATTGAACGGTCCATTTTGTTTAGTAACACAGGTGTGATGTGTAATCTGTGAAGAATATTATATTGTGTTTCTCTTAGTCTGTTACAAGTATAAACCTTTTTAACTGAGTCAATGGCCTCCTGCCAGTCGTCTTCAATATATTCACTGTTAAAATCTCTTTCCCATTTGCGGAGGGATGGTAACTCCTGTGAGTCCAGTGAGTACAGCAGTGAGTAAAACGCAGAGATGAAATGTGATACCTTACTACAGTTGGATAAGAAGTTCTCTGTTTTGCTGTAAAGGGAGCCCATTGGCGTTGGCAGCTGTAGTGAGTTAATAAAATGTCGTATTTGCAAGAAACCAAAAAAATGTTCTCTTGGGAGGTTAAATTGTGTTTGCAGTTGCTGAAACGACATCAACACACCATCCCTAAACAGATCCCCCAATACACGAAGCCCTAGTGAGTGCCAGGTCTTAAAGATGGCCGAACTGCGCCCAGGTCCAAATTCATGGTTGCTAGAGATTGGTATTAGCAATGATCTTAGGTCTCCTCTCCCTGTGTAGATGGTAATCTGTCGCCACACTCTGATAGAGTTATAGATAATTGGATTGCCTCGTATCTCCCTATGAATCTTATTTTTATTACCGGTTACCAGTGCCCATAGTGAGTTTGGTGAGCAGCCCCACGAGTCCACACAGTTCTTATTGTGTAGATAGGCTTGTAACCATTCCCAGATGTAACGAGCGTGACAGGCCCAGTTATAGAAGAGTATATTTGGCATGGCAAGGCCCGCTTTACTGGTTGGTAGCTGCACGATTTTAAATCTTTGCCTGGGTCTCTTTCCATGCCAAATGAACTTAGAAAAAGCCTTCTCCAGATCTTTAATATCTTTTTTGGATACCCATATGGGAAGCATTTGTAAGGGGTATAGAAGGCGGGGTAGAATGTTCATTTTTATTAGACTCGCCCGTCCCATGACCGATAGTGGGAGGTCATGCCACCGTTCCAGATCTCTCTTAACCGCTGTGGTGACTGGGGCCAGATTCAGACGTGCCATATCTTTTAAGTTGGGAGAGACTTTAATGCCAAGATATGTGAATCTTGACGTAGTCCATTTAAAAGGAAAATTATCTGGGATGTCTGATTGGGTCAGGGTTCCTAGTGGCATTGCCTCAGATTTACTTTGGTTAATTTTGTAGCCTGAGATAGCGCCGAAGTCTTTAACAATTGACAGGACAGTAGGCACTGACCTCTTCGGGGAGGACAGAAACAGTATAATGTCATCTGCATATAGAGCTATTTTGTGGGGGGTGCCCCCTGTCGTGAGTGAGACCCCCTCTATTTCATGATGACACTTCCGGTGATGACGTCAGTGTGAGAGAGACGCTTCTGCTGTTCTCCCCAAACCCCACAGAGAAAATGTTAGTTTAAACACTACTTATAGTCAACAAAGTTTTAATCCATGGTAGAGTTGAAGTAACCCTAATAATGTCAACCAACGAGGAAAAGAAGAAGAAAGGACAAGGACGCGCCGCAATTGAAACTCGCTCAGCGACAAACAAACAGGTCGACGCCGACGTTGAACTTGAACCTGGCGCTGCGGGTGGTCGCGGCGAGGAAAGTCAATGGGAAAACATCGCTGCCCGTGTGGTTCGCGATGTGACTGAAAAGATAAGTGCCCTGATGGACCTAAAGCTTACTGCCCTGACTGCAACACTGGAGGGCTTTAATAGCCGACTGTCAGACAATACCAAACGCATTACAGAGGCGGAATCCCGCATCTCAGCGGCAGAGGACAACTCATCAACAATAGAAAACAGACTGAAAAAAACAGTGACGACAGCGGGCGGAAGATGCCGACAATCAAAGCCGACGTGAAAGCGTTTGTATTATGGGTTTGAAAGAGGGGACAGAGGGCACACAACCTGTTAAATTCTTCGAGACCTGGCTTCCAACTCTGCTTAATATCGATACAGAAAAAGGCAGTGTGAAGATTGACAGGTGTCGCAGGGCTGCAGGAGACATCCAGCCTAATAAAACCAGACCTGTGGTCATAAAATTTCAAACTATGCGAGATGCACAACGAATTATGACAGCAGCACGGGCGAAAGGCGTACTGAACTACGAGGGCAATAAACTTCTGAACTGACCAGACATCTCCTATCAGACCAGGATGGAAAGATGTAAATACAACACCGTGTGTGATCAGCTCATCAAAAAAGGGATACGATTTAAAATGCGCTTCCCTTCGAGACTAACTATTACACACAACGGCGAGGACCACTCTTTCAAGACCCCACAAGAAGCGGAAGACTTTCTGAAAGGCGCGGATTAAAGGTACTGCCCACCCAACACATGGATCGGACTGATGGAATGGCTCATGCAGAACGGACTGAGGTCTCTCTCTCTCTCTCTCTCTCTCTCTCTCTCTCTCTCTCTCTCTCTCTCTCTCTCTCTCTCTCTCTCTCTCTCTCTCTTTCTTTCTTTCTTTCACTCTTTCTTTCTCTCTCTCTATAGTTTTGTTGCTTGTTTTTTTTCTTCTTTTTTTCCTCCCCATTTCTTTTTACTGGCTCACTTCACATTATACTGGTATAGGTTATTATGTATTAAAAGACTAGTTTTTATGATTGAAATGTCCAGCTTTGATTTCAGACACACAAATATTGGGGCTCCCCCCAACCCCCACAATGAGTTGGAATGGAGTAGTCTGGATAAAACTATGGCAAGCATATCTATAACATATGGAGTGCTACAGTAGTTCATGGTTAGGATGATATTTTTTTTATAGTCACCGTAATCTCCCGGGCTCTCCCCGCCTTTCTTCTTTTTTTTTCTTTTCTTTTAATTTAATTTGTATCACTTTATCTGATATGGGCTATACAGTTTCATGATATGCTTTAGTCACGTGATTTATGGTTTAAATACTCTTAACTCCTTCAGATATCAAACAATGGATTCAAAATCATGATTATAGATCAGTGGTACAACTATCTTTGTCTTATTATTATTATTATTATTATTATTATTATTATTATTATTATTATTATTATTATTATTTTATTATTATTATTATTATTATTATTATTATTATTATTATTATTATTATTATTATTATTATTATTATTATTATTATTATTATTATTATTATTATTATTATTTATTACACAGTATTCATGCAATTCAGACAAACAAACAGACCAATGTAACTCCAATTTGAATATATACACACAAAAATATGATTAATTCCCATAGTATTATTATTATTATTATTATTATTATTATTATTATTATTATTATTATTATTATTATTATTATTATTATTATTATTATTATTATTATTATTATTATTATATATCCCCCCCTCCCTCTTCTCCTGATTGCAATTTTTCCTTTAACTCCATAAGGACCACAATATGTGGACAAAAATAATGGTAATAATAAATAAGAGGGATTAAACAGAAGAAAATGGTCATACTATTTTTGGTCAAATTATCGGATGCGAGTAGCCTATATTATCTTTAAATATCTGATTGAAATTACACCTACAGAAAAGGAGTGAAGCTCCAGTACTGTTGGGTTCTGTAACTATTTACTACCAATTGATACAGCGGTGTGGGGATGGGGGGGTGGTGTGCGGAGAGGGGCCGATCTCTGTAGGGATTTTATCACTCGGTAGATTGGCCTTTTACTCTCCCGCGGCGGGACTCCTCTCAGCTTCACTGGAACGATGTTAATCATTTTAGCCCATCCATTAGGGATGGACCGTATGTGTTTTATGTGTAACCCGTCTGTACAAGACGGTAGGGTTATTTTGTTTTATGTACTTCACCCCCTCCCCCCTCCGTTCACCTCCTCCTTATTCCAGCCATTTAGAGACCTGCCCACATTAGCTTCAAGAGGCTCCCAGTACGCACTCATGCAACACATTATGTATTATATTAGTTTTTGACATGAGTGATCTTAAAATTATAACCCTCAATGTGAAGGGTATAAATAATGTGGTCAAGCGTCAAAAAATATTGTCCTATCTGAAAAAGGAAAAATGTCAAATAGCCTTTTTACAGGAAACTCACCTGTTTGACATAGAACATATGAAATTACAGCGTAACTGGGTAGGCCAGGTATATCACTCCTCTTACAATACAAAAAGCCGCGGAGTAGCTATTCTTGTACATAAGAATCTCCCATTTACCCTAGAAAAGGTGGTGTCTGACGATGAAGGGAGATATGTCTTGCTATCAGGTTTCCTTTATGGTGAACATATCCTTCTGGGCTGTGTATACGCTCCTAATGTATTTGAGGCCTCCTTTTTCTCTAAATTACTGTCGGCAATATCCGCATTCTCAATTAACTACACCATCATCGGGGGAGATTTTAACTCTGCTCCCAATGCAAATGTTGACCAGTCAACCCCACGACCTACTCTGTCTCGTAAAAGTGTCAGACTTGGAGAGCTATGTAATGATTTGGAGCTATTTGATGTTTGGAGAGTACTCAACCCAAGAACAAGAGACTTCACTTTTTTTCTCTCAACCTCACCAGGTGTACTCTAGAATCGATTTTTTTCTGACGTCTAGAATGATATTGGATAGGACTAAGGAGTGTATAATAGGCACACAGACGCTCTCGGATCACTGTCCAGTTAGCCTGACTCTCCACATGCCCTATAGGGACCCTGCCAGTAGACAATGGCGTTTGAATCCTTCTTTGATGAGCAGCCCCCCGTTTTTGGAATATATTAATAACAAATGGACGTTTTTCTTCTCTGTAAACAAAACCCCCGGGATGAGCCCCTCCACATTATGGGAGGCAGCAAAGGCATATCTCCGGGGCTGTATTATCTCGTACAATTCAGCACAACGAAAAGAGGCCATCAAAAATCAACTGGAACTTGAAAAATGTATCTTAAAATTGGAATCTGAATGTAAACGTTCCTGGGCAAAAAATTTGGCAAAACAACTAGATGCCGCCCGTTCAGCTCTAGACCAACTTCTGACAAAACAAGCTAAGTCCACCATCTACGCTGCAAAGCACCAGTTCTATGAATCGGGAAACAAACCAGGTCAACTTTTGTCTCGACTGGCTAAAGGTAAACAGAATTCTAACACAATAACCTCCCTCAAAGATGACAACGAAGTTAGCCATCACACCTCTAAGGATATAAATAGAATTATGAAATCCTTTTATCAAAAGTTATACTCTTCAGAGTGTGGAACCTCTGACTTGCAGAGGAAAAACGTTCTTGATAAAATAACATTTCCATCACTATCTGAAGAACACAGAGAGTCTCTCTGTAAAGATATAACAGAGGAAGAAATACTCATAACAATAAAAACCCTTAAAGGGGGTAAGGCCCCAGGCCCGGACGGTTATGGCCCAGAATTCTATAAAAAAATGTGTAAGGTTATAGTCGGACCTCTGAGAGAGATGTATGCAGACTCTTTACAAAGAGGCAGTCTTCCCCAAACTCTGAATTTGGCTAATATATCTCTCATCCTTAAAAAAGATAAACCAGCCGACGTGTGTGGCTCTTATAGGCCCATTAGCTTGATAGCGGTGGATAGTAAAATACTCTCCAAATTATTAGCAAGGAGGATAGAGGGACTGCTGCCTCTGATAATAAACCCAGACCAGACAGGTTTTGTACAAGGCCGACACTCCATTGCAAACGTGAGGCGGTTACTGAATGTTATACAGTACTCTTATCAGCTGAAACACAAAGCGCTAGCAGTGTCACTAGACGCGCAGAAAGCATTTGATAGAGTAGAATGGCGGTACCTGTTCGACGTCATGGAGAGATATGGACTTGGAGGGGATTTCCTTAAGTGGATTCAAACCATCTACCACTCTCCCGTGGCCTGTGTCCTTACCAATGGTACCTGCTCTGAGCCTTTCCCCTTGGCAAGAGGCACAAGGCAAGGGGACCCCCTAACCCCATTACTGTTTGCCGTAGCACTCGAACCGCTAGCAGAGGCTATCCGGTGTCATTATGAAATTGAGGGGGTCTCACTCACGACAGGGGGCACCCCCCACAAAATGTCCTGGGTATTAATCGAACAAAACAGAAAAAGGCAGTCATATTCCAGCACGGTTTTTATTAGTCAATATGGTATCATATCATATCCGACATCACCGTACGTGTACATGTCTGTCAGCCTGTCTCGTATTTCTCCATAACACGCTTCCCTCAGGTCAGTCCATTATTTCACATCCCATGGGGGTGTTTCATTACCATATATGGATAATCGGGGCGGTTCTGGTATGCAAATACTTAAAAGCGTGCACAAGCTCCAGCGTAGGATCAAAGTGATATTTATCAAGACAGGTGTGCGTACGACCTGTGTACGCACGTGTCATAAATCCTGTTTTTTTTGTGCGTACACACATTCTAAATTCTGTACTTACGAACGAAAGTAGAAGACTTTCTAAGAACTGTTGATAAATGAGGGCCCTGGAGCTTAGCAAGGTTCCTCCTCTCCGCCACCCTCGCTAGAGTCCAGCTCCACCCCAACCACGCTACTGGCCTTCCTGACCATCTTATTCAGCCTGTTTGTGTCCCCTGCTCTCAGTCCGCTGCCCCAGCAGGTCTGTTATATATATCCGTTCAGTCTGTTTTTGTATAAGTGAATGTTCTTAAGATAGAGAGAAATTTGATTTTTCAATTGCCTCTCTGCTGTTTAGTTCAGCACCGTGGGCAGCGCCAAGCAAGCCACAGCGCCGTTGTCCCAGCTGAAACGTATAAAAGGGAACCAGTGTTGAAAAACCATTGTGCCCCCCCGAGAACATTTTATGCCCCCCCACTAATTTGTTTCTGCAGCCTGGTCTGCGAGAACGTGGTCCTCTTCATGGCAGTCTGCATGGCTCCACCCCACCTGGCCATCATCATCAGGTGAGAGAGGGGAAAACAAACGCACGTCACAAATGATGGATTCAGTTCACCTTCAATACCTGTTATTATCCTTGTCACATTTTCCCCTCTCTCTCTCTCTCGCTCTCTCTCCCTCTTTCTCTTTCTCTCTCGCCCTCTCCCTCTCTCCCTCTCTCTCTCTCTCTCTCTCTCTCTCTCTCTCTCTCTCTCTCTCTCTCTCTCTCTCTCTCTCTCTCTCTCTCTCTCTCTCTCTCTCTCTCTCTCTCTTTCTCTCAATTCAATTCAAATGGGCTTTATTGACATGGGAAACATACGTTTACATTGCCAAAGCCAAACAAAACAAAACAATCAAACAGATAAAACAAAAGAAATCAGTACATTACAGAAGGAATTTCTTGTACAGTCTTTATGATGGTTGTATTCCGTTGGATGTCCTTTTCTTGTCACAGCAGCTCACAAATCTGGCTGCTGTGTTCGCACATTCTTGTATTTCTCCCAGTAGGTATGGGAGTTTTGAGTTATTGTCCATGTTTTCAAAGTCTATTTGGGTGTTTGCAATTTGTGGGAAGTATATGTCTCTGATGTCTTGGTATAGTGGGCAGGTTGTTAAGAAGTGGAGCTCGGTTTCCACCTCATCTTGTGTGCAGTGGGTGCATAGTCTGTCTTCGCTTGGGAGCCAGGTCTGCCTATGGCAGCCTTTCTCGATGGCTAGGCTGTGCTCGCTGAGTCTGTACCTAGTCCTGTGTTCTGAGATGTGTGCTGAGCTGTGTTCTGCATGTGTTCTGTGTTCTGAGCTGTGTTCTGAGATGTGTTCTGAGCTGTGTTCTGTGTTCTGAGCTGTGTTCTGAGCTGTGTGCTGAGCTGTGTTCTGTGTTCTGAGCTGTGTTCTGAGCTGTGTGCTGAGCTGTGTTCTGCATGTGTTCTGTGTTCTGAGGTGTCCTGTGTTCTGAGCTGTGTTCTGAGCTGTGTGCTGAGCTGTGTTCTGTGCTGTGTTCTGCATGTGTTCTGTGTTCTGAGCTGTGTTCTGAGATGTGTTCTGAGCTGTGTTCTGTGTTCTGAGATGTGTTCTGTGTTCTGAGCTGTGTTCTGAGCTGTGTTCTGTGCTGTGTTCTGAGATGTGTTCTGTGTTCTGAGCTGTGTTGTAAGCTGTGTTGTGTTCTGAGCTGTGTTCTGAGCTTATATAGTGCTTTTACTAACTATATTATATTTCTCTCTCCTCTGGTCAGGGGCATTGCCGGGTCTGTGCAGCGATAACACTGTATATTGACTGTAGAACGGGAGCTCTCTCTCTCTCTCTCTCTCTCTCTCTCTCTCTCTCTCTCTCTCTCTCTTCTCTCTCTCTCTCTCTCTCTCTCTCTCTCTCTCTCTCTCTCTTGCTATATGTTGACTGTATCATGCCCAGCCTCGGGAAGCGCTATTATTTAAGAATATGTTGACTGTATGAAAAAAAAAATTATATAATTTATTTATTTTTACCTTTAGGTGGAGGGGGGGGGGGGGGGGGGGCGTTTAAATCTCGCACAGGGCCTCGCATTTCTCCCAGGTGGCCCTGTACACCCTTTCACCACCACACTACACCGGGTTAACCCTTTCACTACCACACTGCGTGGGGTTAACCCTTTCACTACCGCACTGTGACACATGCGTCACTGACTGATTGAGAGCTGTGTAGACTTATTGACACCAAAACAGCTGTGATTGTGTGGGGGTGTTGGTCCAGCTATACTAGGGAACCTAGTCCTGTTTGACTGTTTTGTGGTTGCCCCATTGGACTGAACTGCAGCCAGAAGAGCTGCAAGTGCCCACAAAACCTTTTGGTCCAATTCAATAGATTTTGGTCAGAATCAATCAATTGCAGAAGATTCTGACATCCAAGGGAATAACCTGTTTGAATGTCATAAACAAGGAGATAATGATCCCATTCAACTCTATGTCAGCCTAACTGACATTTTCCACACTTGGCACCAATGTGCGTGCACGCGCTACAGTGACGTAATGACCCTTCCGAACTCCCGCACACTGTCCTTTTACTTGTAATAGACTTAATTTTATATTCACAATGTCCAGGCATATTAGACCACTGCTACTCGGAATTTAAGAATGGGTACAAGTCGCAGGCTCTTAAATTCAAATCAAATCAAATTTATTTATAATGCCCGACAACACACGTTAATGTCCCCATGGGCCGTACAGGTCTTCTTTAAACAAGTCAAGAAGAAAACATAACAATAAGTCAAGAACAGAACAAGAACACCATAAGGTCCAACATTTTTTAGATAAATGCAAAAAATTTAAATAAAAAATTAAAGAATGCAAGCACTCCCAGACATACCCCACGCGGAGGTAAGGAAAAACTCACTAAAACCTAACAATAGGGAAAAAAGCTCCACAGGCAGTGTGGAGGAGAGAAACCTTAGAAGGGCCATTCAAGGGGGGATCTCCCTTCTTAGATGTTGGTGATAGTAGTGTTGCAGACGGACAGTTGGTAAGCATGCACTCATGTGTGTAGTGAAACACAGATGAGTGCATGCAATAGCAACTAAACATTTTGAAAGATTAAAGATAAAGCAAATAGCGATAGCAACTGAACATTTTGAAAGATTAAAGATAGAGCTGATAGCGGATCTATTTGAGGCACAGGGGCGGCGCAAAGAGGGTCACGTCCTCCCCGTCTTAGTCACGGGACATTCAACACTCCGGTCATTGCTCAGGGACAGCCAGAGACAGGGAGATAGGGGGCGGCGCAGAGAGGGTTGCGAACTCCCCGACATCATCGCGGGACGTCCGGCACTCCGGTCACCACTACGAGACCTCCGGAGACAGGGGGGCACGCAGAGGGGGTCGCAACCTCCCGGCCTTCATCACGGGATGTCCGACACTCCGGTCAGCACTCCAGGACAGCAAGTCATAGGGGGACAGGGAGACGGGACAGGCGTTAGACAGCTCATGTGATTGTAGTGGGCGGACATAGCAATAGATACAAGTGGTAAGCATATATGTGAATGGAGTAGATATATGAAGTAAGCATATTATGTGAATAGAATAGAAGTACTTAACCCAGCAATGAAACCGCATTGACTGTTAATCTGTTAACAGTCTGTTAATGCTGTTAATCAGTTGACAGGACCATGGACAGACGACGGTAAATAACTGATCCAAGGCCTCGGAGGTGCATGTAGAGCAGTCACTACAATCTTGGCCAAGACCCCGAGGCATCCGTCATCTTAGTCAGCGCCAGGAGACGGGCACTCAGAGAGATGGGGGAGGGAGAGGGGGGAGGGAAAAGGGGGAGGGAAGGGGGGGAGGGGGGAAGAGTTAGAGAGTTCCCATGTTTGTGGTGCTGCAAAAGAGCAGACATGTAGTACCCTGTAGTGCCATGTAGTACCCCGTAGTGCCATGTAATACCCTGTAGTGCCCTGTAGTACCCTGTAGTGCCATGTAGTACCCCGTAGTGCCCTGTAGTACCATGTAGTACCATGCAGTACGCCGTAGTGCCATGTAGTGCCATGTAGTGCCATGCAGTACCATGTAGAGCCATGTAGTACACCGTAGTGCCATGTAGTACCAGGCAGTACCCCGTAGTACCATGCAGCACCCTGTACCCTAACTAAACTACCCTGTAGTAAACTACCCAGTAGTACCATGTAGTACCCTGTACCCTAACTAAACTAGACAGATTAATCTAAAGGTCAGTCCCCGACCAGGTGAGATCAGGGTAGGTTGAAGGAGAGAGAGAAAAGATGCCCTTGGAAAAAAAAAGGGCTATAAGCCTGCGACTTGTACCTATTCTTAAGGCGAGACACTGCAGGTGAATAGTCAAATATACTTTTTTTGTTGATTTTGAGATTTTGTTATATTTTGCTTCCTAAACATGTCTTCTATGAAACTAGTGACAATAAAACGTCAATAACACACATTTAGTTGTTTATTTTACATCATTTTGCCTTATTGCATCCATAAATGTGCACATATTTAATGTGGAAGTGCCTCATTTGCATATATAAACATACATTTCAGAAAACTTGCAATATATTTTTTCTTAGTTTATATGTACATAACAAATTGGGAAAGTTTCATAGTGATACTGTATCTATTCAAATATGTTTTGCCTATTAGGGGGTAATACACTGTACTACACTGTTTGTAGCCTGTGTGTAGTTCTGTTCAGTTCAATAACATCATTATTATTATTATTCAGTTATCAGGCATGTGTTTAGGTTGTCTATTACTAATGGTTTGATTAGGTATTGTGTTTGTAAATATCTGTTTAAAAAAAAAAAAAGTATGGCATTTTACAATACAGAACTTTGAAGGCGTTTTCCCGAAAATGAGTTTTAAGAGTTTTTCCTCATACTCTGAGCCAGAAATATCCACTTCAGTAGCACTCACATACACCAAAACGTCCAGTTCTATTCATATCTATGTTCTGAAGGTATTTACAGAAGGGTTTGTTGATATCGCATTCATACCCTGATTTATATCACATTTTATTCCTAAAAACATGGCGAAATATGGAATTTTACCATAAAAATTTACTGAATGGAGTATTTTCTGATTTATGGAGTGATAAAAAGAGATATCCAAAATCCCCTCTATAATAACCTTTGGCTCTAATATGTCAACAAAATGAAACTATAATTTTGAAAATGGCTTTATCCAATGTTCAGATTTCTGTCCTGGAATTATATGCAAATTAGTGCATATTTAAGTAGATCATGCCTCATTTGCATATTTAAACATACAATTTCAGAAAACTTGTAATACAAAAAAGTCTTGTCTTAATATAAGTAATCAACTGGGGAAGTTTCATTGTGATATCTATTAGTTAATTTTTTTACCCTATTCACCTGCAGTGTCTCCCCTTAAATTGCGAGTAGCAGTGGTCTAATATGTTCTCGCCTCTGGTGGGACAAGTCACATGCTGATAGAAATTTGGCAAAACTACACTGAAACAGTGCTGGACTTTGTTGGTACTCTGGTAGAAGAAACAATCCCCTCTACCACAATTAGAGTACCCAAACCAAAAGCCCTGGGTAGACAAATCCGTCCGTGAGGCTCTGAAGGCGTGCACCTCAGCTTACAACGCCGGGCTCATGACAGGCAACATGAACGAGCACAAGGAGGCGAGATACAATGTAAGGAGAACAGTAACAGAGGCAAAACGGCGCTACAGGGATAAGGTTGAACTTCAGTTTGAACAGGCTGATTCCAGGGGTATGTGGCAGGGCCTCAGAACGATGACAGATTATAAAGGCACCTCCCTCAAGCTGAACAATGATATCTCCTTGGCGAATGAACTCAATACCTTCTATGCGAGGTTTGAGGCTGTGAATAACAACACCAGCCTACAGACCACTGCAATAGAGGGGGGAGCCACTGCCGATGGAGACTATCAGTGTTCAGGTTAACAGAACATGAGGTGAGGAGGACCTTTAAGAAAGTGAATATCAGGAAGGCAGCAGGAGCGGACGGTATCCGCGGCCACGTCCTAACAGTCTGTGCCGACCAATTGGCCCGGGTATTCACTGACATATTCAACCTGTCCTTAGAAAAGGCTGTCATCCCCACCTGTCTGAAGAAGTCCACCATTCAAATCCACGTCTGCTTGCCTCAACGACTATCGCCCTGTAGCTCTCACCTCCATAGCCATGAAGTGCTTTGAGAAGCTTGTGAAGGGCTACATCTGTTCCTCCCTCCCCATCAACCTGGACCCCCTGCAATTTGCATATCGCCCCAACAGGTCCACGGAGGACGCCATAGCCCATGTGCTGCACACAGCAGCATCACACCTGGACAAGAGGCAGGGGAACTATGTGAGAATGCTATTCATCGACTACAGCTCAGCATTCAATACCATAGTCCCCTCCAAACTCGTAGCCAAGCTCAGGGACCTGGGCTTGAACTACGACCTCTGCCAGTGGGTATTGGACTTCCTGACGAGAAGACCCCAGGTGGTGAGAGCAGGCAACTGCACCTCCTCATCCATCACCCTCAACACAGGGGCCCCCCAGGGCTGTGTTCTGAGTCGCCTCTACTCGCTGTACACACATGACTGTGTGGCACAGCAGAACAACAACACAATCATCAAGTTTGCTGATGACACAGTAGTGGTGGGCCTGATCTCTGCAAACGACGAGAGGGCCTACCTGGAATTAATAGAGGATCTGGCGCAGTGGTGTCAGGAGAACTGCCTCTCCCTGAACGTCAGCAAAACAAAAGAGATGATTTTCGGCTTTAGGAGGACGGGGGCCAGGGACTACAGCCCCCTCAGCATCGACGGGGCACCGGTCGAGAGAGTGAACAGCATTAAGTACCTCGGAGTCAACATATCCGAGGACTTGACATGGACCACACACATTGACAGTGTAGTGAAAAAGGCACGGCAACGCCTCTACTTCCTTAGGGGCCTAAGGAAGTTCAAAGTGAGTCAGAAGATACTCAAGAACTTCTACTCATGCACAATAGAGAGCATCTTGACTGGTAACATCACCTCCTGGTTTGGGAATAGCACCGCACAAGACCGTAGCAGACTAGAGAGAGTGGCCCGTTCAGCCAAATGCAAAATTGGAGGTGGACTTCCCACTCTCCAGGACATTTACAACAAGCGTTGCAGGAGCAAGGCTAAGAGAATAATCAAAGTCTCTAGTCACCCAAACAACTCATGGCCAGTACAGAGAGACTCAGAAGGAGCTTCTAAATCCAGGCCATCAGGATGCTCAACGACAATGACACTATTTAACAATCCATCATCTACACTCACAGCACACACATCCACACACACACACACACACACACACACACTTTAAATAAACACTCACCGTAACACCCACTCTACTCACTTTAAACACTTTAACACACTTTATATTTATTAGCAAAGAGATTTGCACTACAATTCATACCTCATTGCACCTTACTTACTTAAGTTGTACCTGATCCCATTGCTGCATTGTACCTCACTGTTACTCCTTTTTTACTCTGTATTGTATATTGTATATATGTATATTGATTGACTGAACACTTTTTGTTTACGTACTATTTGTTAGGGATTGTAACAAATTGCACGACAAAGGTAATCAGAGTTAGCCAAAACAAGGGCATGGTTTATTTCTACACAAAAAAGCGGCACTGACCCTTTAAGGGTGAAAAACACTAAAGTCCAAGAACACAAAAATTGCAGCACTGTGCCTTTAAAGGGTGAACAAAAAGGAACACAGGAATCTTCAAGAACATGGGCATCTTCCCGACCAGAACGCTGCCGACGGGCAACGCAGCAAACAGGGGGTCCAAGGGGAATGGGGTGAGAACACGGCATCCTCCCGTGGAACGATAGAGAGTGATGACGAGCCTCACCCCAGGAACGAGGTCCATGAAGAGGGAGTAGGGCAGTAGATGGCACAACGTCTCACCCAGAGACGCGGCGGTAGATGGTAGAATGTAGAATGGCACGACGTCTTCCAGTGAGAACATAGAAATCCTCCCGTGGAAGTTTAGAGAGCGACGACGATGTCTCACCAGGAGCGCGGTGGTAGATGGTGGCAACAAGATGACCTGGCAAGGAGTGGAAGGCAACCAGCAGTACTAATACTCTCCCGAGGAGCTGATTACCAACCACTCACAGGTGTGCGAGGAAGAATGTTCGGCACGCCCCCTCGTTGGGCAGCATGCAGTCCTACCCGGCCCTCAAAAAGCATTTAATGGAAAAGTATTCTGTATTTTACTATGACAACTATTAAATAAACATATTATAGCCTACTGTAATATGAGCCTACACACACTGCCTCTGCTCTACTTCTTCTGGCCACCTCAGACCCACTGCTATCCGAGCTCCTTGAGGGTCATCAAAGAGAAGCCGGCTATTCTCGATGAACAGTGTTACTCAGCTGAAAAAGTTGTACCCTTCCTGCTGCCCTGTTGTACAGAACTTGTAAGTCGCTTTGGATAAAAGCGGCAGCTAAATGACAAAATGTAAAATTACAAACAAAAAAGAAGTTTAGTAACTTCTTCTTCTGTGAATTTCTGCAGACCTCTCTTGGCCAGCAACAGCAACTCCCCCCGTATCCTCACTCAACTCCAACCTAAATATCAAACAAAGGCTCTTTTGCCTAAATGTTGCTGTTTTAAACCATTACAGATTCTACCCTTAACAAAATATAAAACACATGTTATATTTTTTGTTTCTCAATAAGTTCTAGCCTTTTATTGTGTTGCTATGGTAATTGATGTTGTTAATTAATTAATTAATTTGGACCAAACGGGATTCGTTAAAGATCGTCTCCTAAGCGACAATGTGCGGCGTACTCTTAATATCATTGATTATGCAGTACAAACAAAGCAACAAATGCTGACATTGACATTAGATGCTGAAAAAGCCTTTGATCGGGTGTCATGGCCCTTCATATTTGGAGTATGTGAGAATTTTGGATTCCAACAAACTTTTATTAAATTGATTAAGGGAATATATAAAGAACCTAACGCAAGAGTAAGAGTGAATGGGACACTCTCTACAAAATTTATTTTAAAAAGGGGGACAAGACAAGGGGACCCATTATCGCCCCAAATATTTGCCTTATGCATAGAACCCTTTAACCGAAAGCATAAGGAAAAATATGAGGATAAAAGGTCTCACAATAAAGGAAGATGAACATAAACTAGCACTGTACGCGGACGACATTATAGTGTATCTTACAGATATATATATTTCACTACCGGAGTTACTCAATGAAATTACAAACTATGGAGTTCTGTCTGGATATAAGCTTAATTTAAATAAAACTGAAGTTGTGGAAGTAGGTGACCACTTGGAGAAAGACTTCAAAAAACAGTTTAACTTTAAATGGGACCGGAACAAAGTGAGATATCTGGGAATAACTATACCTAATAACCTAGACAATCTACATCAGTGTAATTATGGAAGTTTGGAGAACTCTGTAAAGGAAGATCTGAATAGGTGGAAAATTGTACCTCTCACTTTATTTGAAAAAATTAATATTATTAAAATGAACATCTTGCCACGTTTTCTATTTTTATTCCAAAACATGCCATTATACATAACACCTAAATGTTTCAACGTTTGGGAGGGGCTGCTGAGAACATTTATATGGGATGAAAAGAAACCTAGAGTCAAACTCAAAATCTTGCAACAAAAAAAAGAAGGAGGGGGACTAGCATTACCAAATTTAATTAATTATTATTACGCAGCACAGGTAAAACCGATTCTAATATGGATGAAAAACGAGATGAGACCCAAATGGAAGTCAATTGAGTTGAATCTAGTGGAATCACTCAGCACATTGATCTTCTCCAGATATAAAAAAGCACAGATCAAAATACACAATTACTCTATATAT
Organism: Notolepis coatsorum; assembly: GCF_963971535.1. Taxonomy (NCBI): domain Eukaryota; kingdom Metazoa; phylum Chordata; class Actinopteri; order Aulopiformes; family Paralepididae; genus Notolepis; species Notolepis coatsorum. Next base: position 127,065,464 of record NC_140167.1, read on the forward strand.
AACACATTTAAAATCTGGAGGGAAATATGTAAAATAAATAAAATTAAGGAACAAGAAATGATCTGCTTAAGACAAATAGCATGGTACCCAGATTTTTCTCCAAACAGTATTGACGGTTTTTTTAAGACATGGGAAGCTAAGGGCCTCATACGTTTCTATCAAATGTACAATGAAGGAGTGGATTCTTTTGAAAATGTAGCTAATAAATATGCCTGTCCTAGTAATCACTTTCACCGATACCTGCAAGTAAGAAGCTACTTAAGAGAAAAAGTCCAAATTAAAACTCTTGAAGATCTCCACCCCCTACTGAAATACATGATAAAGACTCAACAAAGCCATAACCTCAAAAACACAACTGGACAAATCTACAAAATGCTCCAAGAAAACAAAATTGAAGATTTAAGCTATATTAAAAATAAATGGGAGAAGGAACTGAAAACAAACATACCAGATAAGGAGTGGAATCAAAGCTTTAAAGATATCTTCCATTACATAAAATCACCCTTTTGGCAGGAGTATGCTTGGAAAATAAATATGAGGTACTTTAGATTAGAACACCATCGAGTATGTCCAAATACGCACAAAATGATCCCGGCTGCTGGAGGGAGTGTGGGGAGAAGAATGCTGACCATACACATATTTTCTTTACATGTAAAAAAATGCAAATCTACTGGTCAGATATTCTAGACATAATGGAACAGATGTTTGAGGAAGTGGGTATAGAAAAACATGATATACTCTTAGGAACACGCCCCAAAAACCTACAAAAAGAAGAACTATACCTTTTTTTTATTTTGAGAGCTGCAGCACTTAAACAAATTACAAGAGCTTGGAAAAAACTTGAACCCCCGAAAGTAAACAAATGGTTAGAAACTGTAGAGGACATATATAGTATGGAAAAGGTAACCTACAAAATCAATAAGAATGAAAATATGCTGGGAAAAAGATGGGGTCTCTTTAAACTATGGAGGGGTACTAGTTGACAGACAGATCAGTCTTTAAGGAAGATTTTAAGTAACATGAAACAGTGATGATCTACTGATCAATTGTTGGGGAACACCCCTTAGGCCTACAGCTATACCTACAATGAAAATTCAAGCCTTTTTACTTATTATTATTATTATTATTATTATTATTATTATTATTATTATTATTATTATTATTATTATTATTATTATTATTATTATTATTATTATTATTATTATTATTATTATTATTATTATTATTATTTTATTTAAATTTTTAGTTTTTTGGTTGGTTTCTTTTTTCTATTAATTTCTTATTTGTTTGCTGTTATTATTGTTGTTGTTGTTTGTTGTTTTTCTTGTGTGTGTGTGTGTGTGGGGACGGTTAGGGATGGATGTTGGATGTGTGCCGGTCCGGGATCTATGCTGGTGCTCGCCCCTTTGTTTGTGTTTTTGTCTCTTGTTTTTTGTATGGGTGATGGGTAAAAAAAAAGAAAAAAAAAAAAAGGTGTCAAGATTTGGAATATGCGTATGTACATTTGTGTGTGTATGTACGTATGTAAGTATGGACAGGTGCAGTTGTGTATGTGTATGTGGGTACACTTACTATACCTAAATGTAAAATGTTTTTCTTTGACACAATAAAGTATAACAAAAAAAAAATACTGCCTCTGCTCTACTTCTTCTGGCCACCTCAGACCCACTGCTATCCGAGCTCCTTGAGGGTCATCAAAGAGAAGCCGGCTATTCTCGATGAACAGTGTTACTCAGCTGAAAAAGTTGTACCCTTCCTGCTGCCCTGTTGTACAGAACTTGTAAGTCGCTTTGGATAAAAGCGTCAGCTAAATGACAAAATGTAAAATTACAAACAAAAAAAAAGTTTAGTAACTTCTTCTTCTGTGAATTTCTGAAGACCTCTCTTGGCCAGCAACAGCAACTCCCCCCGTATCCTCACTCAACTCCAACCTAAATATCAAACAAAGGCTCTTTTGCCTAAATGTTGCTGTTTTAAAGCATTACAGATTCTACCCTTAACAAAATATAAAACAAATGTTATATTTTTTGTTTCTCAATAAGTTCTAGCCTTTTATTGTGTTGCTATGGTAATTGATGTTGTTCTAGATGCAGTTGAACACTTAGCTAATCAAGGGGAGGGACATATCGACCTAAAACAGGGCTCAGTGTCCAGGCGAGCAATGCGAACGACTTTCGCAAAATGCACATAGCGCTCCATAACTTCCAGGAATTAGCCCGGATCACTCTGAAATAGGGGTGTAACAATGCATCGAAATGCAACAATCCTAATATGACGATTCAACTGCATCGATTTGAAAATGTTAGAATCGATAATAATCGAAATAAATAATTTTTTTTTAATGTTTTTTTTGTGTGTGTGTATTGTTTTTATTAACCTATAGTCCATTCATGCTGAGCGAATCAGTTCCCCCAGCCACAGTTGTGTATTCAAATTTTTTGGGGGAATTAACTGATAGAAAATTTATCGAATCGTGGTCAAATGAAGAGATTTCATGATGCATTGAATCGTTGCCTGAAGAATCGTAATCTAATCGTTGTGAGGTTGAATTGTTATACCCCTACTCTGAAACTATACAATATTCACGAACGCGAACGTATACATGAACAAATTAACTATTTTTTATAGGGCTGGGCGATATAACAATAACGATAATTATCGCGATATATTTTAATAATCGATATCGGGAAAAAATATATAGAAAAAGAAAATATCGAATATTTTTAATTTTTTTTGTTAAACCCAGAGACAGTGGACAGACTTGTCTTTCTTGCCTGCAACTTAAAGTAATGGCTTTGCTTGTCCAAATGACAATACTGACCAAATTGATATTTATTTGTCTCTTGTCCATTTATTTTGTTTGCTTTCTAATGTAAAATACAGTTTGAAACCGTCTGTACACAGTAGGCTATGTGTGCTAGCAGAGCTAGTCTCCAGTCACGAGTCATGGTGCACATGTGCGGTGGTTTGTCCACCAAAAAAGCGCCAAAAGATAGAAAAGAAACTAGCAGAGCCAGAACTGTTCAACTCCCCTGGAGCCACAGCCAGCAGAGAAGCCTGTTTACTTTAGCTTTCAAACCAGCTGCAGCCTGAGAACTGGATTGTGTGAGGGGATGTAACACTAAAGATGGCGGCAACGACAAAGAATTGCTGCAAAATAAACATACATCCGTTGTTATATATATGTTATATATATATTTTTTTTTTAATACTTATAACAATATCGATAATTATCGATATCACGTGATATGATATTGTTATCGATATCGTTATCGCGATAATAATTTTTGGCCATATCGCCCAGCCCTACTTTTTTACATGTTGGACGAGAGATACTGACTGTCAAATGAGCCATAGTATTGTCTCCATAGCTATAATATAGAATATAGATATAGCTCTGCAAACATTGTGACGCACCGGGAAAATGCCTATCTTTTAAAGTGTGGCCCATTGACAGCAGCGATGGGGATACACGCTGGCGCTGAATGAGTTAAGTAAGGGATAATGTATAGCTACGAGGTCATTGTCGCAAAATAATTGACCGACACAGAGTTCTTTAAACGTAGTGAAGGTCAATTATTTTGCGACAATGACCGAGTATAGGCTATACATTATCCCGCTTATTACATGGCTAACTTACTAACAATATACCTAATTCATTTTACACCATCGACAAGACGAGATCAAATGCAGACGCAGTTCTGTTCTGTCGCTCCGCGCTGTCATCGCCGGAACACCGGCAGGTCTGTGGTCTGGTTGCACTGATGACTGAGTGCAGCTGTGCATATGCTGAGCAGCTTTCATGACTGCGATCTGTGTGTCAGTGGGCTTGATTGGTCCAGCTGCGCACAGCGGTCATTATTGCTCGGCAGAGGTCCGTTATCGAGTACTAACGGACCTCTGACGAGTGCTATTGACCAATCACAATCAAGCATTTCGGCGAATGTTAAAACGCCATGTAATAATATACAACAATCTGAATTACACTGTGCAAGATCATTATGGAAAAGGAGAAATATATTTCAGTGTATTTTCACTTTTAACTTCTAACTACCTCCATCTCACCTCCTTTCTCACCTGGGCCAAAAGTAAATGTGTCAACTCGCACAGACAGATCTATAAAAACAAGACGTTATTATTCAAGGTGTCCCCCAGCTTTTGGCTCCGGCACAGAACATTATCATTACAGTACGAGCTTATATACTGACCAAACATGCTTTGATATTTCACATCATATCAAAGCATCAAGATGTCAGCGGATGACTGGAACTCTGAAGATAACACATGCTACATCATCGTGACACAGCAGGGCATGGGCCCATAATAGGATAGTTAGATTTATTGTGACTCAAAGATCAATGCCAAAGACAAAGGTGAGGTGAGTGTTCTGATATAATCTACTGTGTGCTTTCTCTGACCCAGAGCAGCCAATTAAAAGAGGATGTATTATTTTAGGGGTTGGCAGTGAAGCTACGGCGGTATTAGAGATGTGTCAATATTGAGATGAGAGCACACGGTGGTAACAGGCCACGTTGAAGGGCCTTCTTACAGTTCTCTCAGCTATGTCTCAACCATCAACATGTTGTATCAAATATGGATATTTTTTACGCATTACAATCAAAAGTCCTTAATTTTAAGTTTTTAATTACCTTTTTATTTGTATTTAAGCTTTATTTAACCAGACAGGTCAATTAAGACAAAAGGGCCTATACAAAAGAAATATATATATATATACTGTACATAATACAATCACAAGGTATGTAGGACATGAAGCACAACATACAATTTACATGCCATAAAAGGCTAGGTGACAATTGCATGATGTGAAAATATATGGGCAGATTCATGCACGGGTATGATTGGCCCTAATCAATAAGCTCCTGCTATAGTATGCTATTGCTACTGCTTTGCATGATGTGCAAATATATGGGGGGATTCATGCTGGGGTATGATTGGCCCTAATCAATACGCTGCTGCTAGTAGGGCACTATCATAACAGTTTCCATGTGACTGGCCAGGCATCATCATCAGCTAGGACTGAGTGCCCATTAGTGATCACCCATAGTAATCATCACACAGACATCGGCCGTTGCTGAGATTGCTAATGGCGTTTCAGGTGCCTGATTTACACCTCAAGTCTCTCTGTGAAGCCTTCCTCCAATATTATGTTAGGCATGTCTAGTCAAAGTAGGGGAAACGCATACATGTGGTGTATTGAAAGGTTTTCTGTGGCAAGAAGAGGAGGGCACACAGATGCCTTATTATTGAGACGAGAGGCAGCATGGATCCATAACCTTAAAACCTGTTTTGTAGGCTTAGCAAGTTACATTACATTACATTTCATTTAGTCATTTAGCTGACGCTTTATCCAAAGCGACTTACAAGTTCTGTACGACAAGACAGCAAGAAGGGTACAACTCTATCAGCTGAGTAACAATGTTCATCAAGTGTTGCGTGTTACATTGTAGGTTAGTTTATTAGGACAAGTGCATGACAGTAAGGTTAGTCAGGGTTAGTTTTTTTTTTTTTTTTTTTTTTTAATCATTTCAGATAATGGTTGAAGAAGTGAGTCTTTAGTCGACGGCGAAAGATTGGACGGGATTCGGCTGTCCTAACTGGGATGGGTAGTTCATTCCACCAAGTTCAAGTTTTGTTAACTAATATGTGTGCTTCTGATTTATAAAAATTCCATTCCATGTCATACAAATAGTATCAAGTCTAATCTAAGAAAATCTAGTCTAATCTAATTAGAAAACATCATCACATTAAATACAATATAAATAGTACAATAGGAAAAATATTAGATAATAGCAAGAAAACGCCTATATACTGTATATCATGGAAATACATTTGGAGATCAGCATAGGCTAATCCTACTACATCATCATCATCATCATCATCATCATCATCATCATCATCATAGGCTTGTGTATACTGTATACAGTCTCTGAGGTTCTGACCCGGAGAGAACACAACCATAGGGGGTTCAGAAAAGGCTTTGTCTAGAAGTCTGTCCTAAGGAGATGCCAGTGTTTAAGTCAAATGTTGTTGTTTTTTACTTATTCATTCATTAATTTTATTTTGTTTCGTACATGGGGGTACAGTTCATCTTTGCACAATATCACCAACATAATTTTTTTTAACTCATTCCCGCCAGGGGGGCAGGTGGCGCACGGAGATTACGTTCGTCACCAACACCGGGAGACACTAGGATTCGCCTGTTCGAATCCAGCTCCCGGCATTGCTATCAGCTTGGCTGTCCTCTCACGCTGATACAATTGGCTGTATCAGGGGGTGGGAAGCTGAAGGGTGGGTCCTGGGCGTTGTGGACAGCGACCCCCACAGTTCGGTCGGGGCGCCTGCTCAGCGAGGGTTGGATCTGAGGAGAGATAGTGTGGCCTCCCAAACGCCACACTCTCCCCGGTGAGAACCTGCGCGGCCAGGTTGGCCTGCCCCAGGCTGCACATGCGTCGGAGGAAAGCATGTGACAGTCTCCGGTCTCCCGGACCAACAGTAGGGGAAAGTACGCAACAACCAGGAAGGGTGGGATGGGAGAAAAATCGGGAAAAAGGAGGGGAAGAAAGATAATAAAAAAAATTAAAAAAAAGTAATTCCCGCCAAAAACAAGTTAACTCATTATAGCCCGCCAATCGAATAACGCCAACAACGTGTATACTCGTTATTGGATCGTTATTTCTTTTATTCGCTATTTCCATTCATAATTCATCCTGCTATGCTGTAGGACTGTGTGGCAATGTGTCTGAGATCACAACGGTCTGATACCGCCGCCCGGTGGTATGCGGCCAATGTTGCACTCCCTTTGTATCTCTGTGTATGGGGCTGTCCGTCACTGAAAGTCATCCGGGCGGAGTTTTCTTGTAACGTGGATCACGCCGGATTCATTATACTGTGGGGGGTTATGGCGTGGGCGAAATGGACATACGATCTAGCAGATGGCAATCAAATAATTGGAATATTCTTTTTGGATTATCATTGACCACAGGTAAGAGCAATTTAACGTAAATTTCAGCTTGGTTGTCCATTGTCCATAGCCTTCGCCCTGATCAACGTATGCTGTTGTACTAATGAATGCCGTTATTGACAATCAATTAATCATAAATGACCCCCCCCCCCTTTCATGCATGCATGATGAAACATAATATACCGATCATATGCATTTGAATTTTTTATTGTAGCGTGTATAGGGACGAAAAGCCAATGGATTCAGTATAATATGCGTCGCGGGCCATTACTAGCCTTCCAGGAATTACCCCAGAGCACTCTAAAAACATAAAATATTCACCACGGTATAAAACGATAATGTATGGATGGGAAAAATATTCCTTTTTCACATATTGAACGATAGATACTCAATGTCAAATGGGCCATATTATTGCATATATAGCTATAATATTTAAATAGTTATAGCTCTGCAAACAAGGTGAGCGACTCCATTGGTTTAATGCGTGGCAGCACATAGTTAGATCCCGTTCCCAGCGTGGCAGAGAAAGAGTTAACATGATACACCCATCGCCGAAAAGGAGCAGGATGAAGAAAACTTATGTTTCCTGCCCCCTTCCAAACTTCATATTTATTTTAACATCCTGGTCAGCTCAAGTGCACCTTACACTTGAAGATACCATATGAAGATACCATATAATAATAATAATATAATAATAATTATTACCATAATAATAATAATAATAATAATGATAATATGACCATGAATAATAATAACAATAATAACGATAATAATAATAACAATAATAATAATAATAATAATAATAATAATAATAATAATAATAATAATAATAATAATAATAATAATAATAATAATAATAATAATAATAATAATAATATTGCTAGATACCCAAATAAACAAACAAAAAAACAACCTGCATCACAAGCCTCAGATGCATGGAAAAGAGAAAAAAAACAAAAAATATATATAGATACAGATACAGATACAGAGAAATGTATACCTGCTGTTCATATGTTCTCATTGTTCTGTCTTTAACACAATGGCGCCCGACCACGGAGAGCTCCGTGTTTCGATTCCACCCGTTGTGGACAGAAGCACGGATATATCCGTGGCAAGTTGTTATTGCAGTTATTCCATTTTAATAACCTATTCAAGGTCGCCGAGCGGCACTGCAGATTTACCCTACTCTTTGAATTTGCCAACGTGCATTATCGGCCAGATCCTTTTAGGGGCGCTGTCGCGATAATGGAGTGTGCCCTGTGGCTGAACGGTGGACTATTTTTTTTTACTTTCAATGGAGTTATCAGTTAGCTCGATTCTGGATGTGCAGCCTGTAGCTTGGATTACGTTTTGAATCGCAGATTTCACTATGCAATAAGGGGATTTATCATCAGCCAATATGGCGATCGATAATGGGGAAATGCTCGGGGGGATCCCACCGGCCCACGGTAAGATCTTTTTCACGTAAAGTACATCCCGATCGGGCCTTGTTTTGATAGCCACCCATCCGATCAATGAATGAGGCTAATGAGGCTAACGCGGTTATTGGTAATCAATAATCAGAAACGACGTCCCCCCCCCCTTTCATGCATACATGCTTGAGGATCGTGCCGATCATATGCAGTTTGAGTTATTTCTGTAGCATATGTATAACGGAAATGCCATTGGATATAACGTTAGTAACTCTTAGCCCTTTATCTCGCCTCCCAGGAAATATACTAGACCAAATCCCGTATAACGCTTATATTCACGGCGCTATAAAATGAGAAAGTATTGATGACATTTTTTTTCTTTAAGCCATTTTGAAGGGACGGTTTATGATCTCAATTGACAATGAGAATGGACAGATAGCAATACTATAGTATAGATTTAGCTCTACAAACAGCCCCACGTGTATATACTCTCTTTTCTAGATTCTTATTGTATCACATACAGTACTGTAATTGCAAATCTGGTATGTCATAAATGTATAGATGTAGCAGTACTGTCTATCTGTAAGTCGTGTATGTCATATATGTTATGATGAATTGAAAATGGGGGACACTGATGTAAACAAGACGAAAGTCTTTCTCTGGTCTGCATCCCCTTAACAATTGTATGTATTGAGCTGTACTGTACTGTACCCATTCTGCAATCTGTTAATAACGTTTTCAATCAATCAATCAATCGACATTTGTTATTGCAACATCATACGCTGACCGGGTGGATGGCTACTGTATGAGAACAAGGCCCAATCAGACTGAAATTGACGTCAAATCGCTCTTACCTGTGGCCGGTTGGATTCCAAAAAGAATTTCCCATTTATTTGATCGCCATCTGGTAGATCGATATGTCCATTGGCTGATGCTATATTCCTTTACTGCATACTGAATTTGGCGTCGCAAAAAGGATTCCAGGCGATCTGGTGAAGCCATAGCTTTAGGCTAACAGAAAAGCGAACCCGGAGCGGAAAAAAAAGTGACACCCGGTCTGCAACAGGGAAAACTGCATTCTCGAGACAGCGCCAATACCAGGATATGGCCGGTACTGCACTTTCGGAGTGGCAATATGCCTTTTCCAGCCAAAATACAGCTCCGTGACAACATCCGGGATATTAAAATGGAATAAAAACAAAAACAAGCTTATCACGTATGTATATGTGGTTGGCCGTCAAGCGCTGGCTCCCAATCACGTATATATACGTGGTTGGCCCCAAATCGGTTAAAGGGACAGTGCTGCTTTTTTCCCCTGTGTAATAAATTATGCCCTGTTTTTGGCTAACTCTCATACCTGTCTTGTGTTGTGCTATTGGAGTTGCTTACAAACCGTAACAGTTAGTTAGGGTTCGATTTTTTTTATTATTGTTATAATTTTTTTGTCAGATAATGGTTGAAGAAGTGTATCTTTAGTCGATGGCGAAATATTGGACAGGTTTCGGCTGTCTTAACTGGGGTGGGTAGTTCATTCCACCACTGTGGGGCAAGGACTGAGAAAAGGCAGGTTCTCCTTGATGACCCTCCCGGAGCTCGGATAGGAGTGGGTCCTAGATGGCCAGAAGATGCAGAGCGTAGGGGTCTTGAGGGTGTGTAGTTAGAGACCATTGACCATATAAAGTTTGCCAATAGGGATGTATCAGTAGTATTGGCAGTGGTAGTTGTTACGAAGGATCAGATTAAACCGAATATATATATTTATTAATTGATATATATTGCATAATATTTGTATATTGTTTGATATCCCTTGTGTATTCCTTGTACATATACACAGAATATCCCTTTACAGAGTACAGACCATAATATTTCGTTCTCTTATTGGACAGCGGTGCCTTAGGCGCCACTGCCATACCCCCAAGGTCTAGTTCAAAGTCACCGCCAAAGACATGCCTGGACATGAACGGCTCTGCGCAAGGATACGAGACAGGAATAAAGCTGGTACTAGTTTGTTCACCTAACATATAAATACGGCGCAGGTGAATACAGAAGTTAAGTTACCCAATAAGTTGAAGCCTCACCCACGATACAACGTGCGGTGAAGTAAGGCCTGTTTGGCCCCAAATAGAGCATTGAGACCGCGTGCGAATTAATAACTGAAGTATCAGAGTTTAACGCTGTACCGTCAAGTTCGACCTATTCTATTAATTCAGTAATAGTCTATTTATGTATAGTGTATCGTGCGGCTACCGTTCTACAGTGACCAGCATCACCAACGTTTCCTCGTACCAGCTAGTGTGCTTATCCAGGCTGGGCAGCTTACCCTGGCGCCTTCACCCGAGGAGCCCTAGACGAGGACCGTGTGGACATGTACACTGGATAACCTACTCGACGACTACATAGCCCTTTTTGGCTGGATTATATTTGCTTTGGTCCTGTAATTGATGGAGCGGAGAATCGTCTACACCCACAATTGTGTGGGATTTACCCTGTGAGGAGCAACGTCGAGCCCGCCTCTCAGAAGCCTGAGGCTGGCTAGCTTTCTTCCATGCGGAGCTGCATGCCGGAGAACAGCTGTTATTCGTCTGCGGATCAAGAGATTATTGCACCGTCTCCTGTACTTGGAGTCTCCCTATTCTTCGTTGACCCAGACTCTACTACCGACAAATCCTCTCCCCTTGCTGGCCTACAACCGGAGGGACCCTACCAGTATCTCCCACTGCCTTACTAGTGTACCATAGATATAATTCCTAAGATACAGGTGGTATTCATTATCTCCTGCGTAATATGATAATGGACTTACGTTATTGATTTACCCACGCCGAAGCCAAGCGCACTGCCGCCGGTGCCCAACGCGAAGCAGAGCGCGACCTCGCTCTCACCAAGCGCGAAGCCGAGCGCGACCGATTACAAGCGCAGATAATGGAGCAGCTGATTGCCAGGGTAACCCCCCCTCCCTCCGCACGGGGCTCCAGGGCCTCGTCAAGACAAGGGTCTAGGGCACCCTCCCCTACCCGATCAAGCGACCCTGAGCCCGGCCAACAGAGAGAGCCTATACCCCTCTCCGAACCCCTTCCCCGACCGGTCCAAGCGAGACCCAGCAACAGGGAAGAACCGGCCTATGCCGCAGAGAGGCTAAATAGACGATTACAGGATCTAGATGACCAGGCAGAGGAAGAAGAAGAGGGAGAGGAGGAGAGTCAAGCCCAACAGCATCACCGTACTCCACAGGACCAGGAGGTCCAGTACAGCCCAGACTTTACCCCCGCGGCTCTGCGCTACAGACCCCCGACTCAATTCACGGGTGAGCTTGACGCACGACCAGCCCCGAGGAACAGCACCTGGGTACCAGCAGGTACCAGCCCACCACGACAAGTAAGAGGAGACTCGCCTAGGAGGCCTCTCCTCCAACGCTCACCGATGTGCCAGCCATCCATGGCATCATACCTTGGCACACCGACGTTCCCGGACTTCACACACGAGAACAGAGCACAGTACACAGAGCTACGAATGTGCTTAGAGACAATGATGTCCGATGTAACTGATGAACCGTACAAGTATGCTATCCTACTCAAGCACCTGAAGGTGCCCAGAGCGCACAATATAGCGCTGGCATATTCCACCTCTACTACCCCATACACCGTGGCTCTAGCAGCCCTCGACCAACGATATGGACGCATATGGGACTACGTAATACAAGAGATAAGGAATATTGACCGTCTACCCCCAGCCACAGACAATCGCTCACTAGATGACCTGTCTATCAAGGTACAATCCCTGGTAGGGATGCTGGGGGCGCAAAAGGAAAAGGGTATGCACGAACTGTACGCAAACTCTAATGTTGAGAGGATTTTAGAGAAGCTTCCGCCCGCCCGACAAGAGCGCTTCAGGCGGCAAAGAGACCACCGTGATCCTAACGGTCCCGAGCCATTCCTCCTAGACCTAGCCGACTTCCTGGCGAGAGAAGTCAACAGCCTACGGTTGGATACGTTCGTGCGGAGCACACCAAGCTCCAGAGAGGGACCTAGGAGAGCAAACGATGGCCGCAGGCTGGTGACCGTCATGCACCAAGCCGAATCAGTACCGAGCAACAAGAACCACAGTACCCCCTCGATGAAAGAGAAGTGGAAGATTGTATGCCCGTACTGCGAAAAGGAACACTGGCTGTCACACTGTGACACGTTCAAGAAGATGACCGCAGACGAGGTGAGTCAATGGATAAAGTCCAACCGACGCTGTTACCGATGTGCGCGCAGTCACATGGCAGCCGAGTGCCGCCTAAAGAAGAGGTGTAGTCGGTGTGACGGAGCCCACTTGGACGTCATACATGACAGTAACAGAAGAAAGCCTGCACCCTCAAGCAGCACAAAGGCAAGTGTTATGTACATTGACCCCGCCAGCAGCGGGGGCGCCCGGGTGCTCTTGAAGGTGGTCCGCGTAACCTTGAGTTACGAAGACAAGGTCATGGACACCTACGCCGTCCTTGACGACGGGTCAGAGAAGACCCTTCTCCTCGCGTCCGCTGCGGCCCAGCTGGGGCTGCGGGGGAGCGAAGAAACGATGACGATTCGGACAATAAGAAGAGACCTGAAGACGATAAAGGGCGAGAATGTCTCCTTCACTATCGCAGCAAGCGGGCAGCCAGAGAGACGGTATAGGATCACTAACGCTTTCACCAGCCAAGACATAGGCCTGTCGCAGTACACCTACCCCATCGCCAAGCTGATGGATAAATATGTGCACCTGCATCAACTACCTATACCGCTCATAGACGGTGCCACCCCGACCCTGCTGATAGGATCCGACCATGCACACCTCATCATCCCGATGGACCGGGTCCACACTGGGCCCAGAGGCTGTCCAGCAGCAGTCGAGACCCGCCTAGGATGGACACTACAAGGCCCCCTCTCTAGGTCTCCTAACCGAACAGCAGCCACTAGCTGCCTCCACTCCAGAGTGACAGAAGAAGACACCACCCTCCTACAGCACGTCGAGAGGCTATGGACACTAGAGACAATGCCCTTTAAGAACGAAAAGAAACACATTCGTTCCAAGGAAGACATTTATGCTATAGCCCTCCTCGAGCGGGGGACAAAGAGAGTCAAAGTCAACGGAGTGATGAGATACGCAACTCCACTCCTGAGGCGAGAGGGTATGCCTACCTTCCACGCCCCAAAAGAAGCGACGGAGCGGTATCTATCGAACACAGAGCGGCGCCTAGCCAGAGACCCCGCTCAAGCTACTGTGTACCGCGCTGAGATTCACAAGCTAATCACAGCGGGACACATAAAGAAAATTGACATTAAAGAGGCCGATCAGACGACCGAATCATGGTACGTGCCGCACCACAAAGTCCACCACAACGGCAAGGATCGTATTGTGTTTAACTGCAGCTACCAGATCGGATCACAAAATCTGAATAAAGAGCTCTTGCCCGGCCCAACACTCGGCCCCTCTCTACTAGGCGTGTTGCTACGTTTCCGCCAAGACAAGGTGGCCATCAGCAGCGACATCAAAGGGATGTTCCTGCAGGTGCGACTAGTGGAGGAGGACAAGCCCCTGCTGCGGTTCTTATGGAGAGAGAGGATCGGGGATGAGCAACCATCCATCTATCAATGGGAATCCTCCCTTTCGGAACCACATGCAGCCCATGCTGTGCTACGTTTGCACTGCAAAAACACGTCGCAGAGGACCCAGCAGCTGATGAAGAGGTCCAACAAAGTGTAGGAAATAGTTTCTACGTGGACAACTGTCTGCAAAGCGTCTCGACGCCAGAAGAAGCCGAGGCCCTCCTACTCAAGCTCCGCGCCTCCCTGATCAAAGGCGGCTTTGATCTCCGGCAGTGGGCCAGCAGCGACCCTCAAGTATTGCGCAGCCTCTCCCCAGAGGACAAGGCAGCAAGCAGCGAGACCTGGATGGCGACCATCCCAGGAGAAGCCCAAGAAATGACATTAGGACTAGTCTGGCGCTTCAAAACAGACTCGCTCCATTATAAACACACACCCCTGACCAAGGAGCAGGGAAGGTCGACTTCACTACCGACCACAAGACGGAGTGTATACAGAACACTCGCCAGACAATATGACCCGTTGGGATGTATTCTACCTTACACCACCAGGGCAAAGATGATTGTAAGAGCGTTATGGGACAAGGACCAGGGCTGGGACGACCCCATACCCGAACACCTTGCCTCCACATGGAGAGAGTGGGAGACAGAACTCAGCTCACTCCCAGGCTAGGAAACGCCCATCGCTAGGAAACGTTAGCTTGCTCGGCGTCTCGCGAGCAGCGGCAGTAGCGACTGACGGTTGGGGCGGCCGTTAGCTTAATGCTACTCTGTTGAACGTGCTTTGATTATAACATGTTTTACACTCTTGACTACGACGTCATCTTTGACAGGAGATGTTCGTCGACCCTGCCCTGAGCCAGGACGGCAAGGATTGCGTCAACAAAGAGGACTGTAGCGACGGGTTGGAGCAGCGACGCTGCCCAGTTCGAACAACAGGTCTTGAGACTGCACTTCGCTGATCTACGTTCCGGGTAGGACAAGGTTTGACCAGACCTTATAACATGTCTTCTGGTTTTACCTTTCTAAATGTTTTGTGAATAACGATGTTTTCCCAAAACGTGTGTTGCTGCAATGCATTTAGGATACGATGCGAGTTATGTGTGAACTGTCTTTGTCACTGGCAGTTAGCTTCTCCGTGCAAATCGGGTTGTTGTTACAGATGTGAAAATGATCTGGTTGTTGTGTGAGAAACATCATGTGTGTTTATATGTACCATGTACTCACAACTAAGGTAACTAACCTATGAAGCTATGTTTGGTGACAAGTGAGTAAAAGAATGTTCTTTTCTCAGCCTGTGATGACAATGAACAGTGTGTTCACATATTAACAGGTTTTCCTGTTTTAACTGGCCGTATTAAGGGTAAAGTAAGAGGATTGTGTTTCCCCCCGGTTCCCTGGGGACTTTTTCATCCTCCTATCAGACATGTTGTTGCACTACTTTTGTGTATTTGTGTGGTAGGGATGCGATGTAACCCTTAGCTTGATTGCTGAGGTTGTGCTAAAACTGCTGGAGAAACTTTATTTTCCTAAAAGAAAAGATTGTTTGGTCGCTGTCGTGTGTGCTTAGCAAGGCCTGTGGCCGATACTAATCGAGAATTATGTATTCTCTCATTATGAAAAACGGCGTTCCTCTGTAGAGTGTTTTTGCAATTTTTTGTAGGTAATGATGGGTTGTGTGTGTCATGTGACCTACAACTGGGTTGGACTGGCCACAGAAGCACATGTGTATGTTGGACCAGGGCTCTTAGAGAGCCCTCTCTATTCTGTGTTTTTTCCTTAGTAAAAATCAGATAGCAGGTTGGCTCATGCGCTGTGTGAGGCTGTCAAACGCTTCATAGAGCTGACTATGACTGTGTCATATTCTCTTTTTGTCATTACATCGTATCATGGGTGTGGGGTCGTAAAGGGGTGAACTGGTAACCCTTCCTCTCCCCCTTGTTTCTGTCGGTCAGGGGTACACCCCCTGTCCTTCAAGGTTCCTGTCACGTTGCGGTTCGGCACGTTACGGGGTGGGGGGGGGGGGGGGGGGGGGGGGAGTTTCCTGGTCCCACGGCCTGGAATATTGGGTGTGTGCACCGCAGAAATTCCCCCGCCATAGAGTACGTCACCGTGCGCGTCTCTGTTGGTAGGACTTCCGTGTGCTGTTCAGGTCCATGTGATGGATCTGTCTCGGGGGGGTGGTCAGGGCTCCTCCTCACCAAGCGCCTATTCGGGCCTTCTGTGAGTTCGGACTCCTCCTTCCATGTGAGGGAGCCTCCATCAGAGTACAGAGCCTTCCTCCTCAGATTGTCAAAGTGAGTGGACCCTCTAGAAGGTGTCCTATTCTATTGTGTATGTATTCGATTCAATTCGATTATTGAGTGTGTATGGGTTCAGTGCCTCTTCCCCGGAGAGCCCTAAAACCAATTTTTTACATGGCTCAAGGTGCAATATATTCTTTTCAATCTGTACAGCTCGCGTGGGAAGTTCCTCTGGGGATTCCTGTCTCCTTCCTATCGGAGGGTGGTGGGATGTAAAAATGTGAAAAAAATTTACCCCCGGCTGTGTAGACTGGGATACATACTGTTGGTGCTTCCTTCTTTTCTATTCAAAAAGTGTTGGAGTTAGGAAGCATCACACCCCTCTTGTCGTTCCCCTGGGCGCCTTGGGGATTCAATGACAGGTCTAAATAGCCTGTTCATTGATGGGGGTGTGTCCCGACGCACGTATAGTGCTAGCTCGCTGTAAACAGGCGACTGACTGGCACGCCTTGGTTGCTTGAGGTTAAAACGGCATTTTTATAGAGCGACTGAGATGGAGGTTTTTCCTCTTCCAACGACCACATCCCACGACCTGGGTTGGTTGTCGACGGATTCTCGTTCATGTCTGGGGGATGATGACGGAATGGATCTGAACATATGTAGAGGGGTCTCACGCCCTGGGGGTGGGCGCGGTTCGCCCGAACGTCTGGGTGGCGCCTTCTTTTCATCTTAAGATCAACACGCATATCTGCCCTTTCTCCTGGTAGGTGTCGGCGTGGTTAGGGCATGGGACTGGTTCTGGTCATGCTGGTCCGGATCAGTTGAACCCGTTGTCCGCCGGGGATGCAGATCTGCTGTTCGGGTACCCTGAGGGACTTGGGCTTTTTTCAGGGGGAAAAATGCCAGGTCGGTCCGGGTGTCACAGGGTTAAGCACTATGGAGACCCTGGTTGGGTATGTTTTTACTCGGCACTGTCGTAATGGCTTACGGCCATGCCAACCTGTACACACTCGATCTCGTCAGATATCGGCCGCTACACAGGTTGGTCCTGGTTAGTACTTGGTTGCGAGACCGCCTGGGAATACCAAGTACGGTGTGCTTAGGGGCTGGTTCTCCATTGTTTTTCGCTCCTCTCTCACGCATGGCGGGGAGGGGCCTGTTGGGGTGGTCTTTGACCTCCTCGGTGACCCTGTGCTTCCCGTATCGCCAGGCCCGGTCCGAAGTAATGTTTCGTCGACCCATAGGCCTGGGTTAACCCTTGTTGAAAACTGAAACACTTGTACTGCGGTATAGCCGGTGTATACCCGCAGGTGTGTTTTGGAGTTTTTTCTTGAGGGGTTATAGGAACAACCACCGCATTGTGTGACACCAAGGTGGTTGATTCCCTGGTGTGTTGGAGCAGTGTCAACTCCCGGGTTCACCGTTTGAGGGTGCACGTTCATGACGTCTGCCAATCGTGTCGGCCTTCTCTGCCTCAACCCCTCTGGGTGGGGGTTTTTAAATGGAGGCTTGGTCATGCAACACCGCCAGCTTACGCTCCTTCCGCCGGGGCGGCTGTGTTCAGCTGTCCCCTCTGGCGCCTGTCTCGTCCGCAGTCTCCAGGCTAGGGTTGATAGCCTGTTGCCTGGTTTTTCCCCGGTGCGCTGCCTGCTTCCGTTGGTTAACCTTCTTTGTGTGCTTGCGGCCGTGCTGACTGCCTGTTCTGCAGGGTCAGTGTGCCAGGCGGTGTACTATTGGGGGGACAGGGCCCGCTCGCTAAGGGGCCTTTGTCTGAATACGCTGGCGATGTGGGGGGCGGGGTCACTAAGTGCCCACCTGGTGGGGTCTTGATGCTGGCATCATGGACTTCTCCGGGCCCCCTTTCCAGGGGGTCCAGTCCCTTTGGTGGGTCTGGGTCTTCCTTCGCGCTCCGCTGCTACGGCCTTGCCACGGGGTTGGGTTTACCCTTTACCCCGTGATTCTGGGGGCAGTAACGAGGTTTATCCCTCCGTTCGTTCCCGTGTGGCATGCGGGTTGTGCGTGTGTGTAGTCGTGGGGTCAAGCCACGGTCTGCTCACCCTGTGCGTTGAGTTGCTTGAGTGCCTCTTCGCACGGTCGGGTCCGTCGCCCTCCCGTGAAGCCACCAATAGGGGGGGGTGCCCTCCATTAGGGTGGGTCGGGGGGGCTCGGACCTCCCTGGTCTGATGGTTGTGGGGGGCCTCAGCAGGGTACATTTGTCGAGCTTCTAGCTCCCGCTCAGCTCCTATTATGCAATGAAACGCTGAGCGTGAGCTAAGTGTGAAACAGAACGTTAGGTTATGACTATAACCAAGTTCTGTTAACACTTAGTGAACGCTCAGCGTTTAGACGCCGCTGCAGGCCCTTGATCTTTCATTGTGATGAAATTTGTTGGGAAGGAGATGAGTGTGTGGCACCATCCCTGCTTATATAGGTAAGCAGATGGGGGTGTGGCCAGATGAATGCTGGCATTTAAAGGTACATTGTGAAATTATTCAGTGTATATATACTGAAGCGAGATATATGCAATGAAACGCTGAGCGTTCACTAAGTGTTAACAGAACTTGGTTATAGTCATAACCTAACGTTATATACACAGGTGGTTAATGACTTGGCAGGAAATGACATCACGGCGCAGGTGTGCCTGAGTCTATTGGTCCTCAATGACAAAAGAAAAGACCTATCAAAATAGAGTCTGTTAGTAAATACAAATTATACAAATATACAACATATAAAAGACATATAAAAAACACAAAAGCAAAAGCAAAAATTGCATTACATTACCATACCAGAAACTTGCTATGTAACATGCCCGTAGTTTATAGGGCTAATTGAGCCTTTATACTTATTTACATGAACTTGCATGAAAACAACCACTTGGATTAAACCATAATCTTATAGATAAAAGGTACTTAAAGGAAACAGGTTAAAACGTTTTCTTCATTCATTCCTCTAGGTTCTATGCAGTCAAACAGGTGAATATAATAACATTCCCGTTGTAACAGTAACTTGTGTCTGTCTCCCCCTCTCGCGGGCCTGTGGACTAACTCAAGTCCCATGTATCTGAGATCGTTAACGGTATGTTTACACCTGGAAAAGTGTCTAGCTACTGACGACATTATATCAGAATTTCTCACTGAACACTTATGTTCACTGATTCTTGTTTTAAAGGCTCTGGTTGTCTTCCCCACATAAGAAAAATCACACAGGCATTTTAGTAGATACACAAGATTGGATGAATTACACGTGATACGCCCTTTAACAGGTATTTTTTTTTTCGTTTTCGGGTGCGTGTAAAATTTCTCTTTGATCATGCCTTGACATTGTACAGGCTTGACAAGGACAATTTCCATCAGGGATATTCGACAAAAAATTTGTAGGTTTCCTTACGGGCAAGTCGGTTTTAACTAATAGGTTGGATAAATTCGCTTGTCTTTTATAAAAGTAATTAGGCGAATGTTGAAACGCTGTCCCTATTATTGGATCCGACTGTAGAATATGCCAATATTTATTGACAATGCTCCGTATGCCTCTCGTAATGGGGCTAAAAGTGGACACGAAAGATACTTTGTCTGTGTTTTCTTTTTTCTTTTTGGTGATAAACAACGAGGCCCTATCGATCAGATTGGTTTTATTCAGGGCTTTACGTGTCAAATCGACACTATAGCCTCTGTCATGAAAACTGCTTCTTAGAACTTCTGCTTGTGCAGTAAATCTATCTTCAGTGTCGCAAATTCTCCTATAACGGAGTATTTGGCTGAAAGGTAGACTATTTTTCAAGGCAGGAGTGTGGTAACTGGAATAATGTAAGAATGAGTTACGGTCTGTCTCCTTTTTGAAGACCTCTGTATGTAAAGAAATACCATCCGGGGCTTTCTTGATCAAAACATCTAGGAAAGGTAGAGTATGTATATCAGACTTTAATGTAAACTTTAAAGTTTCTCTGCAGGTGTTCAGGTACTCAAAGAAGGCATCAAGATCAGACGATGTACCAGACCAAATAAAGAACATATCATCGATATATCTCATATAGGATTTGACGAATTTCTCAAACGGGTTATTATTAAAAATGTGGTCAGACTCATACTTGGACATGTACAGATTGGCTAGGTTCACAGCAGCTGGGGAGCCCATGCTGAGGCCTCTGTTTTGCAAGTAGTATTTATCTTGGAATCTAAAATAATTCCGAGTTAGTACTAGGTCGGCTAGATTAACTAGCGCTTCTGTGGAGGGGAGTAATTCCTCTCTCGAGTTTAGATAAAAACTCAGTGCGTCCAGCGCGTCAGCATGTGGAATGCTGGGGTATAAACTGACTACATCTATGGTAACTAATAAGTCCAAGGGACTAATATTACAGGTCGAAAGTTTGTTCAAAAAAGTAGTAGTGTCTTTCAAATAACCACGCTGAGAAGAGGCCAAATCCTTAATATGCGAGTCAACAAATTGCGAGATTTTTTCTGTAGCGGAACCTATACCAGAGACGATCGGTCGACCAGGAGGGTTAACCAGATCCTTATGGATCTTCGGTAAAGTGTAAATAATAGGCGTAACCGGGTACTCTACGAACATAAACTTAAATTCATTTTCTGTAATCACCTCTGCCAATCTAAGGCTTTTAAGGGTAGTCTTAATTTCCGCGGAAAATTTAAATACTGGGTCTGTATTTAAAAGGGTATAAACCTCAATATCGTTCAATTGTCTATTGATCTCGGATACATACGAACTCTTATTTCGGAGCACGATTCCGGAACCTTTATCGGCTTTCCTAAAAATTAAATCATCGTTCTTAATGAGATCCTTGAGAGCTGCTGACTCTGATTCTAATAAATTAGGGTAAAGATGGGCTTTGTGACTGGTTTCACATAATTTAAGGACATCAAGTTGTACCAATCTGCAGAATGTCTCCACTGAGGGTGGGTTGAGATGAGGGGTAAACACGCTGCGTGGTTTAAATACCTTTCTTTTGGAACAAAGGGTATCAGGCTCTGTTTCTGGCCTTTCATCAACATCATCACTTATAGGCACATTTTCATTAGTAACATATTGAGTTCTCTTATCACAAACTCTGGCATAAAATGCTTTTAACTTAATATTTCTAAAAAACTTAAATAACTCCACTTTGGTAGTAAAGGAGTCCGCTTTCCGAGCCGGGACAAACGATAAACCTTTAGAGAGGATATTGTGATGTGGGTCGCTCAAATGTGCATCAGAAATGTTTACTATATTAGAATCAATGTTTATCACCGGAACCGTGGATTTCTTTCTTTGGCTCCTCCTCGTCTTCCTACGGGATCCCTCGCCGGTCTGGGAGGGAGAGGAGCGTCCTGCTCTCCGCGAAAATTAGACTGGCTTCGAAGAGGGTAGCTGCCTTGAGAGGGCGTCTCGTCTGAGCTCGCCGCTGTGGAGGAAGAATCAGAATGCCGTTGTTTATCTCTAGGCTGCCAATTCTGCCTACGGTTCCTGGAGTGGGGATGATGGAGCCATGGATACACCATTTGCGTTGCGTAGTCTTGCTCATCTCTTCTCCTCTTAGCTCTCTTGTGCAGCTCGATGTCCAATTTGTACTTGTCGAGCTTCTGGTGTACTGACTCGAGCATTTCGGTCAGCTGGTCAGGCGTTAAAACCGTTTTGATTTCAGCCTCTAACGAGGAAAGTTCAGCTCTGACCTTGGCTAATTTGGAGCCTTCGTTATCAATAATCAAGAGCATTAGATCCATGGAGCACTTGTCTAGGATCGAACACCACTTGTCACAAAATTCAGGAGATTCTCTTCCTAGCGTGGGTTCCTTGGAGATGCGCAGGCCCCTCGGAATGATGTCGTCCTGCCAGTATTTGGTAAGGGTCGTACCATGGAGCAGGGTACGTGTCTCTCTTTGCCGTAGTCTGGAAAGAGACAAGGCCAGTGCCTCTCTTCCTTTGGGTGGAGGTGCCGCACTCTCTGGCACTGGAAATAAGCGACATATTCTGTCGCTATCCACTTTGGAATAAGCGTAGCCTTTGTTCTCCATTTTTCAGCGTGAGCTGCTAAATATGTAAAAAAAGAGAAAAAACTAAGGATTGGAGCCGCTGGTCTCAAAAGCTACCAGGGTAGCTATGAATCAAATGTCAAGTTAGACCGCGCTCTCAAGATACGACACTGGGTGCTGAAATCCCATTAAGTATTATATAAGAAGCCAGACCAGCACTCTCAGGTTCAAAATTTAATGGCAGCCTGAAACAAACATGTTTCGGAATTACATATTCCTTCGTCAGTGTTATAGTAAGTAAGTAAGTAAGTAAGTAAAGTTTATTTATATAGCACTTTTCACAGAGACAGCTCACAAAGTGCTTTACATACAGCAGAAAAAAAATTAAATTAAAATAAAAAGCAAGAAACCATTCAAGAGATAAGATAGAACAAAACACAATGCATCACAGATAAACAAAACAAAACAAAAGACATATTCTATACCTGAAGGAGAAGCTCAAACATTACCCAAAGGCCTG
The DNA here is from genome assembly GCF_963971535.1 of Notolepis coatsorum. Taxonomy (NCBI): domain Eukaryota; kingdom Metazoa; phylum Chordata; class Actinopteri; order Aulopiformes; family Paralepididae; genus Notolepis; species Notolepis coatsorum. The sequence goes on from NC_140167.1 coordinate 127,088,147, forward strand.
TTTAAACAGTAATGTTTTTAGCTGATTTTTAAAAATGTCAACAGACGATACAGCTCTTAGGCCACGAGGAAGGGCATTCCAGAGTCTAGGCGCTACAGACTGAAAGGCTCTGTCACCTTTGGTGATCAGCCTGGTGCGCGGAATGACCAACAGGTCCTGGTCAGCTGTCCTCAGGGTCCTGCTGGGCACATATGGTTCCAGCAGGTCAGTTAAATATTCTGGTGCCTGGCCGTGCAGAGCTCTGAAAGTGAGCACCAGGACTTTGAAATTAATTCTAAAATGTATAGGAAGCCAGTGCAAGGAGGCCAGAACTGGAGTAATGTGACACCTTCTGCTTGATCTGGTCAGCAGTCTTGCAGCAGTATTTTGTATGAACTGGAGGCGGTCTATGGATGATTTATTGAGGCAGGTGAGAACCGAATTGCAGTAGTCTAGACGAGAAGAAACAAAGGCATGGATGATCAACTCTAGGTCAGAGTGGGAAACCATCGACCTGAGTTTAGCAATATTCCTGAGATGGAAAAAACAGGTGCGGGTCACCGACTTGATATGGGTGTCGAGGTGCATAGTATGATCAAAGTTTACCCCAAGGTTCCGGAGGTTGGGGCTCACATTAGTTTCTAGGGGCCCAAGGCAACCAGCCACCCTATATAGCTTGCAATGCACTTGCAGTCAAGATAATGGTTATATACACAGGTGGTTAATGACTTGGCAGGAAATGACATCACGGCGCAGGTGTGCCTGAGTCTATTGGTCCTCAATGACAAAAGAAAAGACCTATCAAAATAGAGTCTGTTAGTAAATACAAATTATACAAATATACAACATATAAAAGACATAAAAAACACAAAAGCAAAAATTGCATTACATTACCATACCAGAAACTTGCTGAACACCTGCAGAGAAACTATAAAGTTTACATTAAAGTCTGATATACATACTCTACCTTTCCTAGATATCAAGAAAGCCCCGGATGGTATTTCTTTACATACAGAGGTCTTCAAAAAGGAGACAGACCGTAACTCGTTCTTACATTATTCCAGTTACCACACTCCTGCCTTGAAAAATAGTCTACCTTTCAGCCAAATACTCCGTTATAGGAGAATTTGCGACACTGAAGATAGATTTACTGCACAAGCAGAAGTTCTAAGAAGCAGTTTTCATGACAGAGGCTATAGTGTCGATTTGACACGTAAAGCCCTGAATAAAACCAATCTCATCGATAGGGCCTCGTTGTTTATCCCCAAAAAGAAAAAAGAAAACACAGACAAAGTATCTTTCGTGTCCACTTTTAGCCCCATTACGAGAGGCATACAGAGCATTGTCAATAAATATTGGCATATTCTACAGTCGGATCCAATAATAGGGACAGCGTTTCAACATTCGCCTAATTACTTTTATAAAAGACAAGCGAATTTATCCAACCTGTAACTGAGGGGTACAATTCCCTGACTGTATTGAAAGTATGGTATCATTAAACCACTACTGAGTTATGTACTTTAATTACTGGCCATACAGTACACAGGTATATGTGATGAACACCCACACAATAACACGGCTTAACAAAGAAAGTCCTGTTTGGAATATTTATTAGAAGAGCAGCAATATTATATTACAGTATTGAGAATTAGGGTCGCGCTTGTATGGCGAAGAATGTGCATGAATAGGTCAAGAGCGTAAGTCCATGAGCATATTACGATGGAGATAATTAAATACCACCTGTAGCATAAGAATTATATAAGGTACACTCGTAGTCAGCTGGAGATACTAAGGGGGTTCCCTCCGGTTGTAAGCCAGCAGGGGAGAGGAATGTTCGGGAGCAAAAGTCTGGATCAACGAGGAATCAATAAGCTCCAGCTACGGGAGTCGGTACATATACTCCCCTCGATCGGCAGACAAAAGCAGCAGCTATAATCCAAGTATGCGTGACAGCATGGATGAAAGCCAGCCAGCCTCTTCCTAGAGACGGGCTCGAGTGATGCTCCTCACGGGTAGATCCCACACAGCAGCGGGTAGACGGTTCTCTGCTCCAGCAGCCACAGTACCAAAACAATATAATCCAGCCGGAAAAGGCTCTGCATTTGCCGGTGTAGATTCTCCTGTGCACGGTACTTCACATTAACTAGGTCGAACTTGACGTTATTTCACTAAGCTCTGACACTTTTACTATCCTATTCGCACGCGGTTCTAAGTGCTCTATTTAGACGCAAGGTTGCTCACTTCACTTGGTCGTTGACTCGTGGTGAAGGCTTCAACTTGTTGGGTTAACTAACTGCTGTATCCACCTGCGACGTATTTATACGTAAGGTGAATAATCTAGTGCCAACCTCAGTTCTGTCTCGTATAACTGCGCAAACCTGGGCATGTTGAGACATGTCTTAGCGGTGGCTTTGAACTAGACATTGGGGGTATGGCCGTTGGCGCCTAGGGGGTCGCTGTCCAATAGGAGAACGAATATTATGGTCTGGCCTGTACCTAGGTAAAGGGATATTCCGTGTATATGTACAAAGAATATACAAGGGATATCAGACGATATACAAATATTATACAATATATCTCAAGTAATAAATATATATATTCGGTTTAATCTGACCCTTTGTAACAGCCGCCTCCTAATTAGTCCGCACCTAATTAGATAAGCAGAGACAGATTAACCGTCTTGTCCACTACTCAATGTCCGTTGTGAGGAGTAGGGCAATTCACAAAGTCAGTGGGTCATGGTCGTCATTAAGGGAGTCGGGTAGCCTTGGCAACTCTATCAGCCTCGCCACGGGTCGGGTGTATGTCCGTCCCTGGACGAGCACTTCTGCCGCTCTGACCTTTCCGTCGGCACAAGTGATCACTTTGCTTACGCGGCCGGCCGGCCACGCAGCTCGGGGTAGTGACTGGTCTATGATCACGACGACTGTGTCCACTTTTAAGTTGTCCCCGTCCTTGACCCGCTTCTGACTGGCTGGAAGGGATGGTAGGGGGGTTAGGAGGAAGCGGGCCTGAGACTGCTTTGATCTGTGCTTGGCTGCGCCTCCACATCCTCCGTCTGTTCCTCTTGTTTGGTCTGTACCCCGTCTGAGGAGGGGCCGGTTCCGGCCGCCCCATCAAGGAGTCGCTTGGGGTGCTGGCCCTGGGTTCGAGGTCAGCTACGTCTGGAGCGCAGCTGAGGGGGGTGGAGTTCGGAACTCCCTCTTGTGCCCACGGTTCTCTCACAGGCCTCTCGCCTAATGTCAATAGCCTCTCAACGGGCTGTACGAGAGAGTGGCCGGTGTAGCTCACCTTTGTGTGCAGGCAGCGTGTAGGCGTGGGTGGACTGTCAAGTCCGTAGAGGGGGCCCTGGAGCGTCCACCCCAGTCGGGTCTGAACCGCGACTGGGCATCCTTTGGGTCCGATGTGGGCCGCCTCAATTGGGAGAATGAGGTCCGCGTGGACGGAGCCGATGAGCAGGGTCGGTGTGGCGCCGTCGATAAGCGGTATAGGTAGTCTGCGTAGGTGCACGTACTTCGCCATCAGCTGTGGGATGGGGTAGGTGTACTGTGACAGGCCTATGTCGTGGCTGGTGAAGACGTTGGTAATACTATACTGCTTCTCGGGCTGGTCCACCGCTGCTATCTTGAAGGAGACATGTTCACCCTTTATGGTCTTCTGGTCTCTTCTGATGGTACGTATTGTCATTGTTCCTTTGGCACCCCGCAGACCCAGCTGGGCTGCGGCGGAAGCGAGGAGGAGAGTCTTTTCAGACCCATCGTCTAGGACGGCGTAAGTGTCCAGGACCTTGTCCTCGTAGCTCAGGAGCACTCTGACCACTTTGATGAGCACTCGGGGGGTCCCGCTATGCTGGTCTATATGGAGCACTCCTGTTGGTGGGTTGCCTTGGATCTTCTGGGGTGGTGCCGACTCGCGGTCGTCCGAGTAGCACCGTGACTCCCAGTGTCTGCTGTAGCAGTCGGGACACCAGGGGGCGGTCTGGTGGATCTTCGGTACTGGTGCCACCGCCTCGGCCTGGTACATTACCGTGACGGCCCACTTTGTTGTCCTGGCGGACGCCTGTTGATGTCATGCAGGACCTCCAAGTGGGCGCCGCCGCACCTGCTGCACTTCTTCTTCAAGCGGCACTCAGCTGCCATATGGCTGCGCGCGCAGCGGAAGCAGCGGCGGTGGTCTTTGATCCACTGACTCACCTCGTCCGTGGTCAGCTTCTTGAACTTGTCACATTGATACAGCCGATGTTCCCCTTCACAGTACTGGCATTCAATCTTCCACTCCTCTTTCGTCGAGGGGGTGTTGTGGTTCTTGTGCTGCGGTACTGATTCGGCTTGGTGCATAACGGTCACCGACCGGCGGTTATCATTTGATCCCCGAGGTCCATCTCTTGGGCTTGGTCCACTCCACACGAACGTGTCCAGTCGTAGGCTGCTGACCTCCCTGGCGAGGAAATCAGATAAGTCTAGGAGGGATGCCTCTGGGCCGTTGGGGTCGCGGTGGTCTCTTTGCCGCCTGAAGCGCTCTTGTCGGGCGGGAGGGAGCTTCTCTAATATCCTTTCTACATTAGAGTTAGCATACAGTTCATATATCCCTTTCTCCTTTTGGGACCCCAGCATCCCTACCAGGGACTGTACCTTGATAGAGAGGTCATCCAATGCTCTATTGTCTCTGGCTGGGGGGAGGCGGTCGATATCTCTTATTTCCTGTATCACGTAGTCCCATATGCGTCCATAACGCTGGTCGAGGGCTACTAGAGCCGCGGTGTATGGGGTACTTGAGTTGGAATATGCCAGCGCTATATTATGCGCTCTGGGCACCTTCAGGTGCTTGAGGAGGATAGCATATTTGTACGTCTGATCGGGGACGTCGGACATCATAGTCTCTAAGCACATCCGTAGCTCCGTGTACTGTGCTCTGTCCTCGCGTGTAAAATCCGGGAACGTCGGTGTGCCAAGGTACGATGCCATGGATGGCTGGCACATCGGTGAGCGCTGGGGGAGAGGCCTCCTGGGCGAGTCTCCCCGTACGTGTCGTCGTGGGCTGGTACTTGGTGGGTACCAAAGCCCGGGTACCCAGGTGCTGTTCCTCGGGGCTGGCGGTGCGTCAAACTCACCCTTGAGTTGAGTCGGGGGTCTGTAACGCAGGGCCTCGGGGCTGACGTCGGGGCTGTACTGGGCCTCCTGGTCCAGAGTACGTTGCTGCTGGTCGGGGCTGTACTGGGCCTCCTGGTCCAGAGTACGTTGCTGCTGGTCGGGGCTGTACTGGGCCTCCTCTTCCTCTTCCTCTGCTAGGTTCTGGAGTCTTCTAGTCAGTCTCTCGGCGACGTGGGCCGGTTCTTCCCGGTTGCTGGGTCTCGTATGGACCGGCCGGGGAGGGGGTTCGGAGACGTAGACAGGATCCTCCTGTTGGCGGGGTCCCGGGTCGCTTGGTCGGGTAGGGGAATGTGCCCTAGACCCTTGTCGTGATGATCTCCGGGAGCTCCGTGCGGAGAGAGGGGGTGTCGCCATGGCGATCAATTGTTCTACCATCTGCGCCTGCAGCCGGTCGCGCTCTGCTTCGCGCTGGGCATGGGCGGCGTCGCGCTGTGCTTCGCGGTGGGCATTGGCGGCATCACGCTGTGCATTGGCGCTGGCATGGGCGGCGTGGAACTGTGCATTGGCGGCGTCGCGCTGTGCATTGGCGGCGGCGTGCTGCGCTTCGGCGCGGCCTCTTTCAATGTTCTCTTCCGTCTGAAGGCGTCTGGTCTCCAGTCTTATGCGGTCGTCTTCAATCCTTTGTTGCGCCTGGAAGCGCTCTCGCTCGGTTGCAGAATGTTCGCGTTCACTGAGGGCTTGCGCTTGGAGTTGCGCGTGAAGGCGCTCTCGTTGGTCTGCAGCTTGTTCGCGCTCGCTCGTCTGTTGCACTTGAAGTCGATCGCGTTCACCCTGAAGTCGATCGCGTTCGGTGGAGGCTGCCAGGGTGGCGATGAATGCCTGCGCCAGCATCTTGTCCGCTTCGCTGGGGGAAGACACCGACGGAGGTGATCGGCTTCTGGCAGTGCTCGTTGGAGATCTGTTCTCTGGGCGCGCCTCGAGGTCCGTCTCCTGGGTGCGCTTCTCTTCTGGTAGTGGGTCGGGTTCCGTCCCTGGAGCGCTTTCTTTATCCTGGAGCTCTCCGGGGACCGTCCCGTTGACGTCGTCGGGGGGTATAGTCATGTCATGTCCCTCCTGGTCCCCCCCGTGAGCTTGGTCAGTTACGTTAGAACCCACTAGGGTCTCTACTGGCAAGGTCGCCTGGTCGGTAGGGTTTGACATGCTTTTACTATCCGCTTTTTCCGCATTTAACGTCTGTATAAAGCTAGGTAGTAGACTGGCAGCGTAGTCCTCTAGGTAAGGAGGTGGCTGCCGTCTGCGCTGCGGGCGTTCTAGCTTAGGAGAGCCGTTTGTGGAGTGTTCACCGCTGGCCATAGTTAATATCAATATTATATTTAGATATTACACTGATTACCCTCCGGCTCGAAGGACCAATTGTAACTGAGGGGTACAATTCCCTGACTGTATTGAAAGTATGGTATCATTAAACCACTACTGAGTTATGTACTTTAATTACTGGCCATACAGTACACAGGTATATGTGATGAACACCCACACAATAACACGGCTTAACAAAGAAAGTCCTGTTTGGAATATTTATTAGAAGAGCAGCAATATTATATTACAGTATTGAGAATTAGGGTCGCGCTTGTATGGCGAAGAATGTGCATGAATAGGTCAAGAGCGTAAGTCCATGAGCATATTACGATGGAGATAATTAAATACCACCTGTAGCATAAGAATTATATAAGGTACACTCGTAGTCAGCTGGAGATACTAAGGGGGTTCCCTCCGGTTGTAAGCCAGCAGGGCAGAGGAATGTTCGGGAGCAAAAGTCTGGATCAACAAGGAATCAATAAGCTCCAGCTACGGGAGTCGGTACATATACTCCCCCCGATCGGCAGACAAAAGCAGCAGCTATAATCCAAGTATGCGTGACAGCATGGATGAAAGCCAGCCAGCCTCTTCCTAGAGACGGGCTCGAGTGATGCTCCTCACGGGTAGATCCCACACAGCAGCGGGTAGACGGTTCTCTGCTCCAGCAGCCACAGTACCAAAACAATATAATCCAGCCGGAAAAGGCTCTGCATTTGCCGGTGTAGATTCTCCTGTGCACGGTACTTCACATTAACTAGGTCGAACTTGACGTTATTTCACTAAGCTCTGACACTTTTACTATCCTATTCGCACGCGGTTCTAAGTGCTCTATTTAGACGCAAGGTTGCTCACTTCACTTGGTCGTTGACTCGTGGTGAAGGCTTCAACTTGTTGGGTTAAATAACTGCTGTATCCACCTGCGACGTATTTATACGTAAGGTGAATAATCTAGTGCCAACCTCAGTTCTGTCTCGTATTACTGCGCAAACCTGGGCATGTTGAGACATGTCTTAGCGGTGGCTTTGAACTAGACATTGGGGGTATGGCCGTTGGCGCCTAGGGGGTCGCTGTCCAATAGGAGAACGAATATTATGGTCTGGCCTGTACCTAGGTAAAGGGATATTCCGTGTATATGTACAAAGAATATACAAGGGATATCAGACGATATACAAATATTATACAATATATCTCAAGTAATAAATATATATATTCGGTTTAATCTGACCCTTTGTAACAGCCGCCTCCTAATTAGTCCGCACCTAATTAGATAAGCAGAGACAGATTAACCGTCTTGTCCACTACTCAATGTCCGTTGTGAGGAGTAGGGCAATTCACAAAGTCAGTGGGTCATGGTCGTCATTAAGGGAGTCGGGTAGCCTTGGCAACTCTATCAGCCTCGCCACGGGTCGGGTGTATGTCCGTCCCTGGACGAGCACTTCTGCCGCTCTGACCTTTCCGTCGGCACAAGTGATCACTTTGCTTACGCGGCCGGCCGGCCACGCAGCTCGGGGTAGTGACTGGTCTATGATCACGACGACTGTGTCCACTTTTAAGTTGTCCCCGTCCTTGACCCGCTTCTGACGGGCTGGAAGGGATGGTAGGGGGGTTAGGAGGAAGCGGGCCTGAGACTGCTTTGATCTGTGCTTGGCTGCGCCTCCACATCCTCCGTCTGTTCCTCTTGTTTGGTCTGTACCCCGTCTGAGGAGGGGCCGGTTCCGGCCACCCCATCAAGGAGTCGCTTGGGGTGCTGGGTTCGAGGTCAGCTACGTCTGGAGCGCAGCTGAGGGGGGTGGAGTTCGGAACTCCCTCTTGTGCCCACGGTTCTCTCACAGGCCTCTCGCCTAATGTCAATAGCCTCTCAACGGGCTGTACGAGAGAGTGGCCGGTGTCGCTCACCTTTGTGTGCAGGCAGCGTGTAGGCGTGGGTGGACTGTCAAGTCCGTAGAGGGGGCCCTGGAGCGTCCACCCCAGTCGGGTCTGAACCGCGACTGGGCATCCTTTGGGTCCGATGTGGGCCGCCTCAATTGGGAGAATGAGGTCCGCGTGGACGGAGCCGATGAGCAGGGTCGGTGTGGCGCCGTCGATAAGCGGTATAGGTAGTCTGCGTAGGTGCACGTACTTCGCCATCAGCTGTGGGATGGGGTAGGTGTACTGTGACAGGCCTATGTCGTGGCTGGTGAAGACGTTGGTAATACTATACTGCTTCTCGGGCTGGTCCACCGCTGCTATCTTGAAGGAGACATTTTCACCCTTTATGGTCTTCTGGTCTCTTCTGATGGTACGTATTGTCATTGTTCCTTTGGCACCCCGCAGACCCAGCTGGGCTGCGGCGGAAGCGAGGAGGAGAGTCTTTTCAGACCCATCGTCTAGGACGGCGTAAGTGTCCAGGACCTTGTCCTCGTAGCTCAGGAGCACTCTGACCACTTTGATGAGCACTCGGGGGGTCCCGCTATGCTGGTCTATATGGAGCACTCCTGTTGGTGGGTTGCCTTGGATCTTCTGGGGTGGTGCCGACTCGCGGTCGTCCGAGTAGCACCGTGACTCCCAGTGTCTGCTGTAGCAGTCGGGACACCAGGGGGCGGTCTGGTGGATCTTCGGTACTGGTGCCACCGCCTCGGCCTGGTACATTACCGTGACGGCCCACTTTGTTGTCCTGGCGGACGCCTGTTGATGTCATGCAGGACCTCCAAGTGGGCGCCGCCGCACCTGCTGCACTTCTTCTTCAAGCGGCACTCAGCTGCCATATGGCTGCGCGCGCAGCGGAAGCAGCGGCGGTGGTCTTTGATCCACTGACTCACCTTGTCCGTGGTCAGCTTCTTGAACTTGTCACATTGATACAGCCGATGTTCCCCTTCACAGTACTGGCATTCAATCTTCCACTCCTCTTTCGTCGAGGGGGTGTTGTGGTTCTTGTGCTGCGGTACTGATTCGGCTTGGTGCATAACGGTCACCGACCGGCGGTTATCATTTGATCCCCGAGGTCCATCTCTTGGGCTTGGTCCACTCCACACGAACGTGTCCAGTCGTAGGCTGCTGACCTCCCTGGCGAGGAAATCAGATAAGTCTAGGAGGGATGCCTCTGGGCCGTTGGGGTCGCGGTGGTCTCTTTGCCGCCTGAAGCGCTCTTGTCGGGCGGGAGGGAGCTTCTCTAATATCCTTTCTACATTAGAGTTAGCATACAGTTCATATATCCCTTTCTCCTTTTGGGACCCCAGCATCCCTACCAGGGACTGTACCTTGATAGAGAGGTCATCCAATGCTCTATTGTCTCTGGCTGGGGGGAGGCGGTCGATATCTCTTATTTCCTGTATCACGTAGTCCCATATGCGTCCATAACGCTGGTCGAGGGCTACTAGAGCCGCGGTGTATGGGGTACTTGAGTTGGAATATGCCAGCGCTATATTATGCGCTCTGGGCACCTTCAGGTGCTTGAGGAGGATAGCATATTTGTACGTCTGATCGGGGACGTCGGACATCATAGTCTCTAAGCACATCCGTAGCTCCGTGTACTGTGCTCTGTCCTCGCATGTAAAATCCGGGAACGTCGGTGTGCCAAGGTACGATGCCATGGATGGCTGGCACATCGGTGAGCATTGGGGGAGAGGCCTCCTGGGCGAGTCTCCCCGTACGTGTCGTCGTGGGCTGGTACTTGGTGGGTACCAAAGCCCGGGTACCCAGGTGCTGTTCCTCGGGGCTGGCGGTGCGTCAAACTCACCCTTGAGTTGAGTCGGGGGTCTGTAACGCAGGGCCTCGGGGCTGACGTCGGGGCTGTACTGGGCCTCCTGGTCCAGAGTACGTTGCTGCTGGTCGGGGCTGTACTGGGCCTCCTGGTCCAGAGTACGTTGCTGCTGGTCGGGGCTGTACTGGGCCTCCTCTTCCTCTTCCTCTTCCTCTGCTAGGTCCTGGAGTCTTCTAGTCAGTCTCTCGGCGACGTGGGCCGGTTCTTCCCGGTTGCTGGGTCTCGTATGGACCGGCCGGGGAGGGGGTTCGGAGACGTAGACAGGATCCTCCTGTTGGCGGGGTCGCTTGGTCGGGTAGGGGAATGTGCCCTAGACTCTTGTCGTGATGATCTCCGGGAGCTCCGTGCGGAGAGAGGGGGTTTCGCCATAGCGATCAATTGTTCTACCATCTGCGCCTGCAGCCGGTCGCGCTCTGCTTCGCGCTGGGCATGGGCGGCGTCGCGCTGTGCTTCGCGGTGGGCATTGGCGGCGTCACGCTGTGCATTGGCGCTGGCATGGGCGGCGTGGAACTGTGCATTGGCGGCGTCGCGCTGTGCATTGGCGGCGGCGTGCTGCGCTTCGGCGCGGCCTCTTTCAATGTTCTCTTCCGTCTGAAGGCGTCTGGTCTCCAGTCTTATGCGGTCGTCTTCACTCCTTTGTTGCGCCTGGAAGCGCTCTCGCTCGGTTGCAGAATGTTCGCGTTCACTGAGGGCTTGCGCTTGGAGTTGCGTGTGAAGGCGCTCTCGTTGGTCTGCAGCTTGTTCGCGCTCGCTCGTCTGTTGCGCTTGAAGTCGATCGCGTTCACCCTGAAGTCGATCGCGTTCGGTGGAGGCTGCCAGGGTGGCGATGAATGCCTGCGCCAGCATCTTGTCCGCTTCGCTGGGGGAAGACACCGACGGAGGTGATCGGCTTCTGGCAGTGCTCGTTGGAGATCTGTTCTCTGGGCGCGCCTCGAGGTCCGTCTCCTGGGCGCGCTTCTCTTCTGGTAGTGGGTCGGGTTCCGTCCCTGGAGCGCTTTCTTTATCCTGGAGCTCTCCGGGGACCGTCCCGTTGACGTCGTCGGGGGGTATAGTCATGTCATGTCCCTCCTGGTCCCCCCCGTGAGCTTGGTCAGTTACGTTAGAACCCACTAGGGTCTCTACTGGCAAGGTCGCCTGGTCGGTAGGGTTTGACATGCTTTCACTATCCGCTTTTTCCGCATTTAACGTCTGTATAAAGCTAGGTAGTAGACTGGCAGCGTAGTCCTCTAGGTAAGGAGGTGGCTGCCGTCTGCACTGCGGGCGTTCTAGCTTAGGAGAGCCGTTTGTGGAGTGTTCACCGCTGGCCATAGTTAATATCAATATTATATTTAGATATTACACTGATTACCCTCCGGCTCGAAGGACCAATTGTAACTGAGGGGTACAATTCCCTGACTGTATTGAAAGTATGGTATCATTAAACCACTACTGAGTTATGTACTTTAATTACTGGCCATACAGTACACAGGTATATGTGATGAACACCCACACAATAACACGGCTTAACAAAGAAAGTCCTGTTTGGAATATTTATTAGAAGAGCAGCAATATTATATTACAGTATTGAGAATTAGGGTCGCGCTTGTATGGCGAAGAATGTGCATGAATAGGTCAAGAGCGTAAGTCCATGAGCATATTACGATGGAGATAATTAAATACCACCTGTAGCATAAGAATTATATAAGGTACACTCGTAGTCAGCTGGAGATACTAAGGGGGTTCCCTCCGGTTGTAAGCCAGCAGGGGAGAGGATTGTTCGGGAGCAAAAGTCCGGATCAACGAGGAATCAATAAGCTCCAGCTACGGGAGTCGGTACATATACTCCCCTCGATCGGCAGACAAAAGCAGCAGCTATAATCCAAGTATGCGTGACAGCATGGATGAAAGCCAGCCAGCCTCTTCCTAGAGACGGGCTCGAGTGATGCTCCTCACGGGTAGATCCCACACAGCAGCTGGTAGACGGTTCTCTGCTCCAGCAGCCACAGTACCAAAACAATATAATCCAGCCGGAAAAGGCTCTGCATTTGCCAGTGTAGATTCTCCTGTGCACGGTACTTCACATTAACTAGGTCGAACTTGACGTTATTTCACTAAGCTCTGACACTTTTACTATCCTATTCACACGCGGTTCTAAGTGCTCTATTTAGACGCAAGGTTGCTCACTTCACTTGGTCGTTGACTCGTGGTGAAGGCTTCAACTTGTTGGGTTAACTAACTGCTGTATCCACCTGCGACGTATTTATACGTAAGGTGAATAATCTAGTGCCAACCTCAGTTCTGTCTCGTATTACTGCGCAAACCTGGGCATGTTGAGACATGTCTTAGCGGTGGCTTTGAACTAGACATTGGGGGTATGGCCGTTGGCGCCTAGGGGGTCGCTGTCCAATAGGAGAACGAATATTATGGTCTGGCCTGTACCTAGGTAAAGGGATATTCTGTGTATATGTACAAAGAATATACAAGGGATATCAGACGATATACAAATATTATACAATATATCTCAAGTAATAAATATATATATTCGGTTTAATCTGACCCTTTGTAACACAACCTATTAGTTAAAACCGACTTGCCCATGTGATTCTTCTTATGTGGGGAAGACAACCAGAGCCTTTAAAACAAGAATCAGTGAACATAAGTGTTCAGTGAGAAATTCTGATATAAAGTCGTCAGTAGCTAGACACTTTTCCAGGTGTAAACATACCGTTAACGATCTCAGATACATGGGACTTGAGTTAGTCCACAGGCCCGCGAGAGGGGGAGACAGACACAAGTTACTGTTACAACGGGAATGTTATTATATTCACCTGTTTGATTGCATAGAACCTAGAGGAATGAATGAAGAAAATGTTTTAACCTGTTTCCTTTAAGTACCTTTTAGATTATATTCACCTGTTTGATTGCATAGAACCTAGAGGAATGAATGAAGAAAATGTTTTAACCTGTTTCCTTTAAGTACCTTTTAGATTATGGTTTAATCCAAGTGGTTGTTTTCATGCAAGAGGTATGTTTATCCTTTGATGCTTAATAGAAAAAAGAAAAAAGTATGTAAATAAGTATAAAGGCTCAATTAGCCCTATAAACTACGGGCATGTTACATAGCAAGTTTCTGGTATGGTAATGTAATGCAATTTTTGCTTTTGCTTTTGTGTTTTTTATATATGTCTTTTATATGTTGTATATTTGTATAATTTGTATTTACTAACAGACTCTATTTTGATAGGTCTTTTCTTTTGTCATTGAGGACCAATAGACTCAGGCACACCTGTGCCGTGATGTCATTTCCTGCCAAGTCATTAACCACCTGTGTATATAACCATTATCTTGACTGCAAGTGCATTGCAAGCTATAACACTGACGAAGGAATATGTAATTCCGAAACATGTTTGTTTCAGGCTGCCATTCAATTTTGAACCTGAGAGTGCTGGTCTGGCTTCACTGCTTCTTTTATATAATACTTAATGGGATTTCAGCACCCAGTGTCGTATCTTGAGAGCGCGGTCTAACTTGACACTTGGTGTTATGTACCATGAGCCTGATCATTCCTGTGTCACTGGGCATGCAGGTGAGGGCTACTAATTAGCTAATTGCTGCTGATTGGTTACCTGCTGGCATGGTTAAAACCAGGCCCTCAGACACACATGCAGGTCTGTCTGTGGTTAGAGGGAGAGTTGTCACGTTCTTCCAATCCTTGTACTTTAGTTTATACCAGTAATTCCTTGTTAGAGTAGCATTTTGAGTTTACGCACAGGTTTTGGTGTTGGTTTGCAGATAGGTTGCGTGCCTTTGAGCCAGGGTCGTAACAGTTGGGCGCTCGTCCGGGAGTGAATTTGGAAACAAATACCCCTAGAAATTGTTTGGTGTTTTTTTTTGTTTTGCATGGTGTGTCATGGTGCTATGGTGTGGGTGGTGTTCGTTACATATTGTGTAACGTGGGGGCTTGAGCTGTTCATCAAACAGGTGAGTATGCCCTTATTTGTTTGTAATTTGATGTGACTACTTATGCTGTTAAAATATATAGTTTAGTGCACACCACATGTAGATAGGGACATTATTTTCTGGTTGTTGGTTAGCTTCCTGTGCACCACATACTCCTGGGGCAGTCAGAGAAGTGATTAGTACCATCTACTTGTCTTGTACCATACCATGTACTTGACGGGTGGATGGTCAAATATGATCTCTGGCTGGTAGCAGGTGTGGTTGAAGAGGGTTAGGTCTACAGGGCATTAGTTTAAGGCAGGGGTCTCAAACTCAATTTACCTGGGGGCCGCTGGAGGTGGAGTCTGGGTGAGGCTGGGCTGCATCAAATATTCCACAAAAAAAGGGTTTCAAGTATTCAAAAAAAAGTACAACTGATCCAATCTTCTCAATCTTATCTTCAGGCTTCTTAGTGGTGTCAGTAGACTTATCCACAGCTGTGTCAGTAGACTTATCCACAGCTATGGAAATGCACTGTGCCAGTATTTCAGTTATTCTGGTTGCTGTGCGATCTGAGGAGGATTTGCTTTTGTTTGCCTTCAAACATGGTCTCCATCACTTCAGTCATACATTATTTTCAAATAGCTACCGTTTCTTGGCATATAGTCACATAATTGGTTTGGTGCTGGGACCAGGGGAGTAGCTGGGGGGGGGGGGGGGGTTAGGATGATTCCAAGGGCCCAGCAAATGCCCCACATTTTTTTTATAGATTGGGGGCCCCACATTTTTTAATAGATTGGGGGCCCACAAATTGATTCTTTCATGGGGCCCAGAATCTCCAGCTACGCCCCTGGCTGGGACTCAGCATGAACGGATTATTTTCCCGTCCATTCACCTTTGAATGCAGTCGACATTTCTTTTACTGACCATCTTTGAAAATGCCATATTTTTCTGCTGCCTGCCTGCTGGCGAAAATAGGCTAATAGCTACATTTATCTCACAGAGATAAAACTGGGAGCGAGTTTACTGTAGAATAGATGCGCTGTCAACTCTGCTCCGATTTGAACTGAAAGAGAGAGACGACATGCAGTCCGTGAAGACCCGCCCTACTCCCCTACTCTGCATCTGATTCGCAGACTGTGGGTGAGGGGGGAAAACGCTGACGGGACGCGTATGTGATTGGACCAGACCCATACACAGACACACAGTGGCAGTGCTGCGGGACATGCAGAGCACTGCTCGCAGAGGAGAGAGAGAGCGAGGATGCATTTGCTTCCACTTTACTTGATATCACTCCGGAATCACGTTTCAACCAAGTCACTAACATAACGTTGCTGTCATGAGCCTGCGCTATGGTAGCCTACAAGTGATAAAATAAATAAAACTTCCAACTCTCGCGCAACGACTCGGCAAACAGTTGCGCGCGGGCCGCACTAACACTAAACGTTGACGTCCAGTATGGGGCCGCAAAATATCATCCCGCGGGCCGCAATTTTGAGACCCCTGGTTTAAGGGTAGGTAGGATAGGGGGGCCAGAAAACACAGGTAGTGTGGTAGGGCCTGATTTAGTGTTTTTTTTTTAGGGTAGACATGTGGTGGGTCGTTTTGACTGCAGTTTAGATGTAGAAGCGTAAGTAGTCATATCAGGTTAGGAGGGGCACCTGTTTGAATTTGTTTGTTGTATTTATTTTGTTTGTTTTGAGTGTTTGGATAGCCTACCTGTTAGCACCTGACCTCCTGCGCGTATGGCGCATCTATTTATTTCATGGTGGTTGTTTTTTTTATTTATTTTTGCAAATTAGAAAGGTGCGCTCAGTAGAGCACACATTTCTACCGCGTCCCTTTATGGTTATTAGTATTGGCTTTGGCATTCTTTATGGTTCTTCGGTGGTTCTTCAGTGGTTCTGTAGTGTGTCTTCAGTGGTTCTCTAGTGGCTCTTTAGTGGTTCTTCAGTGGTTCTTCGTGGTTCTTCAGTGGTTCTTCAGTGGTTCTTTAGTGTTTCTTTAGTGGCTCTTTGGTGGTTCTTTAGGTAGATTGTGTGTGTGCTAGGGTGCTGTTGGCAGCTTTTTGGTGACTCTAAAGTGAACGGGTTGTGGCGCTGGTGCAGGAAAGATGGCTTCCATTAGGGATTTTGTTGATCGCCCTTCACATGACATGTTGGAGAGGTTTTCCAAAGAACAGCTTCTGGAGCTTGCTGTGCACTACAAGGTGGAGCTTTCTCCCAGTGAGAAACGTTTGAAACCAACTGCCTTGAGTGCTTTGAGGGTTTTGCTCGTTAGGGAGCAGGTGCTTGTGGCGAGGGTGGAGGAGCCTACTTTGTCTGACGCATCTCCGCTGCTATCTGGTGCGGAGAGTGAGTGGAGGCTTAGAGAGTTAGAATTTAAGGAAAGACAACTACAGCAAGAGCGTGAGGCGAGGAGAGAGGAGCGTGAGCATGAGCGTGAGCGTGAGCTTAAGGAGCGTGAGCTTAAGGAGAGAGAGCACGAGCGTGCGCAGAAGGAGCGTGAGCATGAGCGTGAGCTTAAGGAGAGGCAGCTACACCAAGAGCGTTACTTGAAGGACTTAGAGCACGAGCGTGGGCAGAAGGAGCTTGATTATAAGCACGCTGTCTTGCAGGCGGGTGCTCTGCATTCAGAGTCACGTTCCGGTTTTGATGTCGGCAAGAATATTAGGATGGTGCCTCCTTTTGTTGAGAAGGATGTGGAAAAGTATTTTCCCCTTTTTGAACGGGTGGCAACCACGTTGAAGTGGCCTGATACGGCCTGGACGCTGCTGCTGCAGTGTGTTCTTCTTGGTAAGGCGCAAGAAGCCTATACTGCTTTGTCCCTTGAACAAAGTGCTGACTATGAGCTTGTTAAAGCTTCCATATTGAGGGCTTATGAGTTAGTTCCCGAGGCCTATCGTCAGCGTTTTAGAGGTTATCGCAGGTCGGAGGGACAGTCTTATGTTGAATTTGGAAGAGAGAAGGAGAACCAGTTTGACCGGTGGTGCACCTCTCAGAGGGCAGAGTCAAGAGAGCAGCTTAGACAGCTGATTCTCCTAGAGGAATTTAAAAGATGTGTTCCTGATACCGTTTCCACTCATCTAAACGAGCGTAGGGTATCGAAGATAGGCGATGCCGCTGTCTTCGCTGATGAGTTTGTGTTGACACACAAGTCCGTTTTTTTGGAGGACTACCGTGTTGAGTCCAGGGATAGGCGTCCTGTTCAGGGGGGCCGTTTCCCAAAACCTGTGTCTGCTGGTCAGTTAACTTCACCTCCTAGGCGGGGTGGTTCTGTTGGTGCATTCCCAGAAGGGATTATCTGTTTCTACTGTAAAGAGCCTGGTGATATCGTTGCTGGGTACCCGGTGCTTGAACAGAAAAATGTCAGAACGGTGGCTCTGGTAGAAACCATATGCAGAACACCTATGCCAACGTGGGGTGGTGGGGAAAGTATCAAACGTGTGGACAAAGAGATAGAGGGTTCCTCAAGATTTATGATGGATGGATTTGTTTCCCTGACTAATGCACTAGAGTCCAAACAGGCTATAACAATTTGGAGAGATACCGGTGCTTTTCAGTCCCTCATTCTAGAGGGGATTTTGCCGTTTTCAGAAAACTCTTCTTTGCATTCCGGTGTCGTTGTTCGGGGCTTTGGGGGTGGATTTGTGGATGCACCTTTGCATGAGGTCACGCTCAATTCTCCCTTAGTATCAGGCAATGTTGTTGTGGGGGTATGTTCTCACATTCCCATAAGGGGGGTGTCCTTCATTCTAGGGAATGATTTGGCTGGTGACAAAGTGTTGGCTAATCCAGTTGTAACTCCCATTCCTGTGGTTTCTGAGGTCCCTAATGAGCTGGCACAGAAACATCCAGGAGTGTTCCCTGTGTGTGCTGTGACACGGGCAATGTCAAAGGACAAAAGTGATGTTGTTGATACTTCGACTTGGGACATTACACTTAGTGACACATTCTTTGTTGAATTGAAAAGTGTACCTGTTGAGAATTTTGGAAAGCACACTGTGGATGTACCTCTGCATAATGATTCTCTTGATTGTGCCTTTGTGTTAGGCCCGGTGGTGAAACCAGAGTTAACATGCGTGCCGGAGAGGCATGTGGCAGGAGATGATATGGCAGCGCAGTGTCTCAAGGTCTTCCCAGCCTGTACGGTGGCTGAGGCTACGAACGAATTTGAGGATGAGTGTGGGAAGGATGCTATGAGAGGTGCTGTTGATTCATGTGACACCGTTCTAGCTGAAGAGGCTACTAGGCCTGACTTAGGCTGCCAGCCTTCCCACGGTAGCTCTATTGTCCCTAATGTTTCACTTGTGGGCAGGGATGGTCCCAGTATGTCAGTCGATGATTCTGACATTGATCCACGTGTCCACACTGATTCTCTGCCATGCACTAGGTGTGATGGTCAACCTAGTTACCTGTGTCCTGTGGAGCAGGAGCCGCCTTCGCGACCTGGTCTGTTGAGTGGCAGCCATTTTGATCAGGACAATGTTATTTTGGGTGACGCCATTTTAGATGGTGTTCCAGACGTTTTTGTGACTGACGTACTGCCATGTTCCAGGGAAGGTGGGGCGGTACCTGAGGTGGTACATCCTACTCTGGATGTTCACGGTTTGCAGTATCCTGAACTGCCAGTGCCAGGTGGGATGGATATGGGCGCGGTGGTGGTACCAGTGATCTATGGTTTTTGTTTTTCTGTGTTCTGTTCTGTTGAGCGCAGTGAGATTAGTTCTCAGATTGATTTTGGTTTGCAGTCTATTTTTGACAGGTCGGTATCGGTGGAGGGGCCTGTTGAAAGGGAGCATACAACACGGTTGGTGGTCGTGTTCGACAGGGGCCGGCCCGTTATCGCTGTTGTGGTAGTGGCCCTGACGACTAATGGGTCACAGTTGTTTTTATGTTTATGGGTTTGATGTGTTGTGGTTGCCTCTTGGGCAACCAGTTTGGTGGGGGAGGTGTTATGTACCATGAGCCTGATCATTCCTGTGTCACTGGGCATGCAGGTGAGGGCTACTAATTAGCTAATTGCTGCTGATTGGTTACCTGCTGGCATGGTTAAAACCAGGCCTTCAGACACACATGCAGGTCTGTCTGTGGTTAGAGGGAGAGTTGTCACGTTCTTCCAATCCTTGTACTTTAGTTTATACCAGTAATTCCTTGTTAGAGTAGCATTTTGAGTTTACACACAGGTGTTGGTGTTGGTTTCAGCCCACTTTGGTAGGGTAAAGGGGAGGCTGACCAAGGTCCTGACAAGGCCTTGACCTTGAGAAAAGGAAACACAAACACAAGAATGTGAACATGATGCATTGGTGTATTGATCACACGACAATAATACCCAATTAAGACCAAGGAATATGCATCATTAAGACATTTAAGTTTATTATGGACTCTTTTTAAGTTATGAATTAATCATCGCTATGAAGATTTATTATTTTGTAACATGGAATGTCCAGAAGACCAGAATATGGACTCGGAATGAACATTATCATATCCATTATGGTGGACTACATGAGCCATGACAGAGCTGCCCCAAGCCCTCAAGACGGCAGCCTCTGGATGGCAAACACGAGCAGGAGCATCAGCCACACTGGTTAAAAAGAGAAAGGTGAGGCTTGGTGAAGATAATGGGGCCGGTAAGGACTGTGCCTTAGCCATTATAGTGGACTACACAGCGCCCAGGAACCCTGGCCGCTCGGACGGATCCAGGAAGCCTTTCCAAATGACAAAGGTTCAGCCAGTGCCTACTACTGGAGCCAAAAGGAGGATTGCCAGCCGTAAATGAACACTCACCTGGCCATGTTATTTGTTTTGTAATTGTGTAAACACAATTAGGGGCCGGTGTAAAGGCCGAATGAGTGTTTTTTGTTATTGATTATTAATATTATTATTAGTATTATTATTATCATTATTATTATTAATAGAAGGTTACTATTTATGGGAATGTAATGATTTATGGGAATGTTATGATTCTGTGTAACCTGTTGGGTGGACTCTGTTGTACTGTGGGTGGATCACCTGCACCTGTCAGGTGATCAGCCACAGCGCGGCGGAGATCATTAAATAGGTGATAGGAATCAGCTGTTGGGCTGTAGCCGACGGGGAAGGCATATGATTTTCTTACCGCTTTAGAACGCTTAGAACGCTTCAGCGATTCAGGACGCTTTCGGAAACGGTTTTAGATTAGTCTTATTTAGGAAACCCTTTAAGCAATTAGACCAGGTTATATGACGCTTAGGATCGCTGTGATCAACCCTCCCATGTAACCTACCTATTCTAATTAAATCGGATCACCACATCGGTGTCTGATAACGGAGCTTAATGTGTGGAAGACTATTTCTTTGGACGTTGAGCACGTATGGATCTTCCTGGAGATATGGATCTGACCTCTGTGCATGTGCTTTGTCCATGATGGCTTTAGCTGTTTGCACAGTTTTCTCAGCCACCCCGTTGCTCTGCGGGTAGAGGGGGCTGCTTGTGATGTGCTCAAAATCACATGTATTAGCAAAGTTCTTGAACTCTTGCGAGCTATAGCACGGTCCATTGTCGCTGAGCAATTTCTCACAAATCCCGAACCTGGAAAACATGGCCTTGAGTTTCTGAATCACAGTGGTGGATGTGAGGCTAGTGATTTTTTCTACCTCGAAATACCTACTATAATAGTCAACTGCAACTATATAGTCAGTGTTGTTCCATTTGAACAGATCAGTGCCTAGCCAAGGTCGCTCTGGAATGGGGTGTGACAGCATTGGCTCTTTGGGGATGGAGTTGCGTCGTTCGAGGCAAATGCTACAAGATCCAACTAGCGTCTCTATTTGTTTGCACATCCCTGGCCAGAATATAACATCTCTTGCACGCTGCTTACATTTCTCCATGCCGAAGTGGCCTGTGTGTATGCGTGAAAGCATGTCACCTCTGAGTGAATGTGGCACAATGATTTTCTCACCTTTAAGCAGAATGCCATTCGATTCTGTTATTTCATCCCGGTGGTTCCAATATTCAGTGATGGCAGAGGGGCATTGTCTTGCAGTGTCTGGCCACCCTGATTGGATGATCTTCTTCAAGGCTGAGAGCTGCTCATCTTTGGCTGTAGCAGTTCTGATGTCTTCCATTTTCCGGTCGCTCACAGGAGCACTGCTTACAACTGAGTGTATTTGCTAGTCCATGCCCTCACTCAGTGAGTCATCACAGCACGCTAGTGTCTTCCTAGATAGTGTGTCTGCTACTGGAATCTGCTTTCCAGGCTTGTGAACAATGTTAATGCTATATCTTTGCAACTGAAGTATCATTTGTTGGAGCCTCGACGGTGCAGCTGCAAGGGGTTTGCGAATTATTGTCTCCAGTGGCTTGTGGTCTGACTCGACAATCACCTGACGTCCGTACAGGTATTGGTGGAATCGCTTACATCCAAAGAGCACGGCGTACAGCTCCTTTTCGATCTGAGCATAATTGACTTCAGTCTCATTCAGTGCTCTGGACGCGTATGCGACTGGTTTCTCTTGCTGCAGTAGGACTGCTCCCAATCCATATTTGGAGACATCAACCTGCAGTTTCACATCCTTTGTGTGGTCAAAGTAGGCAAGTACTGGACCTGGCTCTTGTGTTAAAATGCTTTTCACTTGCTGGAAAGCAACATCATGGTTCGAGTCCCATACAAATTCACTGCTCTCTTTCAACAGTTGACAGAGCGGGGCCGTTGCCTCTGAGAGTCTGGGGGCAAATTTTTACAAGTACGTGATCATGCCCAATATTGTCTCTAGCTCTGCTTTACTCTGTGGCACGGCCATGTCCTTGATCGCCAAAACCTTGTTGTGGTCAGGTCTGACACCTTCTCGTGTCAGTGTGTGTCCAAAGTAGTTCACCTCTGTCACACAGATGGTGCTCTTGTCCTTGTTCAGCTTTATTCCTATCTGTCTGGTTCTCTCTAGCATGGCACGCAGTTGGCATCGTGCTCCTCTTTCGTGCGGCCATACACAATGATGTCATCGACAATGGCGGCAACGCCCGGGAGTCCCTCGTAGGCCTCATCCACTCGTCTCTGAAACTCATCTTGTGCAGATATGATTCCGAATGGGAGTCTATTGAACCTATATCTGCTATAGATGGTGTTGAACGTGGTGAGAACGGATGACTCATGGCTGAGTTTTATATTCCAGTACCCAGACCTGGCGTCTAGCACACTGAAATACTGTGCACCCGCTAATTTTGGGGTAATTTCATCTAGAACAGGGAGCGGGTAGTAGGGTCTCTGGATGGCTTTGTTCAGGGGGCGGGGATCTAGACAAATCCTAAGCTTTCTTGTTTTGGGTTTTTCTACAACCACTGTAACTGAGGGGTACAATTCCCTGACTGTATTACTAGATATGATACTTACTACCACTACCTTTGTACTTAATATTCGGCCACCCAGTACTCGGCATAAATATATTATGATGAACACTGTCACGTAGATGAAACGGATCCAACACAAATGTACGAATTAGAAATAGGTCTTTATTTCTACACAGCGATGGTGTGTAGAGCAAGCACTTAATCAAATCAATCACATTTATGAATGGGAATTAGTATGCACTTTTATGGCAAGAGTATTCGTCGGTATATCAATAGAGAATGTCCAATCTCTGAAGGCGCAGGTGGTACATATACGACCTGGAATAGTTAAGGAATAACAGCAATGATACTTTAATGATTATAGACTGGATACACTAGGGGGGGTTAATCCGGTCGCTTGTAAGCCGACAGGAGTAGGAAGGGGGGGGGGGGGTAGAGTCCGGCTGCCTCATCCGGCCAAGGGTATCCCAGGTGAACCCACTGTAGTGCCGTTCAATGCGCCGGCGATCCTTGGACCACAGATGAAAGCAGGTGGACTCTCTGTGAGCCGGCGTCCTCCGGTCCACGGAGGAGAGACGTGAAGCGACCTCGTCTTGCAGAGCGTCTCCTCACCTTGCGTCCTCTCCAGGGGGGGGGGGTTCCAACACACGGCAGTGTCGGGGGTCTTTATCCATGGAATAATCAACGTATACAAAGCATAATCCGTGCCTGGGAAGGCGGGCTGTCGTCGGTAGAATAATCTGGTATACAGGTCCACTCGCTCGTCGGCTCTGGGGCTCCTCGGGTGCAATCTCACATGGGGTCGATCATCCTGGTTAAGCAGCCAGTTTTCTGCCCGAAACGATGGGGTGCTGACTACGGTAGTATTCTCACCGCACGAAGCACTATATATTAACAGACTATTATTAGCTTAATAGACTACGTCCAACTCGACGATATAGTGCCAAATATGACTATTCAAATATTAATATACACGATGTCTCAATACCGATGGTAGGCCGAACTTGGCCTTACTCCCACACGTGGCGTCGCGGGGAGGCTTTACGTCTGTCACTCTATTGGAGGGTAAGAAACTGGACTGAAAAGGAAGTCCTACTTTAGTAGCGCAGTATATATACGCACTATGAACAAATAGTCCCATTAGTGGTGCGGTAGCCAGATTCCTACGCGGAACTAGGACTTGTTTGTACATGTTGAGCGGTACGTTTGAACTGGGTCTGGGGGGTATGGCAGCCTGGCACCAAGGTCTCGACCAATAGTAGAATGGAGACTATTATGGGATGTTCAGTAGGCTAGAATGGATATTCAATGCATATTGTACAAGGAATATACAAGGGATATCAGGGAATATTAGAGAATATACAAATACAATTAAATATATATATATAAATAAATATATATATTCGGTTTAATCTGGCCCTTCACAACAGCCACCCCCTGATTGGTCCCAGACCTAATCAGTTAAACAGAGACAGATTAATCGCGTTGTCTATTTACACATAAGGGTTTGCTGTAGGGGTCAGTCAACTTCACAAAGTCATAGGGTTATAGGGTCATGGTCATCATCGATTGTGTCTGGGAGTCGGGGCAGTTCTATGAGCCTCGCCACGGGACGGGTGTAAGTGCGACCCTGGACAAGCACTTCAGCTGCTCGGACCTTGCCGTCGGCACCGGTGATCACTTTGCTTACGCGGCCGGCCGGCCACATAGCTCTGGGCAGTGATTGATCAATAATCATGACGACTGTTCCTTCTGTCAAATTGTCTCTCTCCTTTACCCACTTCTGGCGGGTCTGTAGAGACGGTAGGTAGTGCAGTAGGAAACTGCTCCAAAACTTGTCGGCTAATACTTGGCTGTACCTCCACATTCGTCGGCCGTTCGCTTCTTCAGGCCGGTACATTGTCTGGGGTAACGCAGGATCTAGCCGCCCCATCAGGAGTGTGTTGGGGTCTGCGGAGATAACAGTGCTCAATCCACAGAACACAGGCTTCTTATTCTCAGCCTCCTCCTGACTGGCTTCCCTCGGGATAGGCATGGGCCACTCTCCTTCCGGGAGCTTTAGGAATGCTGGGCCGTCACTGTAGACATTGCGACGGGTGAGGTCATCTAGGGGCATTCCCCGGGTGATTACGTCAGCTGGGTTCTGTTTTGTATCAACGTAGCGCCACTCTGTTTCTCCGGTTAACTCTTCGGTTAAGTCTTGAATCTCGGTGACTCTGACTCCCACGAAGACTTTGTACTTGCATGAGTCCGATTTGATCCAGGCGAGTACTGTCGTGGAATCTGACCACAGGATTGTTCTAGACACCGGTATGGTGAGCTCACGTTGGATGAGCGTGGCTAGGTGCGCTCCGGCTAGGGCTGCGCAGAGCTCTAGACGTGGGATAGATTGTTGCTTGCGTGGGGCTATTCTCGAGCGGGCGAGGACAAATGCTGTGTAGATCTCTCCCCCCTTTTCTTGGGCCCGCAAGTAGGCTACTGATCCGTATGCGACCTCTGAGGCGTCACTGAAGACGTGTAAGTCCATTTTACATGTCTCTGGCCTCACCGTGGGTGGGAAGTAGCTTCGGCGCATATTAACGCCTGGGAGTGAGTGGAGCTCCATCTCCCACTCTCTCCAGGTGGATGCAAGGTGTGCGGGAATGGGGTCGTCCCAGCCCTGGTCCTTGTCCCACAATGCTCGTACAATAATTTTTGCCCTGGTGGTGTACGGTAGAATACATCCTAGCGGGTCATATTGTCGGGCGAGTGTTGTGTACACACTCCGTCTGGTGGTCGGCGCCGCCGCCGGCCTTCCCTGCTCCGTAGTCAGGGGCTTGTGTCTGTAGTGAAGCGAATCTGTTTTGAATCGCCACACCAATCCCAGGGTCATCTCCTGGGCTTCTCCCGGGATTGTAGCCATCCAGGTCTCGCTGCTGGCTGCCTTGTCCTCGGAGGAGAGGCTGCGCAGTACTTGCGGATCGCTGCTGGCCCACTGCCTGAGATCAAAGCCGCCTTTGATTAATGAGGCGCGGAGTTTAATCAGGAGAGCCTCGGCTTCTTCCTGGGTTGAAAGGCTTTGTAGACAGTTGTCTACGTAGAAGCTGTTCTTTACGCTGTGTCGGACCTCTTCGTCCGCTGCTGGGTCCTCTGCTACATGTTTCTGTAGTGCAAATGTAGCACAGCAGGGGCTGCACGTCGTTCCGAAGGGGAGGACTTCCCATTGGTAGATGGCTGGGTGCTCATCTCCTGGCTTCTCTCTCCATAGGAACCGTAACAGGGGCTTGTACTCCTCTACTAATCTCACCTGCAGGAACATTCCTTTAATGTCCCCGCTGATGGCCACCTTTTCCTGGCGGAAGCGGAGTAGAACGCCGAGTAGGGAGGGGCCGAGTGTGGGACCGGGCAGTAACTCTTTATTCAGATTTTGGGATCCGATCTGGTAGCTGCAGTTAAATACTATGCGGTCTTTACCGTTGTGATGGACCTTGTGGTGAGGCACGTACCACGATTCAGTGGTCTGGTCAGCCTCTTTAATGTCCATCTTTGTGACGTGTCCCGCTGTGATGAGCTTCTCAATCTCAGCGCGGTATACACTCTCTTGGGCGGGGTTCTTGGCTAAGCGCCGCTCCGTGTTCAGCAGGTACCGTTCTGTGGCGTCTGTCTTGGCGTGGAAAGTAGGCATTCCTTCTCGCCGCAGGAGTGGCGTGGCGTATCTCAACACGCCGTTGACCGGGACTCTCTTGGTCCCTGTCTCGAGGAGGTGAATGGCGTAAATGTCATCTTTAGAGCGAATGTCTTTCTTTCCGTTCTTAAAGGGCATTTGTTCCAAGGTCCATAGCCGCTCTACGTGTTGCAGGAGTGCGGTTTCTCCCTCCGTGACTCGGGAGTGGAGACATCTAGTGGCTGTACTTCGGTTGAGAGATTTGGCAAGCGGGCCTTGGAGAGTCCATCCCAAACGGGTCTCGACTGCTGCAGGACAGCCTCGGGGTCCGGTATGAACCCGGTCTATCGGGACAATGAGGTCTGCATGGTCGGAGCCTATCAACAGGGTCGGCATAGCATTGTCTATGAGCGGGATCGGTAACTTGCGCAGATGTGCATATTTCTCCATCAGCTTGGCGACGGGGTATGTGTACCGCGACAGTCCTATTTCTTGGCTGGTGAAAGCGTCTGTAATCTGGTACCGTCGCTCAGGCTGGCCGCTTGCTGCGATAGAGAATGAGACATTCTCGCCCTTTATCGTCTTCAAATCTCGTCTTATTGTCCGAATTGTCATTTGGGTTTCGCTTCCCCGCAGCCCTAGCTGGGCCGCAGCGGAGGCGAGCAGAAGGGTCTTCTCTGACCCGTCATCGAGGACGGCGTAAGTGTCCAGGACTTTATTCTGGTAGCTTAGTGTCACACGCACTACTTTTAGGAGTACTCGGGCTCCACTGCTGCTGGCGGGATCGATGTACATGACGCTCGCTTTGCTGCTGGATGGTGCGGGTGAAGGGCGCCGTCTGTTACTGTCGTGAAGTATGTCCAGATGGGCTCCATCGCACTTGGTGCACCTTTTCTTTAAGCGGCATTCGGCTGCCATGTGTGAGCGCGCACAGCGAAAACAGCGCTTGTTGGACTTTATCCATTGACTTGCTTCCTCCGCGTTCAGCTTGGGGAAGGAGTCACATTGCGCTAGCCAGTGTTCTTTCTCACAGTAGGGGCACACTATCTTCCACTTCTCCGTTCTGGAGGGGGTACTGTGGCTCCTGCTGCTCGGTACTGACTCCGATTGGTGCATCACAGTCACCGATCTTCTTCCATCATTTAGTCGTCTGGTTCCTTCTCTGGAGCCAGGGGTGCTCCGTCCGAATGTATCTAGCCGTAGGCTGCTGACTTCTCTCGCCAGGAAGTCTGCTAGATCGAGGAGGTTCGGTTCGGGGCCATTCGGGTCTCGGTGGTCTCTCTGCCGCCTAAAACGCTCCTGTCGAGCGGGCGGCAGCTTCTCCAAGATCCTTTCCACATTTGAGTTGGCGTAAAGTTCATGCCTCCCCTTCTCTCTCTGCGCTCCCAACATCCCTACCAGGGACTGCACTCTGATGGACAGGTCGTCCAGTGCTCGATTGTCTATTGCTGGGGGTAAGCGGTCGATGTGTCGGATCTCCTGGATCACGTAATCCCATATGCGCCCATACCTCTGGTCCAATGCTACCAGCGCTGCTGTGTATGGGGTGGTGGAAGTCGCGTAGGCGAGCGCTATATTATGTGCGCGGGGTACCTTTAAGTGCTTCAGTAGGATGGCGTATTTATGGCGTTCATCCAATACATCCACCAACATGGTCTCCAGACACATGCGGAGTTCTGTATACTGGGCCCGGTTCTCTTGGGTGAAGTCGGGTACCATAGGCGTGCCAATGTATGACGCTGACTGTGGATACATCGGCGAGGGTTGGGGGAGAGGCCTCCTAGGCGAGTCTCCTCCCGCTCCTTGGTAAGATAAGATAAGATAAGATAAGATATTCCTTTATTGATCCCCTTGGGGAAATTCAGGCATCATAGCAGCATGGGGGGAGGGGGGGAGGGGTACAGGTAGTAAAACAAAACAGTATACAGGTAGTAAAAGACAACACAGGCAGTGTAAACAATTTGATCAATATGGTCAATATAATTTACTAACTGACTAGCTGAGGAATATTCACATTATTCACAGTGTCACATGAGGTGCAGTATGCAAGAGGTGGTGTTATAATAATTTACTATCTACTGAGTATACATTAATCAAAGTACCAGGGTAGTCTACTTTGTCCCCCTTGGGTTCCTATAAGTCCCAGGTCAATGTCTGGTAGCAGTCGCTGTCGCTGCCCCCTGTTGTGGGGCCTGGAGGCTGCTAGTCGCTGCCCACTGTTGTGGAGCCTGATGGCCGCTGGTATGAAGGACTGTCCGAGGCGGTTAGTTGAGTGTCGGGGGGGGATGAGTCTGTGGCTGAACGAGCTTCTCATCTTGACTAGCTCGTCGTAGAGGGGGTGGTAGGGGTTCTCCATGATGGCATCCAGCTTCCTTATCATCCCCCTCTCTACCATCACCTCAAGTCTAGGTAGCTCGACTCCCACCACGGAGCTAGCCTTCCTCACCAGCTTGTTGAGCTTGTTGGTGTCCCTTGAGTTGATGTAGCCTCCCCAGCATGCCACAGCATAGAAGAGGATGCTGGCCACAACAGACTGGTAAAAAGACTGCAGCAGTTTGTTGCACACATTGAAGGACCTGAGTCTCCTCAGGAAGAACAGCCTGCTCTGTCCCTTCCTGTAGAGGGCCTCTGTGTTGTCCGACCAGTCCAGTTTATTGTTCAGGTGTACCCCAAGGAACTTGTATGAGTCCACCATCTCCACATCCACCCCTCGGATGGAGATGGGAATCGGGGGGGGCCTCTTCTTGCCCCTCCGGAAGTCCACCACCAGCTCCTTGGTCTTACTGGTGTTGAGTTGGAGGTGGTTGCTGTCGCTCCACCCCACGAAGCTCTCCACCAGGGCTCTGTACTCCTCCTCATCATCGTCGGTGATGTAGCTTACGATGGAGGAGTCGTCTGAGAACTTCTGCAGGTGGCACCCGCTGGAGTTGCGGCAGAAGTCTGAGGTGTAGAGGGTGAAGAGGAAGGGTGACAGCACAGTTCCCTGGGGGGCGCCGGTGTTGCTCACCAGTACGTCAGACTGACTGTCCTTTAGTCTGACGTACTGTGGCCTCTCAGTGAGGTAGTCCTTGATCCAGGCCACCAAGCCGTGCTCCAGCTGCATCGCAGAGAGCTTCTCCGCTAGCAGTGACGGCTGGATGGTGTTGAAGGCGCTGGAGAAATCAAAGAACATGATCCTCACTGAGCTGCGCGGCTTTTCCAGGTGCGTGTACGGGCTGGTACCGGCAGTGTACCATGGCCCGCTTGTCCAGGTGCTGTTCCTCGGTGCGGGTCGTGCGTCGTGCTCACCCGTGTATAGAGTCGGGGGTCTGTAGCGCAGCTCCGCGGGAGTATAGCCTGGGCTGTACCGGACCTCCTGGTCCGGTAGAGTACTGTGCTGTCGTCGGGCGTGGTTCTCCTCCTCTTCCTCTTCGTCTTCAGTTAGGTCATCCAGTGCTTGTAGTCTCTGGTTTAGCCTCTCCACAGGATATGCTGCTCCTTCCCGGTTGCTAGGTCTCGCTTGGACCGGTGGGGGGAGGTGGTCTGTGGGGGGTATAGACCTCGTCTGTTGGTCAAGTTCAGGGTTGTTTACTCGGCTAGGGGATGCCGCCCTGGAGGTGTGTCTAGACGAGTTCCTGGAGCCTCTGGCGGAGGGAGAGGGTGTTGTCCGTCTGATCAGCTGTTCTATTAGTTGCGCTTGCTGTCTGTCGCGCTCTGCGTCCCGTAGAGCACCAGCAGCTGCTCGCTGGCTGTCTGCTCGGTCTCGGGCCACATTCTCTTCCCTCTGAATGCGTCTTATTTCTAGACGTATATGCTCTTCTTCGCTCCGCTGCTGGATCTGCAGTCGGTCGCGTTCAGCAGCGGCGTTCAGGCTGATGAGGAAGGCCTGCTGTAGGATCCTCTCTGCCTCGCTGGGAGAAGGCGGTTGTGTAGGGGAGCCTTCCCTCGGGGTACTCCTTGCGGAGCCTTGGAGCTCTATCTCCACGGTGCTCTCCCCGTCTTCTTCCGTGCCGAGTTCTGTCTCGGTAGCGTTGTATTCCTCCCGGGACTCATCGGGGACTACTTCTTCAGTACTGGCGGGGTGTGAAGTCATGTCTGGTTCCCACTGGTCCCCACCGTGAACTTGGTCAGTTACATTAGAACCCGTAGGGGCCTCTATGGTCGGGGTAGTCTGGGCGTTGGGGTTAGACATACTTTTACTTTCTAGTTTTACCGTGTTTACTGTTAGTAGAAGACTAGGTTGTTGACTGACAGCGTAAGCCTCTAAGTACTGAGGGAGCCGTCGTTCGCGCTGCAGGCGTTGGTTAGGAGGATCGTTTCGTGGAGTGTTCATCATAGGCCATTTCAATATTAACAACACTATATTAATATTACACTAATTACCCTCCGGCTCGAAGGACCAATTGTAACTGAGGGGTACAATTCCCTGACTGTATTACTAGATATGATACTTACTACCACTACCTTTGTACTTAATATTCGGCCACCCAGTACTCGGCATAAATATATTATGATGAACACTGTCACGTAGATGAAACGGATCCAACACAAATGTACGAATTAGAAATAGGTCTTTATTTCTACACAGCGATGGTGTGTAGAGCAAGCACTTAATCAAATCAATCACATTTATGAATGGGAATTAGTATGCACTTTTATGGCAAGAGTATTCGTCGGTATATCAATAGAGAATGTCCAATCTCTGAAGGCGCAGGTGGTACATATACGACCTGGAATAGTTAAGGAATAACAGCAATGATACTTTAATGATTATAGACTGGATACACTAGGGGGGGTTAATCCGGTCGCTTGTAAGCCGACAGGAGTAGGAAGGGGGGGGGGGGGTAGAGTCCGGCTGCCTCATCCGGCCAAGGGTATCCCAGGTGAACCCACTGTAGTGCCGTTCAATGCGCCGGCGATCCTTGGACCACAGATGAAAGCAGGTGGACTCTCTGTGAGCCGGCGTCCTCCGGTCCATGGAGGAGAGACGTGAAGCGACCTCGTCTTGCAGAGCGTCTCCTCACCTTGCGTCCTCTCCAGGGGGGGGGGTTCCAACACACGGCAGTGTCGGGGGTCTTTATCCATGGAATAATCAACGTATACAAAGCATAATCCGTGCCTGGGAAGGCGGGCTGTCGTCGGTAGAATAATCCGGTATACAGGTCCACTCGCTCGTCGGCTCTGGGGCTCCTCGGGTGCAATCTCACATGGGGTCGATCATCCTGGTTAAGCAGCCAGTTTTCTGCCCGAAACGATGGGGTGCTGACTACGGTAGTATTCTCACCGCACGAAGCACTATATATTAACAGACTATTATTAGCTTAATAGACTACGTCCAACTCGACGATATAGTGCCAAATATGACTATTCAAATATTAATATACACGATGTCTCAATACCGATGGTAGGCCGAACTTGGCCTTACTCCCACACGTGGCGTCGCGGGGAGGCTTTACGTCTGTCACTCTATTGGAGGGTAAGAAACTGGACTGAAAAGGAAGTCCTACTTTAGTAGCGCAGTATATATACGCACTATGAACAAATAGTCCCATTAGTGGTGCGGTAGCCAGATTCCTACGCGGAACTAGGACTTGTTCGTACATGTTGAGCGGTACGTTTGAACTGGGTCTGGGGGGTATGGCAGCCTGGCACCAAGGTCTCGACCAATAGTAGAATGGAGACTATTATGGGATGTTCAGTAGGCTAGAATGGATATTCAATGCATATTGTACAAGGAATATACAAGGGATATCAGGGAATATTAGAGAATATACAAATACAATTAAATATATATATATAAATAAATATATATATTCGGTTTAATCTGGCCCTTCACAACAACCACCATTGCATTAACCCAGTCTGTTGGCTCAGTGACCTTCTGGATTATGTCCATTTTCTCCATTTCATCCAGCTAATTTTTTAGCTGACTGCATAGGGCGTATGGTATGCGGCGAGGTGGGCACACCACTGGTGTTACGTCAGGTCTGAGGTGAATGGTACACTCACCGGGAAACAGTCCAATGCCTTCAAACACATCTGCATATTCATCCATGATGTTCATGTGTGGTTTGGGTTGTGCATTGACCGTATGGATTATTTTGACCAAATTCAGGTCTATACATGCTCTCATGCCCAACACAGGTGGAGCATTGGCATCAATTATATCAAAGTCAAGCATGACTGTCTTCTCTTTATATCTACATGTTAGCCTGCAGGCCCCTTTTACATGGTGGTATTACATTAGCCTGAGCACCTGTGTCAATAAAAAAATGTAGCTTGTGCCTCTGTTTTCCAATTTGTAATTATGCAAAGGCTTGTTCTTTGTCTGTGTTTGCATGCTGTTTTGTTATAGTGTCAATGTACAGTTCATCATCATCACTTTGCTGCTCACCAGTGTCAGATATAGCATGCATCCTCTTTGCCTGTGGTTTGATCTGACGTCGCTGTGGTGCTGACCTGCACATCCTGGCAAAGTGGTTGAATTTGTTGCAGTTGTTACATTGACGTCCCTTAGCTGGACATTCCTGAGCACTAGGGGTGGGACAATACATCGATCCAGATCGATATATCGATCTATTATCAATAATCAAATAGGATCGATGCAACGTAAAAAGATCGATTCATATTGCGATACTCTTATTTTGAAAATCCCAGCGAGTCATATCCGCCGGCGCCCAGTATTGTGAAACTCCGTGTAGACATTACAGCAGTGTTTGCTGTAAAGCACTACAGAGCGTCTATTTTGCGAGCCGATATAAGTCTGTGCAGTTTTTTCCCCGCAACGGGTCAAATGCATATAACAGGCGTTGCATCGTCGCCATTCCTTTATGCCAACGTCGCGTTAAATATCTAAATGAACGTTGCGTTGGCTGCTTAAAAGCTAAGCAGCTAACCGTGAGAGAGAACAGGAGAGTGGAGAGGGGACTTGGAAGGAGGAGGGGTGGGGGGTGGGGGGGACTGTGTGTGTGTGTGTGTCTGTGTGTGTCTGTGTGTGTCTGTGTGTGTGTTAAAGCTCAATATATAAAAACAAAAGTGAACAGGAGGTCTATTTGTATTAAAAACAATAGATTGTTTTTCATTTAAATGTCTGGAAGAGCTCAAAAATAAATACATCAATTGATATTTCCGTAGCCTTTTTTTAGTTGATCTAAATGTGACTGATTGTGTTAAATGGGCACATAATATCGCCTCATATCGATTGCAGGCACCTGAATTGAATCGTATCGTATCGTATCGTATCGTGGCAGACTTTGTGATATCGGCAAATATCGTATCGTTGTCCAAAGAATCGATATCGTATCGTGATGAAACTGGTGATTCCCACCCCTACTGAGCACGGCTGTGCTCTCTCCTGCATGCTCCACATTCCTCCTGCATGACGTCAGCCTTACTCACTGTTTTGCGACCATAACGTGCTTGGTCCGGTTTGAATGGTCTCCTGCTGCTAAGTGCGTGGACAGACTGATTAGCTCCACTCACAGTCGCACACTTCTATCAATCGTCTTCTCCAGCGTTAAATCTGGACCGTAGCAGAGTAACTTCTCTCTTACTCTTGCTGAGTTAGTGGCAACCACGATTCTGTCTCGGACCATTTCGTCACTTTTGTCGTAATTACAGTCCTTCACTAGTCCTTGCATCCGTTCGTGGAACGTATAACATGCAAAAATGGGGTTAGCTTTGGGTATAACATAGGCTTCAAAATCTGCATAGTACGTATTCAGTACCTTCCTTTCGTCTACCGTCAGAGTCCACATATTGAAGACGTCTCTGCCCTTCTCTCCTATCCACAGGAGTAGGTAGCTGCATTTCACCTCCTCTGTTCTTGCAGACAAAGGTCCCGAAAACATTTACTCCACATGCTGGCGAAACGTCCTCCATGCATCGGGTAGATTGGACGAGTCCCAGTCCATTCTCGGCATTGGAACGCCCAAACCGTCCATTCCAAACATTTCCAAAATAAGCTTAAAATTCTGACACCATGTAATGTTTCTATTCTGCCTGTCACTCTTAGTGTCTAGCAGAAAGAACTGAATGTCCACACAATGACATTATAGCTGAAGGTTTGTTTACTTCCACTTGGGGTTGCATACATGAACTGACAGGCACCGTATCTGACGTCATTATCAAGAGTCTGGGCTAAACCAACTTATGGGTGAAACCATTATTTCAGAATACCACACCCCCGTTATCCCCCTATTCATACCTGTTGTACATTTCTGGATGTAATTCTTGCCTGCTTGGGAATACCATTAAAACCCCTTGAAACGCTCCATTCTCCTCTCCTGTGTTCAGCGATTGGGCTCTGCTTAAAACCCACTCTCACAGAACACCACGACCAAGATGTCAGAACCAGCTGCACTCGAGACCGAGGATGAGGAGGACACACGTCCATCATGTAAAAGGAAGTTTCAGAGGCAGTCCATGAGTATTATCGACAACCAGACTGCTCGGGTAGACCAACTCGCTCACTCGTTGGATGAAATCATTGCTCAGCTTACCGCTCTCACACACGGCTCTGCGGAGCGAGACAGACTATACGGCCGTTTCGAGGCATACGTCACGGCTCAGCAAGCCCCGCCAGACTCTCCACCCACTGCTGCGATTCCCCTGCACACAGAGCCCCATGTCGAGCCTTTATCTTTCAGTGTTCGCTAGTTTTCGGGCAACAATCACACACCTTCCAAAGCGAGAGGTCTAAAATCGCTTACCTGTCGGCCCTGCTCACGGGTGCTGCGCTGGAATGGGCAACCGCTCTCCACTTCAATAATTCTCCCCAATATTCTGCATATATTGACGACATGCGCAAAGTCTTCGACCACCCTCCGGGTGGTTCGGATAGAGCCGCCGGCTTATTCACGATCTGCCAAGGAAGTCGCAGTGTGAGCGAATACGCTATCGATTTTCATATCCTGGCAACCGGCTCCGACTGGGGTGACACGCCACTGCGAGGGGCTTACAAATGACTTTGTATCAGTCATTAGGATGGTCCTCTCTGTACCAAAGAAGACAATCACACATGTTAATTTTTATCCTTAAGTCATTGCTAGGTAAGCTGCCCTTATATACCTCCAGACTTCTGTCATTTTATACTTGCTTTTTTAATACCAGACGAGCAGCAAATGGGATGTTTTTAAATGTTCCTTTGATTGATTGATTGATTGAAAAGTTTATTAACCGATTGCAGAATGGGTACAGTACAGTACAGCTCAATACATACAATTGTTAAGGGGATGCAGACCAGAGAAAGACTTTCGCCTTGTTTACATCAGGGTCCCCCATTTTCAATTCATCATAACATATATGACATACATGACATGCAGATAGACAGTACTGCTACATCTATACATTTATGACATATCAGATTTGCAAATACAGTACTGTTTGTGATACAAAAGTGTCCAGAAAAGGAGTGTATATACATTTGGCGTAGAAACTGTACATTGGAGGAGGTTGGTTGGGTGGAGTGGGGTTGGGTGGGTTGGGTGAGGGCTGTACATTGGAGGTGGGGGGGGGGGGGGGGGGGGGGGTTGGGTAGGGGACACACACACATTTTACACTGTACATTGGAATATTGACAAAGCCTTACTTGGTAATTTACTGTACAACTAGGTTAGGACATTTGTAGGGGCCAGTTTCGAATTGCAGTCTCACGTAGGTGTTTTTTTAGAGTGTTTTTGAAAGTGGGTAGTGATTCACATTCCTTTACAGCTTTAGGCAGGGCGTTCCACATTGATGTGGCATAATTGCGAAACGTGTTTAGTCCCTTGTTTGAGCCGAATCTGGGTTTTACATGATTTGTGGAGCTCCCTCTGGTGTTGTGATCGTGGTATTCACTGACCTTTGGGAAGTATTTTGACATGTACATGGGTACCTTGGTCGCGTAGTGTATCTTGTAGACCAGGCCCATTGCAAGTTGCTGTACTCTGTCGTCTACTCTAAGCCATCCTAGGTTGTCAAAGTGGGCAGGGGTGAGGTGGGTTCTAGGAGTCAGGTCAAGTAGTAGTCTGACTAGCTTGTTTTGAGATGTTTGTAATTTGTTTTTTAGTGCCTTTGAGGTGCTTTGGTACCATGAGGTGCAAGCATAGTCGTAGTACCCTTGAATGAGTGCTCCTGCTAGAGTCTTCAGGGTATTCTTGTTTACCAGAGAGGAGATCCGGTACAAGAATCGCGTTCGTTGGTTGACTTTTTTTATTACATTGGATGCCATTTTGTCACAGGAAAGATTAGCCTCTAGGATGGAACCCAGGTAGGTAATTTCATCTTTCCTTGTGATAATATTGTCACCCACTGTAACCGAGAAGCCGTCGGTCTTGCTGAGTTTGTTATTTGAACCGAAGAGAATGGACTCTGTTTTGCCCATGTGTAATGATGTTGTCGGCGAGCCATATGCAGATTTTGCCTAGTTCCGAGCTGAGGGCTTTTTCAACCTGTAACTTGTTCTTGTCAGAGACCAGCAGGGCTGAGTCATCCGCAAACAGGAACAAGTTGCAGTCACAAGCTGACGACATGTCATTTGCATAAATTAGGAATAGTAGCGGTCCTAGTATGCTTCCTTGTGGAACACCACAGCTCACTGTGAGGGGGGGGGGATAGGGTACCGTTTACTTCCACCATCTGTTCCCTCCCCTCCAGGTAGGATTGTATCCAGCTCACTGATAAACTATCAAAACCAATTGCTTTTAGCTTGTCAATCAGAATGGTGTGATTGACAGTGTCGAAGGCCTTTTGTAGGTCCAGCATGACCATGCCGCAGTATTTGCCCGCGTCCACCTCTTGTTTGATGTGGTCGTTCAAGTAGAGAAGGCATGTGTCAGTGGAGTGGGATGTTCTGAAGCCAGATTGGAATTCGTAGATTCGATTTTTTTCCGCAAGGTACTTTTCGATCTGTTCGTATACTATTTGACTTTCGAGATGGATGTAAGGATAGAAACAGGGCGGTAGTTACCCGGGTCTAATTTGCTGCCTTTTTTGTGCAGGGGTGTTACTCTCGCAATTTTGAAGTCCTTGGGGACGTGTCCCTGTTTTATGGAGAGGTTTATTATGTGTGTGATGACTGGGGTGATGGCTGCTGCTGAGTCTCTGAGGAATTTGGAGGGGATGTTGTCATGGCCAGTGGCCTTGTTTGGTTGGAGGGCGCTCAGTTTTTTGAGTACCTCATCTGTAGTTACCATTTCCAGTTTGAAGTCGTCTTTGTGGACGCCTAGGTTCTTGTAGTATGCTACTATGTGTTCTACCCCATACTGCCCTGAGTGGGAGGGTAGTTTGTTTACCAGTGTTGTGGCTATGTTTGTGAAGAAAGTGTTTAAGTAATTGGCTACATCCAGCTTGTCTGTGATGAGCGTGTTGTCCGTCTTTATGTTTATGTTTAAGAACCTGGTTTTGAGTTTTTTACTGCAGCCTAGTTGATTGTTGAGTAATTTCCAAAGTTCACATGGTTTATTTTTGTTTTCCTCGGTTTTGTCATTGATGACATTTTTTTTAGCAGTTTTGATCATGGAGTTTACGTCATTTCTTAGTCTGTTTCTTTCTAGTTTGAGTTCAGTCACGTGGTCTTGGAGTTCACTGCTCGTGCTTTTGGTAAGCTTTGACTGACTTTTACAAAACTCAGAGCAGTCAGAGCTTGGTAAAGCTGCATTCTCCCACTATGCTCCCTTTTTATGGAATACGTTGCAAGTAAAACTTTGTCTACAGGCACTTCCTACTGTGAATGCTTTTAAAGGTATGCTACGATTGGCCCTTTATGAAACATGTAACTGTTTTACCTGATGCTATTGTTGATGTGATTATGCTCCTTGCCACTGCACAAATTACCTTCTGTATTTATATTTGAATTGTATGTTTTTTGTTTAATGCCCTGTTTTATGTTGAAACTTGTTGTGTGCCGTGTTGGTCAGGACTCCCTGGAAGAAGAGATCTTGTATCTCAATGGGACATTCCTGGATAAATAAAGGATAAATAAAAAAAATAAAATAAAAAATGTCCGCCAAGGCCTGAGTGACGTTTTGAAAGATGAACTTGCGTCTAAAGAAAAGTCGGATTCCCTATATGAGCTAATCCATTTAGCCAGGGAACTGGACATGCGCCTCCGCGAACGCCACAGAGAGAAGGCTAGCGCCGCTCGCCCACCTGTGCCCAGCTCAACTCGCTCTCCCCGTGCCGTCACCACTAAAAGTAGTTCCCCTGAGCCCATTGACCTAGACCGCTTGCGCCTTCCTCCCGACGAACGCCGTCACCGGCTCGCTACAGGGGCATGTTTATATTGCGGTCAACTCGGTCACTCCGTTGCTTCATGTTCGATTCGCCCCAAACGACGGAGCTCGGCAGTGACGCTGGGCGTCTGTTCGAGCCTTGATATCGCTCCCAGCTCCGGTCCGAACATGCAATTCAGTGCCACGCTGTATCTCAATGGTTAATCACTCCCGCTGTCTGCCCTGGTCGACTCAGGTGCCGACGAGAATCTCATCGACGCTGGGGTTGTTTCCCACTACCACATCGCTACTGACACCCTGCCAATACCCTGTGACGCTCGCTGGTTAAACGGGTTAAAGCTGGTTAAAGCTGCTCATGCGAATAACTCACCACACCGTACCCCTCCGCCTCCTGTTATCCGGAAACCATAGCGAGAGTATTCGTTTCCATGTCACCAACTCTCCCCACAATCCCATTGTCTTTGGCATGCCGTAGCTCAAATTACACAACCCCGTCATAAACTGGCCTAGTGGCTTGGTGACCAGCTGGAGCGCTCACTGTCACGTAGCCTGCCTACAATCAGCTCGGTCACCACTAGGGGTCGCTGGTTCCCACCTTCCCAACGAAACCATTGACCTGTCTGCTATTCCTCCTGTCTACCATGATTTGAAGGCTGTATTTAGCAAACAACAGGCTCTCTCCCTGCCTCCTCATCGCCAATACGACTGTGCTATTGATCTACTCCCAGGGGCGCCGCTCCCCGCTAGTCGCCTGTTCAACCTCTCACGCCCAGAAAGGGAGTCGATGGAGAAGTACGTCCACGAGTCCTTGGCCTCAGGCATTATCACTCCCTCCTCCTCTCCTGTCGGCGCAGGGTTCTTCTTTGTTTCCAAGAAGGATCGTTCCCTTCGCCCCTGTACCGACTACCGGGGTCTCAACAACATCACAGTCAAAAACAAGTACCCCCTGCCTTTAATTTACTCTGCTTTTGAGCCCCTGCAAGGTGCCACCATCTTCACGAAGCTGGACCTCAGGAATGCCTATCACCTTGTCCGCATCCGGAAAGGAGATGAATGGAAGACGGCCTTTAAGACCCCGCTCGGCCACTTCGAGTACAAGGTAATGCCCTTTGGGCTGACCAACGCCCCTGCTGTCTTTCAGGCCCTCGTCAATGACGGTCTCCGCGATGTACTCAACCGCTCCGTTTTTGTTTATTTGGATGACATTCTGATTTTTTGGAGGAGCACGTCCAGCACGTCCGCCGGGTCCTCCAGCGCCTTCTGGAGAACAAGCTGTTCGTCAAAGCGGAGAAGTGTGAGTTCCACGTCTCCTCCATCGGCTTCCTCGGCTACATCATTGAGGGCGGCAAGATCCGGGCGGACCCCGAGAAGATTAAGGCGGTGTCCGACTGGCCCCGTTCCACCAATGTCAAGCAGCTCCAACGCTTCCTGGGGTTTGCCAACTTCTACCGGCGCTTCATCAGGGACTACAGCCGGGTCGCGGCACCCCTCACCCAACTCACCTCACCTTCCGTGCCCTTCGTCTGGTCTGACAGAGCGGACTCCGCCTTCGCCGAGCTGGACGCGTCCCGCCAGTTCGTGGTGGAGGTGGACGCCTCCTGTACCGGAGTGGGGGCAGTCCTTTCCCAACGCTCCGTCCTCGACCAGAAACTGCACCCCTGCGCCTTTTTCTCGCGCCGCCTGACCCCAGCCGAGGTCAACTATGACATCAGAAACCTGGAGCTCCTGGCAGTCAAACTAGCCCTGGAGGAGTGGAGGCACTGGCTGGAACGCTCAGAGGTCCCCTTCCTGGTTTGGACGGACCACAAGAACCTCGCCTACGTCCAGACGGCCAAGCGCCTGAACTCCCGCCAGGCCCGCTGGGCGCTGTTCTTCGCCAGGTTTAACTTCACCCTTACATACAGGCCTGGTTCCAAGAACACCAAGCCGGACGCTCTCTCCCGGCAGTTTGTCCCCGAAGAGGGTCCCACACTCGCCGACACCATCATCTCCACCTCCTGCTTGGTGGCCGCCGCCACCTGGGAGATCCAGTCCATCGTCAGGGAGGCTCAGCGTGCCCAGCCGGACCCAGGTAACGGTCCACCTAACCGGCTTTTTGTCCCCGACCTTGTCCGCTCCCAGGTGCTCCAGTGGGTTCATGCTTCCCGGTTCGCCTGCCACCATGGGAACGACCGTACCCTGCTGAAACGGCACTTCTGGTGGGTCTCCATGAGGGAGGACACTCGCGCCTTCGTCCTGGCATGCACCGTCTGTGCTCGTGCAAAGGCCTCCCACCGACCGCCCGCCAGGCTCCTCCGTCCACTCCCTGTTCCCGGTCGGCCCTGGTCGCACGTCGCCCTGGACTTCGTCACCGGCCTTCCTCTCTCACACAGTAACACAGCCATCCTCACTATTGTTGACCGTTTCTCGAAGGCTGTGCACTTTGTTGCTCTTCTCAAACTCCCCTCTGCTGCAGAGACCGCAGATCTGATGGTACTCCACGTCTTTCGCCTCCACGGGATCCCGATGAACATCGTCTCCGACAGGGGCCCTCAATTCGTCTCCCAGGTCTGGAGGGCCTTCTGTCGGGCCCTGGGGGCCACGGTCAGCCTCTCCTCCGGGTACCACCCGCAGACCAACGGCCAATCGGAGCGGGCCAACCAGGACCTGGGATCCACCCTCCGCTGCGTGACAGCCCGGGACACCTCCGGCTGGAGCACCTTCCTGCCGTGGATCGAATATGCCCACAATTCTCTGTCTTCGGCGGCCACAGGTCAGTCCCCCTTTGAGTCCTCTTTGGGCTACCAACCCCTGCTGTTCCCTGCCCAGGAAGAGGAGATCGCTGTTCCATCGGTGCAGGACCACCTTCGCCGCTGCAGGAGAATTTGGGAGGACACAAGGGCCGCGCTTCTCCGCTCCACGGACCAGAACCGTCGCTTCGCCGACCGCCGCCGGACCCCGGCTCCCGACTATCAACCAGGTCAGATGGTATGGCTCTCGTCTCGGGACCTGCCGCTCAAGTCTGTTTCACGTAAACGAACCCCCCGTTTCGTTGGTCCCTACAAAATCCTGTCTCTCATCAATCCCTATGTCGTCAGACTCCAGCTCCCCTTCCATATGCGGATTCACTCCTCCTTCCATGTCTCCCAGCTGAAGCCGGTGGTCTCCAGTCCCCTGTCTCCCCCTACTCCGGAGCCTCCTCCTCCGCTGGTCATCGACGACCACCCGGCCTACATAGTCCGGGAGTTGCTGGACGTGCTGCGCCGCGGCCGCGGCTACCAGTACCTGGTCGACTGGGAGGGCTACGGCCCGGAGGAGCGCAGCTGGATCTCCCGCCAGATGATCCTGGACCCAGACCTCATCTGGGATTTCCATCGGGCCAACCCTGACAAGCCTGGGCCGCCA
The DNA here is from genome assembly GCF_963971535.1 of Notolepis coatsorum. Classification (NCBI taxonomy): domain Eukaryota; kingdom Metazoa; phylum Chordata; class Actinopteri; order Aulopiformes; family Paralepididae; genus Notolepis; species Notolepis coatsorum. The sequence continues at coordinate 127,129,771 of NC_140167.1, forward strand.
GGAGGCGCCCGTAGAGGGGGGGGGGTCCTGTCATAATCACGGCGAGAGCGTACTTCACTCCCCCTCCTTCTCCCCTCACATTTACCACGCACTCCTCTTCATCCTCCCTTCCATCCACCACACACTCCTCTTCATCCTCCCTTCCTCCCACCACGCACTCCTCTTCATCCTCCCTTCTTTCCACCACGGAAGCCTCACGCCCTTATATGGTCAGCATCCCTTCACCTCCCGTCACTCAACCCAGCTGCACTTCATCCCCTGATTCACACACTGTCAGGCACCTTACTCCTCACAGCTGTATCCCATCACCTGATGATGAGGACCCTACTTCAACCTGATGACGCTGACCAGAAGTCGTCGTGGTGTTAGTATCATTACCTAGGTACGACGCCTCAGTCTGAAGACCTGCTAGGCATCCCCGTGTGATCATCCCTGTACTAACTTCCCTCTCTTGTGCCCAGGACCTCCGTGCCAGCGTGTTCCTGTCTGGACCCCCCTGGAGCTTACCGAGGAGTTCCAGCTCCCTCTCTCAAACACGAAACCGTGTCTCCCGTCTGCAGTGGCACTGGAGTGCGCCTGCCCCCGTTATCCCCCTATTCATACCTGTTGTACATTTCTGGATGTAATTCTTGAAACGCTCCATTCTCCTCTCATGTGTTCAGCGATTGGGCTCTGCTTAAAACCCACTCTCACATTACTATTACACAACCAACGGCGATGCTCCATCATTAGCATCATTAGCTCCGCATCCGCTTCTGATGATGGTGGTGTTTTCACAGGATTAGCCTATGCTGGTATGGTATTTCCATTATTATGGGCTTATTTTTGCTATTATCTACAAATCTTCCTATTGTATTTAATTTGAGGATGTTTTCTAATGCGTGGTTTACGATTAGATTTGATACTATTTGTATGACATGGAATGTAATTTTGAGACTGTATAACTGATGAAGGCGGCTTAGCTGCTGAAACATATCTTTTTTATAATGACTCAATAAATTATTGCAATGGAGCTACGAGTGTCTGGCTGCTCCACATTAACCCTTTCACTGCCAAACAACATAAGGTTAACCCTTTACTATCACACAACTGCGGAGCTAATGATGGAGCATCGCCGTGGGTTGTGTGATAGTAAAGGACTAACCTTCTGTATTGTCACAGTGAAAGGGTTAACCGGCTGTCGTGTGGCAGTGAAAGGGTTAAATGTGAGTTGGCGTGCTAAAATATTGTTGGGTAAACAATCACTCGAGTCAGTGAAAAGGAATAAATCATCAAGATCTGATATATGAGATAATGTGGGAGCTTGTATAAAGTCACAGTATGCCCACTACTTCAGACTAGACTACACTACTGGCCTCAAGTACATTCATTGTTGCAAGTTGAATTGCAAGAATGAGATATACATGGAGAGAAAAAGCCTTGCACAATATGTAGTCTGTCTAAAGAGTTTTAATATCTGAGAGGCAAGGTTTGCAGCAATGTTGCTGACCAGATAGGTTGTGCTACATCTCGCTATTCAGCCGAATGCGCTCTGGCATGTTACACACGTATAGTTATTCTGCAATTACACATGCAGTATTATTATTTTTGTTGATTATTCCTTTTCCAAGATAAGAGCTGTAACAGATTGGTTCATGTATGTGGAGAGGCAATGTATTCCTGTATTTGCATAATCCCTTCATATCACATCCCAACCTCAAAATGCACAAAATTACTATACTTGAGGCCAGGGCCGTAGCCAGGGTTTAGAAATTAGGGAGGTACATTTTATTTTTTTAATATACACATTTTCTTACGCAACTGGCTAGCCATTATCTACAAATAATGTGTTTGTAATTTCCAAATACAAATCTAATCAAATCAAAAAAGCTGTTTTTGCAGTTGAGCTACAGGTGTTCTTTATCAAGGGAACCCTTATTCTAATGATTTTTTAAATAATATTATGATGATACGATATGGACCTAGGTCACTCACAGCAATGTGGGCTTAGCTTAGCCAACGTGATGCTGACAAAATAACATTAGCTAGTTAACTGCATTAGCTACAAAAACAATGCCAATAGCTTCTGCTGCACTATTTGACATTGACTGACTGAGAGACCACCAGCAGTAGTCTCACTTTATGATAGCGTTATTATGAGTATGTTATCATTCATATTATTAGCGACATTAATTGAATCATCATGGCATGGCACACACAAACTACCTCAAGCTCCTCCTGCTCACTCTGTCCCTCGGCCCTGTCAAACTCACATGCTGCTCCACTGCCTGTGTCTGCTCCTGGCAGTGGGCCACCTGAGGCTGTATCTGCACTAGTGTGGGTGACGACGTTGAAGCCAGTGGCGGCTCTGCCACTAGGGGCGCACGGGCGACGCCCCACCTGCTGTTAAATCAGAGAAGAAGAAAATAAAACGTTTTAGTTTTTTGTTTTATAGCCCTATAAATAATATAAACATGTTTAAAATGAATAATATTTACTCATTTTAAGTATGTTTGTATTTCCAATGCACAATATAACGTTATTATCTCAAATAAAAAACACTCGTTTTCCTGAGCAGGAAGTGACATCACGTTTTTTTTATTTTTTCGTATTTCTCGGCCCGGGCTAGACGCGATAGCGCTCTGAGTGCGCGTCACAGTTTGATCGCTGTATCCGTCACAGCCAATCAGTGCATAACGCGTTGTGCGTTGAAATATGACTATGGAATCCGGGCGCGATTTGAAGCGGTCTAGCCAGTAGCGTCAAGAATTTCTGTAGCCGCATTTCGCGGAGACGCTCTCTGATTGGCCGACGCCAGTATTTTTTTCCGTAGCAGAATTTCACAGAGACGATCTCTGATTGGCCGAATCCAATTTCTAATGTTCCAATTCTAGCTTATTCCTAGGTTGGTCCGTTGGTGGTATAGATAGTTGTGTTGTTGTTGATGCAGGCAGCTGTTTGTCTTAGAGCGTGCCGTGACTGCAAGTTCTTTAGACTGTTAAGCTTAGGCACTCTTTCAAAGTTGGTTAAGGTTAGAGTTTGTCTTAGAGCATGGCGATAGAACGCCAGGTAGTTTGCAGTCTGTTCGAGCGGAAATGGACAAAGGAATGTGTTGTGTGGTGCTGCTAACTGCTAACAAGCTAACACTTGGCTAACAAGATATATGGCGGATGCAGTCTGGACACAGTGGACAGTGGTCTGGAATACATCAACAGTGGATTATACACTACTTTATCAAGGCAAGCCCTCCTGCCCTGGACGTGTCAACTAAACAGTGAGTCTCTCTCTCTCTCTCTCTCTCTCTCTCTCTCTCTCTTTCTCTCTCTCGCGTTTGGATTGAAAATACGTGGATTATGGCTTGTTCAATATCGTCTATGTTTGAATGAATGAATGAATGAATGAGAACTTTATTAACAGATTGCAGAATGGGTACAATACAGTACGGCTCAATACACACAATTGTTAAGGGGATGCAGACCAGAGAAAGACGTTTGTCTTGTTTACATCAGGGTCCCAGATTTTCGATTCATATCGATAGTTTAATAGCTAGCCTTGGCTCGTTTAACAATATGCAAAATATGTGTACAGCCCTGTACTCATACTGAAGTTATTCTTGGTATATAATAGGTCTGATTGTGTAACGAATCGATTCCACGTCGCGCTGTGTGTGAGAGAGAGAAGGAGAGAGGGAGAGATCTGCCTGTGTTTGGAGACGGAGCGAGTTTTGTTTCTAACTTTTCTATTTATATATTGTGTTTCAAGTTGTGAATTAGACTATACTTTATTTGACTGGTTGTGTGTTGTTGTAGTAACAGCTGAGCGACTCGTTCATAAGAGCCGATTCATTGCTGTGAGCGTGAGTCGAATCGCTCACGTCTTGCCATGAGTCGGTTGCGTGGTACTGTACATGTTTGCAAAATGTTTGGTATAGCGCCCCTAGTGGCGAAGCATCCACGAGCCGCTACTGGTTGAAGCAGCAGCAAACATGTCTGTTATTTTATTACATTTGGCAGCATCCGCCTCTATGTAGACACCTGAATATGTCTAACAATAATTCAATGCGTCTAACTTTAATTCCTTGCATTCTACTGTGTTCGCAATGACGTTGTGTAACTTGCTGACCCCTCTTGATCCTCCATATCCTAACATTGACACTTATTAGTGGGACATGACACAGGTACCACCAGGGGGAGCTGGTGGCGACGTTGGGCAGGGGAGACACAGGTGAAGAAGGATGGGCTCAGGGTGCAGCGCCTGCCGCGGAACTTCCTCTTCATCGTTTTCCAGAGAAGGAAGAGGTCGCTTGGAGCTGGAGCTCGGACATCAAGCATGCGAGATATAAACCCAGTTACGAGGCGGGTTAGTAATGGAATATGCGATAGCTTAGCTTTCTGTTAATGCTAAAGAGACATTGTGAACGAAGAAGCAGACGAGCTACTGCCGAAGAGTGTGGTAGATATTGCACGCGTTGCGTTTTAGCTAAAGTATAGGCGTCATGACAGCTTAGCTTCAGTTAGGCTAGCACAGTTTAGCCCGCGTGTCGCCCCACCCCTTCAGCCCAGCAGCGGACGTCACTGCAGTGCACGCACCTCCAGCCCCTCCGAGCCATTACCCCAGCAGTCACCTGCCTAACGTCTACCCAGCCCCGCCGCCTGCTATCACGGGACCTCTCGACGACCATCTCACCACACGGACGTTCGGTGAGAACTTTAGTCATTACCGTACTGTAGTGCGAGAGCACTAGGTGCCCAGTGTGGAAAGAGTGGAAGGAGCTTTGATTCTTGTGTAAATACATGTCAAAAGAATAAGACTTTCAGTAAAAGAGAGCTAAATGGGAACACTGTGTGCGTGTCTGTTAATGTGCATTCTGTCTAACCCTTTCCTTTCCGGGTAATGCTCATTATTGTTTAACCCTTTCCCCACCACCTGCCTATGCCTCATTGGGACAGGTCTCTACTCGCCAATCAGGAAGGGTACTGCTTTGGGGAGAAAGTATATCATCCACAGTCCCGGCACCATGGGCGGGCATTAGGGGGCCGGGCCCGCCCACTGAGTCAGCTGTGCCCACCCTGGTAATTTTTTTTTTTTTTCAATCAAAGTCAACTATCCAAATCCTTAGTCGGGGACAGTCCTAGTGGGCACTGATGTCAACAACAACACTACTGAAGCTAGCACAGCACTTTGTGAGAATTCGTTTTCTACCCTCAAGAACGTCTTTACAGAACATTGCCTTAGTATGCTTCATCGACGCAACTAAGGCCAATTTAATTCAGTTGGCATTTGAGAAGGACTTAACAAAAAAGTTCAGGAATGAGTGGAGGGGCAGTGTTTTAAGAAGATTTCACTCTGTCCCCAAACACTGCTTGCCTCTCTACTAATGATGGTGAGTAGCCTGTGGAGGAATTTTGTTTGCTTTTTTATGCACCTTATTTTTGTCAGTTCAGTTCAGTTTGTCAGTGAATTCAGAAGTGTTGAATAAATGGAGACTTTTCAAAGATATAGAATAGAATAGAATAGAAATGTATTATCCTGAGGGACATTTGACACTGCAAATCACTCAAGATTAAACATTTAGACAGAACAAGTCACAATAAGAATAACAAAACAAATGGCCTAAGAATAGAATAAAATGAAATAGAATAAAAAAGATACAGTAAATAAATACAGTAAAAATATACTGAAGTCTACAGTAGGTGTAATAATGCACAGTGCTGTTTAAAAAGTAAGAGTCCAGGAAGATGGTAATTGTCACTCTGTGCTCAGTGATGCAATGAGGCACAGTGATGCATTGTATAGTCTGATGGCTGTCGGAATGAAGGACTTCCTGTGCCGTTCAGTGCTGCATTTTAGTGTGAGCCTATAACATGCTCCTCCTGTCAGCCAAGTCTGTGTATAGTGGGTGGGAGGGGTTTTCCCTGATGGCCTGGAGCATAGCAAGGTTCCTCCTCTCCACCACCCTCGCTAGAGTCCAGCTCCACCCCAACCATGCTACTGGCCTTCTTGACCATCTTATCCAGCCTGTTTGTGTCCCCTGCTCTCAGTCCGCTACCCCAGCAGGTCTGTTATATATATCCGTTCAGTCTGTTTTTGGATAAGTGAGAGTTCTTAAGATAGAGAGAAATTAGATTTTTCAATTGCCTCTCTGCTGTTTAGTTCAGTACTGTGGGCAGCGCCAAGCAAGCCACAGCGCCGCTGTCCCAGCTGAAACGTATAAAAGGGAACCTGTGTTGAAAAACCATTGTGCCCCCCCGAGAACATTTTATGCCCCCCCACTCATTTGTTTCTGCAGCCTGGTCTGATCATCCATCATTACTGCCATCGGGTGTGGGAGGGCACAGGAAGTATTGGGGGAAGTGTGGGTGTGTGGGGAGCTACTGCTAATCGCCCTGGAGGGCAAGAAGGACCAGCGCACCATCCCTAGGTTAGTGAATCCTAGGCCCCATCCACTCCCTCTGCTAAACCTCCACTCTAATACTCCTGGCCTACAGTCGGGGACTCAGCCGGACCCAGCTCTGCTGCGTTCCCACTACCAGGTAGCAGTGTACATCCACTCCCATAAAGCAGGGATAATCCACCCTGCTACATCTAGATTTCAAAAAAGAATTTGCCCGCAATTTCTCCGCACCCCCTTTATGCTTCTTCTGTTTATCAATTTTTTTTCCGCTCTAAGCGGCATCTGTTCTCACACGAGAAACAGGTGAGAGGAGAGATGTAATTGGGCCAGCTTAATGGGCCGCGTGGGGGGAGGGGGGCTTAGTAAGAGATGTGATTGGGCCAGGTAAGTGTCAGTCAGTACCAATGGGCCACTGTCCCAGCCTAGTAGTGGGCCGGACCAAACTTTTTACAAAAATGTATAAATAAATTATAACGGCCATAAGGCAAGTCGGCCCACCGGGAAAATGTCCAGTATGCCAGATTACCAGTCCAGCCCACGGCGCATACTTGACACTGCTGTTCTGTCACAAGCGTGCACATGCTTTGAACAAGTAAGTAACGTTAGTTCAACGCAAAGCCACCTGTATGTCCCCTGGGCAGAAGCGACCAAGTAGTGCTGTAGCTATGCAGGGGGGAGTACCTTTTCCAAACATCAGACATTACCGGACATTTCAACTCCCGACTGTACATTTATATTGTGACCTTTCTATAAATAATTTATTATTATTTGTATGTACTTTTTTTAATAATTTTTTTTCCAGAATAGTTACCGAGGTCCGGACCTCGGTGACCTCATAGCTGGCTACGGGCCGGCCACGCCCATTCACCAACATTAAATAACCTTGTTTGAAGTTTGTATGAGAAAACCTACCACAGTTACCCCCGGATTCATCAACGCGTGGAGAGGTTCTCTTAAGTTGCCAAAAATGAATGAAGTACAGTACGTCACTCATTCTCAACCTGGAAGCGTGTTCTCGTACACCTGAATTTGTATACAGACACACCCTGGCCCCACCATCTCCTTATAAGGTGAGGGCCGTGTGCAAAACGTAAGCGAGAGGCTCTCCCGTATTCAACAGGTAGCGCCGAAGCGATTTGCAACTGATCAAAATTGTATTATATTCAAATGTATTGTCATCATACAGCACACTATAGCTATAGTGGACTAGACTATTAATATTCCATATTTATACCGTCTTGTTGTACGCTCCTGGCCACCTGCCTCAGTGCACGCACACACACTCATAACAGTAGGCTTATACAGTAGGCTGTTTGTTAACCATAGGACAAATTATTGACAGAAAGACTTACTAGAATAAAGTTAGCTTTCTGGGTCATTGGGTCTCAAATTAAATAAATGTAATTCTTTCAAACACTCATTCTGATAAAAAGTTCCCATAGAAGGTATCAATACATGGATCACTAGAGGTGTTGTCTATGTACTTACCTGACCTTGTGGTGAGGCATATGTGGACAAGACCAAACGTGACCTTCAAGTCCACATATAACAGAACACCGTAGTACCATTGAATGTAAAGATATGACACACCCAGTCACTCTTTGTAGAAGCCAGTCCCCTTGTTTCTTCTCTGCATTATGTGGATATTGAGAAGGTTTCTGTGCCAAGAATGGGGGTATAGATGCCTTATTATTGAGACGAGAGGTAGCATGGATCCATAACCTTTAAACCTCTGTACCTCTTGGTCTTAATGTTGACGTTGACCTTTTTTGTAGACTCATTATTAATATGTTCATGCCTCTGTTTTATTTATAGACGGTCCCCATACAGTTCCATTTCTTGCAGAATGCACGCTTCTGATGATGGTGGTGTTTTCACAGGAGTAGCCTACACTGTAAAATCTTTCACCGGAAAGTTACAATAAATTACTGTCAATATTTTGCATGACTTTTACAGTAAAATTCACAATAATTTACTGTGAATGGCTTCACAGCAATGTGTTGTAATTTCACAGTAATGGTAGTACAATACATTGTTGTAATTTCACAACTTCATACTGTAAGAAATTACTGTGATATTACAATAAATTACTGGCAATATTTTGCATGACTTTTACAGTAAAATTCACAATAATTTACTGTGAATGGCTTCACAGCAATGTGTTGTAATTTCACAGTAATGGTAGTACAATACATTGTTGTAATTTCACAACTTCTAACAGTAAGAAATTACTGTGATATCACATTATTTTGTTGTATATATATTACAACAATATATTGTGACTTCACAACATCAAATTGTAAGACATTTACTGTAATATCACATTATTTTGTTGTATATATATTACAGCAATGTATTGTGACTTCACAACATCAAATTGTAAGAAATTACTGTAATATCACATTATTTTGTTGTATATATATTACAACAATGTATTGTGACTTCACAACATCAAATTGTAAGAAATTACTGTACTATCACATTATTTTGTTGTATATATATTACAACAATGTATTGTGTATTTACAATAGCCTACATGTATTTTTGTAGTCCAGCTCCAGTACACTTCCTGAAGGTCACACTTTGGTTTCCTGTCGTGTTTAATCACGTCATCCTATTGTATCTTGACATGAAACTATTGTATGAGCTTCCTCCAGAAGTATACTGGAGCTGGGGACTATAGAGTTATGCATGTCTATCATTGTAAATTGACTGTTATTTTGCCAAATTATATAATATAATAATTATTATTTTTCAATTATTTTGTTGGCAAGTCGTTTGCATTACTTTTCAGACTTGCCAACAAAATAATTGAATAATAATAATTATTATATTATATAATTTGGCAAAATAACAGTCAATTTACAATGGTATGCATAACTGTATAGTCCCCAGCTCCAGTATACTTCTGGAGGAAGCTCATACAATAGTTTCCTGTCAAATACTATTGGATGACGTGATTAATCATGACAGAAAACCAAAGTGTGAGCTTCTGCCAGGAAGTATACTGCGCTGGACTTCAAAAATGCACGTAGGCTATTGTACATTAAAAACAACAGTCCAAACGCACAAATGAGGTAAGCCAGCATTTATTGTCAAAAGACAGAATTATTACAAATAATTACACGAGGTAAGCCGGCATTTATTGTCAAAAGACAGAATTATTACAAATAATTATATACAAAGAATTATATTCTTATTCTTGAAATGGTAAATGGCTGTTTTCTTTTTTACAATTTGTGCACATTTTACCCATAGGAAAATCCTGCTCGTTGTACAAGTATCGCAGAGAAAATTCAAAGGTACTCAGTTGCACAAGAGTTTCGGACAGAGAAACGCAATGGTTTGAAAGATCGGCGTTGCTAATAAACATTTTAAATATTATTTTATAAACTGCTGGTCAACACTGCTCAAAACGGCTTTAGCTGACTGATGCGCCTTGCACATCGAGCGTTTCGCCAGTTCTTCAGAGTTAATTATGGGATTTTATTGTCAAAAGACAGAATTATATTACAAAGAATTATATTCTTATTCTTGAAATGTTAAATGGCTGTTTTCTTTCTTCTTTTATATACAATTTGTGCACATTTTACCCATAGGAAAATCCCATATTAACTCTGAAGAACTGGTCCTCTGCGAAACGCTCGTTGTACAAGTATCGCAGAGAAAATTCAAAGGTACTCACAGTTGCACGAGAGTTTCGAACAGAGAAACGCAATGGTTTGAAAGCTCTGCGTTGCTAATAAACATTTACAATATTATTTTATAAACTGCTGGTCAACACTGCTCAAAACGGCTTTAGCTGACTGATGCGCCTTGTATGACGAGCGTTTCGCCAGTTCTTCAGAGTTAATTATGGGATTTTATTGTCAAAAGACAGAATTATTACAAAGAATTATATTACAAAGAATTATATTCTTATTCTTGAAATGGTAAATGGCTGTTTTCTTTTTTACAATTTGTGCACATTTGACCCATAGGAAAATCCCATATTAACTCTGAAGAACTGGTCCTCTGCGAAACGCTTGTTGTACAAGTATCGCAGAGAAAATTCAAAGGTACACAGTTGCACGAGAGTTTCGAACAGAGAAATGCAATGGTTTGAAAGCTCGGCGTTGCTAATAAACATTTTAAATATTATTTTATAAACTGCTGGTCAACACTGCTCAAAACGGCAAAACTAAGACAAAGTAATCATATTCGTAAGTAAAATGGTAAATGGCTGCTTTTTTTTTTTTTTTTTTTACATATTTGTGCACATTTTACCCATAGGAAAATCCCATATTAACTGTGAAGAACTGGTCCTCTGCGAAACGCTTGTTGTACAAGTATTGCAGAGAAAATTCAAAGGTACTCACAGTTGCATGAGGGTTTCGGACAGAGAAACGCAATGGTTTGAAAGCTCGGCATTGCTAATAAACATTTTAAATATTATTTTATAAACGTCTGGTCAACACTGCTCAAAACGGCTTTAGCTGACTGATGCACCTTGTATGACGAGCGTTTCGCCAGTTCTTCAGAGTTAATTATGGGATTTTATTGTCAAAAGACAGAATTATTACAAAGAATTATATTCTTATTCTTGAAATGGTAAATGGCTGTTTTCTTTTTTACAATTTGTGCACATTTTACCCATAGGAAAATCCCGCTCGTTGTACAAGTATTGCAGAGAAAATTCAAAGGTACTCACAGTTGCATGAGGGTTTCAGACAGAGAAATGCAATGGTTTGAAAGCTCGGCGTTGCTAATAAACATTTTAAATATTATTTTATAAACTGCTGGTCAACACTGCTCAAAACGGCAAAACTAAGACAAAGTAATAATATTCGTAAGTAAAATGGTAAATGGCTTTTTTTTTTTTTACAATTTGTGCACATTTTACCCATTCACACACCGACGGGAGCATGTAGGGGTTAAGTGTCTTGCTCAAGGACACATCGACACGCTGCCCGGGGAGGAGCGGGAATCTCCGGATTGCCAGACGACTGCTCTACCTCCCGAGCCACTGTCGCCATGAAACTAGTACTTCCAGGTCTTACCCGAAAATGGAACTAATGAATACACTTTATGCACTCACTCAAAAGAACAAAAGAGGCACTCAAAAAAACAAAAGAGGCGCAGGGACGACAGGAGCATGACAATTGTCTTTGCAAACCATTCAAAGTCTATGAGCTTCCGAAGAAGGGTGTTCACGTCAGGGGACGACAGGAGAAGGACGATTGTCTATACAGATGCAGACCATTCAAAGTCTATGAGCTTCCGAAGAAGGGTGTTCACGTCAGGGGACGACAGGAGAAGGACAATTGTCTTTGCAAACCATTCAAAGTCTATGAGCTTCCGAAGAAGGGTGTTCACGTCAGGGGACGACAGGAGAAGGACAATTGTCTTTGCAGACCAAAGTTTATGAGCTTACTTACAAAGAAGGGTGCTCACGTCAGGGGACGACAGGAGAAGGACGATTGTCTATGCAGATGCAGACCATTCAAAGTCTATGAGCTTACGAAAAAGTGTGGTCACTTGAGGGTTGATGGCGCTTCACTTCTTTGCCCTGGAGCCTTTCTCCGGGTTGATGCCCAAGAAGAACCTGTTAATAAGCAAAGATACGTTTCAGTTTTAAATAGACTCAGCATTTATCAAGGTGCTCACCTGTGTTTTTTCATGGTACCTCTAACATAATGTTTACTCATCCGAATTTTGAAGCCATACTATAATGTGAATTAAACCATTATGTCAATTTCTTAACAAGATAGCAGCAACATCAAGTGATGGTGTGGTCCCAATTCACATAGTTGGTTCCAGGCTTCATACTCAAAGCATTTAATCTACTTTATGGCCTCTGTAGAAAGGCATGGACTTAATAGCCAGATAGTCTTTGCATGATAAGTCTTACTGATGACATTGATCATGTGTTCAGAGTGTTAAAATACCTTTGGATGAACTCAAGTGTGGATGATCCAACGGAAGGATACTCCAGGTTGAAGACATAGTAGCTGGTGAATAAAGCAGCTACCCCATGCAAAAATAATGGGTGTGGGCCCATCACAACTTCTCCCTCGATGGATAGCATCCATCCAGAAGGCTGCATTGCGTCACCTGAAATGAACAGATACCCCGTCATGCGTTGTTGTGGATAGGTATACATTCCTGCAAGGACATGACACAGAACTAAGGCTGTCTTAAATACTTCAAAGCTTCATTCGATGGGCATGGGATTCGAATATGAAAATAAAATTCGATTATTAAAAAGAAAAAGAAAAATGCATATATATATATATATTTTTGCCAAATCAACTCTGCCTCTCTTACAACAAGCAATGCTGTCTCTTATTTAAGATGAGGTCGCACTGACAGATTTGTGTTCATTGTGCTGCTTTTATAAAGCCTCAAATGACGGCTTACAATATTTCATGAAAGCAAAGTGTTTTGTTTGTCTAAGATTTAAAAAGGTTTCAACTTTACAGCACTGACAAAGTTGAACATGAGACATGCCAGCTCAGGATATTATTTATAAGCGTCATATGTGTGCCGTATCACAAACTGCCTTCTGTCAGATTTTCCCCCTCGATGCAAAGGAACACAAGCTCATCCCTGAACATTATTACCTTGAATTATCAAACAGGGGGTGCTTGGGAGTGCTGCAGTATTCACATCAGCAACAGTGGCACAGGTATGCAACAAAGTAACACACAATAGCAGATTTAACATTATGAAAGGATGAAGATAAGCTAATCCACGCACTACAGCTCACCACACATCAGCTCGGCCCATTTGGAGCAACTTGGGGGTTAAGTGTCTTGCTCAAGGACACTTCCGACATGCGGACAGTCAGAGCCAGGATTCGAACCACCAACCCTACGGTCGATGAACGACCATCTCTACCAACTGAGCTTCAGTCGCCCCTAATGTAATCACTCGCATTTCAAATATTTTAATATTTAAATAAACGTACATCAACTTCGAGCAGTAGTTTCTCCGTAGGCTCCTTGAAGTACACCATAAGGAGCAGGACGATGCAGGCACTGATCTCCGAAACCTCTGGATGATATCTGGCCAGAACATCCCTGATCTTCGTGTTGTCCAGTTTCTGGCAGAACTGCAGGATGGTCCGTCCTCGATGACACAGGGCATCTTTGATCTTTTGAAGGACATCGGTGTCTGTCAGGAGGCCAAAGTGGGAGAAAAGCCCCGTCTGAGAGAAGAGAAAAGACCATTCTTCTTTGACCGCCACCATCGTTGGTGCAGGCATTTTATTCAAGTAACGCCGCAGGATGACGTAGGTCCTCTCCATCAGAAGTTCTGCTCTCGCTGTCCCACCCATCCCTTCCTCTGTGTACAGACATACAAACCAAGTAACAACAATTAGATTTGATGTTGCCACATCTGGGAATTTGAGTGGCAAACCTTTAATTGTATTACTCATTCTGAATATTAAGGTGGCCTTTTTGCTTAATGTGGGATATTTATTCATGGTGTCAATTCACCAAAAGTAAAGTAGATTGCATGCCTGAGTAGATGTTCCGCAGATCCCTTTTCAAAGCCGCCATGGTTTCCTCTGTCTCCCCGTCCGGTAAGCTTGCTGGGCCCCACCTCACACACCTAGGGATAGGAAGGAATCATAGGCAACCTCTTAGTGGAATACATAAAAAAAAAGATTTTTAATATATATATTTTTTTATCATTCTTTCCAAAAGAAAAAAGGCCTCTAACGCTAATGGCACGCATACCAGAGGCTAACTGCCTATGAAAACAGGCACAGAAGCACTGAAAGAGGATTTCACCCATCTAATGAACACACTAGACTAGACAAATATCAAGATGTATCCATCAGTGGACCAATTGCATGCTTTTGCAGAGGACAAGAAGCCTTCAGACATTAAGCACCCCCCACAGCCCAAATGGAATGATAAAAAAAAACTATATATAAATATATATATATATATTCTACTTTTTATTTTATTTTTGTCGACTAACTGCACATTTTGGCCAATCATAGTCGACTATCCAAATCCTTAGTCAGGGACAGCCCTAGAAATTATATTAAAAAAATATCTACACATAATTTAAACATTCAATCCAAATAACCTAAGTTAGTCTAGCATTGGCAGTGCCACTTTAACCCCTAATTGCTGCGAGCGTGAATGGAGAGGACACTGGCGCCGTTTGTTTTGCCACCCCTACCCGTATTGGTCAACAGGACCTCTCGTCAGCCTGGACTCTCCTGCCACGCCAGTGGGCCGTCTTTCCTCTCTGCCTCTGCGGCGTCTAGCCAGAGTGTTGTTCCTGCTTTTATACTCCACTCTTGTTTTTACTTGTTGGAGAAGAGAGTGGCATCCGTCTCCAACCATTTCACCTCGCCTGCTAATGTCAGCAAAGGTGTCAGGATGGCTCCTGACAATTGTTTGGACGATACTGAGGCACGTGGTTCTGGTTGGGTTGTGCTCGTGCTCCATCATCTGATCCACCAAAGCTTTCACAAAGGCCCTTCTCTCATCTGGCTTTGGTCTCTGTTCTTTTTCCACTGCACGTTGAATGGCTGTTGACATCCGGTTCCAGTTGACACAAAAGTCTACATGCCATGCGCTGCCAGGCTGTGAAGAGTTTGAAGTGCTTGGGGGGCTGCACAACAGAGAGTGCGTGAATGATTGCATAGAGGTGTTCGGAGAGGACAGAGTGTTCACAGAGCTCGTTGTTGGGGAACTTGAAGCAATTGGATGTGTTGGGGAACTTGAAGCAATTGGATGGGGAGGGAGCACCTCCATATTAAGGGTTACTAACCCTAGAAGGGACAAAAACAGTTATGCCAATGTTCCAAGGGCATAGTTCCAAGTGTCACGCAAGTCTAAATATGAATTTACCTTTCTTAAGACCATCCATCAGCTTCCGACACTGGATTGGTTTGAGGTGTCGGACCAGATCCACCCTCTCCATTAAGTAGGGTGGTCAGTAAGTCATCAGGGAGGCCCGGTAAATATGACCAAACTGCTTCCTTTATAGCTTCCATTACCTAGTCTCATTGATTAGGGTCAATCATGAATCAGTTTGTGCATATTCCCTACTTGTCTGTTTGCAGTGCACTATATGCGGTTAACTGCCAACATGTGCTCGCTATACAATCAACAATACAAATTTAAATACAAAATCAACTATCTTAAGGTTACTTGATATCCTGCTCCACTTACGTCTGTCCTCACGTCTGTCATATCCTCCCTTTCCTGTTTAAACTGCTCCTGGAAAAGAATGGTGGAGCGCAATAAGCATCTGATCGTGCACGTTGTATGCTGGAAGAGGATAGTAGTCCAGTACATCTTTGTGCTTAATGCACACGTAATCCTCTTGGGCCACTCCTAAGTCACAGTACACACCCATGTCAATCAACTTCACACAAATGTGTTTCTCTGAGACAAAGTGGACAGAGTTTTGGGCAACAATGACCAGCATAATCTTCCCCATGTGAAGTCCTTCATCACTGTTCCCAAACAAGATGAACATCCCCTTTCTGTAGTCTGTGCCTTTGACTGTAACATTGTTACAAGCCACTGCAGACTGAGACTCAAATTGACAACTGGCTACAGATGCCCTGATCTTGTTGTTGTAATCATCCAAATAAAAGGCAGTCCCCTTCTCTACCTGTATAACAGGAGGAAACAAGTTTCCCGCACTCAGGTAGGCCTGGAGGAGGTGGTGTCTCTCTGCTAGTGTTTTGCACAGATTTTTGAAATTGTGCAATTTTCTGGCACACTGTTTGAAAAAAGTGTGTTTGCTTTCAAACCGCAGAGTCCACAGGCGAATAAGTGGGCCAAAGTGGATGATTAGATCTGGATAATGGCCAATATAGTGATGCTTTGGCCTCAGGGGGGCATTGGGGAAGAGCCTTTTCCTGTTGCATATGTACTTCTCTGTGATGACTTTCAGATATGCTACCTGGCCTTCTGTAATGACTGGTGCACAGATAAGCTCAACCATCTCTCTCAGCTGCAAAATGAGCTGCCACACCTCATTGTCACAGGGATCTTTAATCCTGCCACCCACCAAGAGAGGGAGTAATCTAAGGAAACACCAGTTTTGAACTGCATGCCCACTTAGTTTGTCACTGCTGGGAGAGAGGTCTGCTGGTTTGTCCCTACCATCGTTCCCTTCATATCGGAACTTGTTTTTGCACCGATTTAACTGCAGGTAAGTAAAATGATTCTCCTGGACTAAATGGCGAATATATAAAGGAAGGTCATAAGCCATGACTCCCTCAAATAAATCATGGCCTAGACATGGTGGGAGGCCAGGCTGGCAAACATGGAAATGAGAAAGCTGGTTGAAAGGAGAGTCAAACTTGATACCGCATACAGAGTCTGTGGCACTAGTTTCCAGGTCTTGCAAATTACTTGTGTATGATTGGACCGTTCTTGTGGCACCACACAACACTGGATTCTTCACAAAATCCTCTCTCTGTACCTGACAGTAGCGACAAAAATATTTAGATCGACTGAAGTTTTCTAAAAATCCCCCAATAGAATGGGATCCTAAGTTGTCTCCTGCAATGGCAACCAAAGAGCCCTTTAGTACAGTGCCATCAGATATGACTACACCTCTCTCCTCCAGGATTTTGAGGTCCTCAATCAGATGTGCAAAAACCTTTTTTAGCCCAAAATACTTAAAGTCCTGCTCCCTACATAAGAGAACAAGTTGCATTTGATCTATAGAAGATCTATTGTGAGGCAAGATGTCAGTCAGGGTTAGGTAAACAGCTAAGACCTTGTGCTTTTTCTTCCCTGAGCCCAGTGGATTAACAACCTCGAAGGCATCTTGGTACAGTATCAAACCAAGTGAGGAAGGGTCAGCTTTCAACATTGGATTACTTTGAAATCCTTCTCCATCCTTGACATCCTGATAGACAGCATCAGTAGATTGCTGCAAACGTGTCATGTTATACTGTTCTCGTAGAGACTCGTTTTTGAACAGTGTCACCAATGTCTCATGTATAGGTACATACTGAGCAAAGCATTCTTTGTCATTTTCATCATTGCCCAAGAGCAAAGGCACGGGATGAACATGGTTGAAACACTCTTTAAAAGCAGACTTCCTCTTTGTATCTGTACTGAGTCTTCCCTTGTTAAAAAGTGTGAGTAGATCATCTCTGTTCACCTCATCAACCATGCTGCTTATAGTGGCCTGAGGGATTCCAAGTTTCTTCAATTTCTCACTCAGAACGTTAAGTGTATGAGACAGGCCAAGTTCATGAGCAATTTGAAAGTCCTCAATAATGGTTTGTATGGTGCTTGCCGGTAAGAGTAGCTTAGATTGCAATTTCAAATAGAAAAGTGTAAGGTTATGTAAAAAAAGGGTTTCGTCCACAGCTAATGGCACTTCTAGTTCATCATGTTCACCAGCAGCTTCTGAATACGTCTGACTGGGTTCTGGCAATGACTCTGTAGACTTGTCTAGTACCAAGTCATCTAAAACTGAATCCTTGTGTTTCCTGGAAATATGTGAAGCAAAAGTCATTACGTTTGTGAACCTGCAATCACAACCTCTAAATGGACATGGCGATTCCATTCCTCCCTTTATGTGTGTCTTCAAATGCTTGATAAGAGAGGCTAAAGTGTCACACTTAAATGCACAAGCCTCAAGCACACATTTCAAGGATGTGTCAGGTGGTAGAGCTGATCTAGGTCTAGGCGGCTGGCCAGCTTGCAGGTAGCACCTATGCAGGCTATATATATGAGATCTCAGTGCTGCGTGTTTTCTGAACCTCTGTGAGCAGTCAGGTATCCCGCACTGATAATGATAATTGGGGGCGTTACTGTGGAGCTGCGCGTGCTGGACAAAGGTATGCACACTCTCAGACACATGCTGACATCGAATATATTTACAGTGGAACATTGTTGTGCGTGCTATAGTTACCTACCCAATCATTACATCTGCCTCACACTGAACACTGGTTAGCCTGGCTGCCTCACTGAACAAGATGCCACTGAACAGGATACTGTATGTTAAAGACCTCTCTGATGACCTAGAAAAAAGGAAACCAGAGAAAGGAGAGATTACAGTTTGCATGCAGATTATGAACGTATACTATAGGCTAATCTCAGGTGTACTGCACAGGAAACAAATAGTCTATAAACTACGATCTGTGTTGCATATAGGCCTACCTATACAACCAGGAAGCAATCCGTGCATGGATCTGAGGAGACGTCAGTGCAGATTACTGTCCTGTACGCCTTGTCGGCCGGAAAGATTCAGGCAGGCAATCAGTAGGCAGGCCCTAGGACAAGGGAGGGAGGCAAGAGGAAAGAAAAAAAACACAGGGAACGACGCATAAATTCATGTCAAACAGTACTGGATGAGGTGATTAATCTCAGGTGTACTGCACAGGAAACAAATATAGTCTATAAACTACGATCTGTGTTGCATATAGGCCTACCTATACAACCAGGAAGCAATCCGTGCATGGATCTGGGGAGACGTCAGTGCAGATTACTGTCCTGTACGCCTTGTCGGCCGGAAAGATTCAGGCAGGCAATCAGTAGACAGGCCCTAGGACAAGGGAGGGAGGCAAGAGGAAAGAAAAAAAACACAGGGAACGACGCATAAATTCATGTCAAACAGTACTGGATGAGGTGATTAATCTCAGGTGTACTGCACAGGACACAAATATAGTCTATAAATTAGTATTGTTTGTCTAGCAGTGTCGAGCTTGAGTGTTATACTCTGAGTACATACTGTAGTATAGACAGCATAGTTGGTGGTAGTATAGACATGGTAGCATAATAGTAAAATTCAGTAAGACAGTTATTATTAGTTAAAATTCTGATATTGAAGAAGTTTTGGTTGATAAAGTGGGCAGTTTATCCTGTGCTGAAAAGTCTCCATTCCAATAGAGAGAGTATATATTTTAGTGTTTATTTGATTGATTTGGCCTTTTATTTATTACGTTTCCACAGTTATTTCCTCATACTTTATTAACATTTTGTACATAATACAAGTTCATGTTAAAATGATGACACAAAAAGCCAGACCGAGGGCTTGTTTCATAAACAAACTGAACTTTCTTTTGCCTGCCTACTGTATTTGTTTGGTGGAAACCTGATCATAAAGTAAAGTAAAAAAAAAAAAAAAAGTAGTGTGCTATTTTTGTAGTGTAGCTTGCTACATTTATCTGGGGATAGCTTCCATTGTAGTTGAGCTATATTTAATCGAGTGTAACTAGTGTAGCTTACTACATTTTCCAAGTAGCTTGCCCATCACTGGCTAAATGCTGCATGTAGCTAGTTAGCTGAACTGAAGCTATATAGGTAGCCAGGTAGCTAAATGGCTGGCTATACTATAGCTCCAGTTCAGAACAACACTTTTTCACTGGTAGTTTTGATGAAATATGACACGTATCATGTAATTTTATAAGCGGAGACATTCTCCCATCACTACACTATATAAAGCTGGTTTACGTCTCTCTCTCAGACAAGAGGGCCACTCACAGATCAGTGACCTGCAGGCTGACCCCTGGTACATGGTACCGTTCCTCTCACACAAGCACACACACACACGAACCCACACACACACACACACACAAACCTACACACACACACACACACACACGAACCCACACACACACACACAAACCTACACACACACACACACACACACCCTTGCTCTCAACACACACACACATCCACACCCTCAAAGCACATACACACACACCTACACACACACACACACCCTGGTACTGACCGGCACTAGATAAGGCCGGATCACATAAATTACCGGGATGTCACAAGCCGGGTGAAATACGACTGGGTCATTCAGTGGTCACGAAGACCAGTCTCCATTAAATCACAGATCGTTATCTTAGATCCACACATGCACCTACTTACACGTTAATGTGCGTTCCACGCACTCGTGCACGGCAGACATACAGGCGGACCAATAGACACAGACACAGAACGTGCACTCAGGAGAGACACCACATACACACTGGACTAGGGAACTAATAAAGATCACCCTCACAGGGAAGGGGGGACTGCTTCTTCACTGCTCTGCTTTGACTGGACTGAACAGACTGACTGGACTCCACGGACGAGACATGCTGGACTGACACAATGACTTGACTTTTATAATTTCCTTTAATATACTCAACCGGCCGGTTGTAACAATCTCTAGATTTCAATTGTACCTTGCTAATTTACTATTATGTTAAACTGTTTATAATAAATACCTTCAAAAGTGTTTCATCTCTTATATTTTTAAGTATAGTGTACAACTTTCACGTTTGAATCTAAAACGTGACAATTTGGCGTTCCTGGTGGGCATTCAATCAGACTTACCGACCTAGCTATTTACGGACAATATTGAAGACATCCACTCAGACAGCAGAGGATCCACTTTCAAAGGTAAGCAGATAAGCCTGTTACGCAAAAGTCGAAATCTGCATAGTTAAAACAGCCGTTATGAGTGGATGCATTCTCAATTATTGTCTTGTAAATAGGTGGCTAAAAATAAAAGTAAAACCCATTGAATTGTGTTGTTGAAATGGATATTTGCAAGGTGCAATTTATAACTAGAACTTTTTTTATTTAATTTTTTTCCCACTCACCACTCTCTCTTTTTTTTTTTTTTTACACTAGGTTGGAACCAACCCATTTATTTAAGTTAGGGTTGTTTGTTTAGGTTGGAGCAATGAGGGTTTGATTGTGTGTGGATGTGCTCGATGAAAAGCAGTGTGTTTTATATTCTGTCCTTTTTTCCCCCCTCTGCTGTTGTTGTTTGTGTTGAATGATAAGTCCTTCTCTGAAAGGCAATAAGTACTGTCATAGGTTAGAATGACCCATTTTATTTAAGTTAGGGTTGTTTGTTTAAGTTAGAGCCACAGTGTACAGGGGCTTGAGTATGGCCGGAGTGGTTGTGTGAGGTTTTGTCCGCTGCTCACCTACTCGCTCTGTTCCTTTAAGCCTACTCGCTCTGTTCCTTTAGTTTTCTGTTAATCAATTGCATTCTCCTATTCACACGCTTCTTCCCGTAGACGCCGTTTGATTGGTGCTTCCCCAACCACACGCTTGTCAATCTCATCCCGCAGCTGTCACAGCTTGTCATTAAGCATTCCTCTGATTATATATACCCCGATTCCCCATCAAGTGTTGTTGGATCGTTTTGATATATTATCAGCATTTGCTGTTCCTTCCTTGCCTGCTGTTTTTTCCCTGTGCTTTGCCTCCCAGGATATTCAAGAAGTATTCCGCTTGGACAACCCGTTCCCCGTGGCGACGCGCTCGCCCTGTTTGATCCTGCTCTCTTTACGCACAGCGCCTGGGTGAGTTTGGCAAGACTGTCTTTGACCCTGTCGTTTTTCGTGTGTGTTAAACACTGAAGAGATCCTGCTTTTTGTCAGACTGTCACTCACCCTGTGCCTGTATTTTGGATTGTTCATTTTGGATAATATTTGCTTGAACATCGCTCACTGTGTGTATTCACACCGAAGATATTATCACTTGGATTATTATTGGGACTTCGCTCACTGTGTGTATTCACACCGAAGATATTATCACTTGGATTATTATTGGGACTTCGCTCACTGTGTGTATTAGCACCGAAGATTCTATCACGTGGATTGTTGTTGGGACGTTGCTCACAGTGTGTATTTACACCGAAGATTCTGTCACTGGATTATCTGTTTTGGGACAAGTCACTTCTCCTGTCACCTGCTCTGTTCCCAACTGTACTCTGAGCTAACCCGCTCTCTCTCTCCCTCTCTGTCACCACCTCGGGGAGCTGCCGAGAGGAATCTGCAGAGCGGCTCTGACGTCACAGTCTAATCCTCGGACGAACCATCCCGGGAGAAGCTGCAGAGCAGCAACATTCGTCTATGCTTGTATCCCAGTCTTTGTTTGTTCTCAACCAAGTTATTGCTGCTATTTTGTGAAATAAAACAAGCCCTAGTTTTTGGCAACTCTGAAACAACTCTCTTTGTGTCGTTAGCATTTGGGGTCGGTGTCAAACCATAACAGGTTGAGTGGACAAACCATGGGATTGTGTAGGGCTGAAGTGCATGGGAATTACGAACAGTTTACGGTTAATGGTTGATCAGCCTTAATTTGTCCTGATTTAGTCTCTTGATTGCGTCAGCCAGCTGCAATCCTGGCCAGGAATAAGCTTAGTCAGTTACGAAGAACCCATGAATGTGGTTAGCGTATGAGTTATGTTATACCGATATTTTATTCCCGTATTTTAATGTTGAATATTGTATTGTACAGACTTCTTATATTCTGAGTGTTGTGTAGTAGAGAATGGTATATTATATTGGAATTAGTGTACTGGTGGTAGGGGGGCCATGTCCTGCTCTGCGAGGAGGGGTACTGGTTCAGCGGACTTTTGAACCTTCGCAGCGGCCGCGCGAGGGAGCAGGTCTGTGGAACCAGAAACGATTGAACCCTCTTCGCATTGCAGTTTCAGACTATGCGTTGACGATTAGATGGATGTATCTAGTTCATTAACGATAGGCGGGTGTTATGTTATATTATATTATTATGTTATGCTATATAAGCAGTTGTAGGAGCGGGTATTATATTATTGTATTGTGCTATATAGGAGGCGTGGGTACCTGACTTCTCGTCGCGACCACTCTGAACACCGCCATGCGCACTGCTGGCCCACCAGCCACCACGGACGCGCGACTCGTGGGCTGGAAGCAATCGTTTTAATTTTGGTTGGATACAGATGCGTGCACCACGCGCATATTCACAGAAATATTATACACTCAATATCTGCGTTATTACCACACTTATAGATGCTGTTGAACCAGCAAGCTTTATCTTTTCTAATGCGGATTAACCATATTGTGGGGTACAGCCGCACTGATCATCATTCTATAATGAATTCTAATATTCTGATTAAATGTATAATAGCTGGTTACACATGCAAAATGGACAATGGAACACTGGAACTGGAAATCTTTGAGGACACATATGGCCTATGCATTTACAGCTTTTCGCTTTCAATGCAAACCCGCGAGTGTCTGAGGGCGTTTTTTGCTCCCAGCCGCTGTGTCCTAAATCAGGGTTTTCACGTATTACATATGCATGAATAAACGTATTATTGATAAACGCAAGGCGCGAAGACCATAAAGTATGATACAGATATCATTTTCATCGTTCATTCGTTTGGCTCTGACAAACGTAACCTTCCATGGAATAAAATATATACCGAAGACATGGAAATTGCTTTAATTCCGGACTCATGGTCCAGTTCGTTACATGCCGATTAAAGACCCCCTAAAGAGGTCCTGCATTATATGTTATTACATAATTATAGTTACACGCACGGTGTGCGGACTGCGTGACATACAAAGGGGGGAGAAGGACTTTCGTCTTGTTTGCATCAGGGTCCCCCGTTTTCAATTCATCATAATCATCATGTTGTTGTTTTTATTATTATTATTTCTTTGGTCCGAGGCGCGGGGACTGTTAGTGCCGCTTGCGGTATATAGTAGATGTGTAATGTTGCAGGACCACGCACATAATTCACACAGGACTGCATTGATGAAGACGCACATGTTGGAATATAGAGCATACAATACTGGGACGCGCCGCCTATTTTATTGGGGCAACGTGCGCTCGATCGAGGCATGTTCCTGCCGGCGCCGGGGGCAACAGAGAACCACCGCGGGCTGTTGTTTTCTCCCGGACGATGTGGGCCCCTTGCGTTTGGTTCAGCCGACATCCACGTCTTATTACCCGGCCCGGGGAGGAACGATATGCGCCGGGCGCGTTGTCAGGATGGGGGGTGTGTGTGGCATTGACAAGCGGTCACTGCACTAATCATAGAACGTTATGTTACTGGGATTGGGATAAGGATGCTGCGATTATTATAAATTAAGAGGACCAGAGGTGTTTTGTGTTTTTTCATTTGATAAATAGGTGAAGTTTTGGTTTGTGCTTGCAGCGCCGCCACGCTCCGATGCGAGACAAAGCATGCGTTTCGCTATCTATATAACGGCGAATTAGTGAGCGACCGTGAATCATAATTATAGGAATTTGACCCATTATTTGATTTTTATTAGTCTTCCTGGGGTCCACCAGGAACAGTAATTATTATTGCGATTCTTTGTTTTTTAGAGATGGTACCAGACACATATTGCATGATGGTGAGATCGGGTTGAATGAAATTACGTGCGCGCACGGTGGCGGAAGTACAAAAGTGGACCAATGAATGGATGAGTGAATGAAAACTTTATTTGACGGATTGCGGGATGGGTACGATACAGTGCGGCTCAATGCGTACAATTGTTGGGGGGATGCAGACCTGAGAAGGGCGTTTGTCTTGTTCCCATCAGGGTCTCCCACATATTTTGTATGCTTTATAGTAGCCCATGTACAGTACTAACCGTGCTGCCCAGTTCGGGGCAACCTGGAGTTTACAGAGGTCACCGCTTCTATCTGACAATGGGTACGTCTCCTGGGAATACCGATTGCTCTTCCCATTTTTAAGAAAAATAAAGACGATAATTAAAATACTGAGATTAAGACAGAGTGCTGTCCAGCTTCACTACAAAGAGATTAGTACTTTCGACTTGTTGAACTGCAGAATTACACGAGTTTGAATGAATCTTTGGATACTTGCAGAGTCCTGGTTTCCCCCCCCCCCCCCCCCTCTCTCTCTCTCTCTCTCTCTCTCTCTCTCTCTCTCTCTCACTGACACAGCGGGGCACTCAGAGGTCTTAATCCATAAATACTCACACACAAAGGCACAGTCATGAGCGAATAGCTTTAACTCGACTAATTTGACACGTAATGCCACAAGTAACTAAATTATGACTAGATTAAACCAAGATTGGGGGATGAGGCCAGGTAGGGTTTAAGTACCAGCGATGAGACGCGCATCAATAGATCTTTATACGGTGTGCATTGTTGTGTGATGGTACAGAGTGGACGCGTCCCTCTCTCTCTCTCTCTTGCGTCCGACGAGTCATGTGTCTGTGTTTTGTAATCGGACTGACAGATGGCTGGACGTGCACGCCGAGGGACAGGGGGACGCAGAGCAACAGCGGATCCTCGCGTGCTGTTTTTCCTGCGGGAGGCCCGGCCATTGGGCTCGAAACTGTTGGGAAAGGGGAATCCGCGAGGGGGGTCTAGTGTTTGGCCCCTTTTCACAACGAGGTTATCACCAGCGGGTCCAGCCCCGGCACACACGGGCTTCTGCAAGCTCTGACGCACACGCTGATGTTCTCGCTGGCACACGCCCGTACACTGGCGCGCACGAACACGACACGCACACACACACACATACACACACTCACACACACGTTGTCTGCACGCATACACAACCTATTACGAACACAGGCACGCATACACACACACTCTGACACGCACACACATACACTGACACATGAACACACAGGCTCTGATACACGCACGGGCTGACTGCGCGCACATCACACACGACACTCCGCCTCATTCTCTCTCTCCCTATTTACTCCTTATTTTACGTTATTTAAATTTTTTGGGGTGTAGATTTTGTGTTGTTTTTTCTTTTTTACTCTTTTTAGGTTTTGAGACTGGGGCGTTTTAAGTATGCCATTTTATTATAGATCTCTGTGTGGATGTCATTTTAATGTGTTGGATTTGGTAATAATGTTGGCAGGGAAGGCCGCTGTTCTATTCTTCTCTCCCTCTTACTGTTCTCTCCCCTCTTTCTTTGTCTCTCCCATCCCTCTTCAAGGAAGATGTCTGAACGAATTATACAGAAGTGGAGGTCGTGTAAACCGGGTAGCGTAGGCCAGGTATTGGGGGCCACGCATTCACGTTGGCTGGGTAAGGTCGCTGACGAAGGAAAACGCAAAGCCAGTACGAGATTTGTGAGGTGGGCTGGGAGGGTGCAGAGGATAGGGGTTTTAGGACATTGGACGGCAGCGGCACCGGCAAAGGTTGAGCTCAGTGCGTGCGCGACTCAGGCGGCCACTAGGGTGGCGACTGCCACCGCTGTTTTGGAAGCTGTTTTGGAAGGGACGGAACCCTTCGACTTCGGAGCTGTGTCTAGAGCTGAACGGGGAGCTGAACGGGGACTAGCGGAGGCCGAGACATTCCTGGCTGACTGCTCCTGTTTTCTGGGGGAGGTTGAGAGGACTATAGAACTCTGTTTCTCGTGTGGCATGCCTGGTCATCGGTTCAGGGAATGTCCCTGCCCACCCCCCAAACCTGGGACACGAGGCTGTTTTTTGTGTACTAATCCTGGTACTTGGTATCTTGGGTGCCCCAGAAAGAAATGGCACACGGAATCAGGTATGCTGAGGGTTAGGACGGCTCGGCACGAGGGGGGCGATCCCCCCTCTATCATGTTCTCTCTCCCTCCTAGGCCTAGGGGGAAGTAATGGCAGACAGGGAGGATGGCCGCTAATATGTTTGGTTGCCTAAATACGATACTAAGTGCATGTCTGTCTGTGGGTGCATGGTTCTGCGTTTATGATTCCAACTAAAACATGAACTAATTTTGTTTGTCATGGTTTATTGGGAGGTGCATGGGGTACATGTGTGTCCTGGAGTATGGGTGTGAAGCGTATGCTTGGTTCGATTACTGCATGTTTCTATGATTATGGTGGGAGACTGGATGTTGTTGCGTGTTTCTTTTTCTCCCTTTTTCCTGCTCTCCTTTAGGGAGGCCGTGACCCATCAATCATGCTGGTATATACCCCTGGTCTGTAAAATGCTGTATAACTCAGTAGAATACTGTGTACTCATTAGGATATAACTCAGTAGAATACTGTATACTCATTAGGATATATACTCAGTAGAATACTGTATACTCATTATGTTTTGTTTGGGGGTTTGATTTGATTTATGCAATATGTTATGTTGGAATATGTGTTTCTGATTTTTGTCCTTTCTTGTTTTTTTTTTCTCATTTGTGAAATATATGTGTAATGAGCACGGAGGGTGACGCTGATGAGCCGGAACTGGGGACCTGAGAGTTAAGTGGTTCTTTACACATTTTGTATGAGTTTCAGTCAATGGGTTTTCTCATAGAGAGTGTCTAGATAAATTGTAGACGGCTTGTAGTTGTCGAGTAAGCTGTGGTATTTTGTGTGCTTTTGTTTCTTCCACGGGCTGTCGGGCTGGGGAGTGGCTGAGCGGCCGAGGACGCGATGGGGGAACGGTCAGCTGTCGTCCACTTCCTTGGGGACGCTGTGGTCATGATGAGAACCGTACCGAGGCCCTTCTCCTCTCCAAATACCTCTGCCGGTGGTGACGGAACTGATCTTGGGGTGAAATTGCCTTGAGGTGGGTTCTGGAAGCCCCGGACGATATCGCGGGCTGTCGCTCGATGATCGCCTGAAAATGTAGGGCTGGGGCCGAATTGAGGGGGAGGGGCCGGCAACAGGACTTCGGCCTGAATTCGGTGTGGTGCAGTGTCCTCTGGGGGTGATGGCTGACTGACGAGGCTGGAATGTCGTTCAGGCGCTCTCTGCCTGATGGCCTGCGGGGTGTGGACTCGGCAACTGAATAAACTGAGTTGGACTCGACAACTGGATAAATTACTGGGCTGAGATAATTAATTGGAATGAGAATATTGGAATAGTAGGTGAGAAAGTATGAATTGATTGGAATTATGCAAGATGTGACTGAACTGAAATTGGACCGTCTTGAGATGTGATTGATATTGTGCAAAATAGGACTGAACTGTCTGAGCTGTCTTATCCATATTTCAAACATGTACGTTGTGCGAGGGTGTCATGCATCATTTCCATATTTTACAGATCCTGGTTAATGTTAGAGTGGACTACTTTATTTTTTTGTTGTTTTTATTCCTCTGTAAGGTTATGGCAATGAGTTTTCCTCTGTAAACGGTTCGCTCCACTCTCTTCCCCTCTGGGTCATCTGCCCACCTGCGATCCCTCCTGTCATAAGACTCTGGACTGTACCGGGGGGGGGGGGGGGCAGTCGTCTCGGAGGACATCCTTCTTCTACTCCTCCTCCCCCGTTTATCCCCCACTGACTGTGCGGGTAGTGTGGAGCTGTCCGTTGCCACGTGTTGATATCCAGATAATGGGGGGGGCTGTGCCTGGCCTCTCCTCACCGGATGTCACGGACTCTCCTGTACCTGATGCCGGGAGAAGACGCCTCATGTTATAGGCCTCTAGCCTGTTCTGTCTCCTATTCTACTCTCTCTCTCATCTCTCTGTATCCGCACCAATTCATCTCTCTCCTCTGGGCCCCCATTGTATGTGGTCACACTCCACAAGGTTGCGTACAAGTCTGATATGTAGAGCTGTGATCCGTCGCGGACATCGGGCGGCGGTGGAGTTTCGTTTTTCTTTTGTATTTTTCTATTTTTTAGGGGGCCTTTTGGCGCCCTACGCCACTGTTATGTTTTGTTATACACTATTATGTTTTTATATACACCGTTATGTTTTATTATGCGCTGTTCTGTTGATGTACAGTGTTGTGTTATGTTTGACGAACTCACAGTGAGTCTGATGTGCTGTGAGCTGCGCCGAGGGCCGTTACCATAATAGCGAGACTATGGGACGATGTGTGCCTTTTATCCTCCAGTTATGTCATGGTATTTAAGCATGTTATTATTCATGTGTTCTTTATTGGCCGTACATTCTGGGCCGTTTGTCTCGGGAGGTTTTTTGGCCACATGCAGGACTCTGTTTGATGAAAACAGTAGAGAGGTTGATGATTGTGCCATTTCTCTATTGACTCTTGTGGGTCGGCCGGTTGGGTGTATTTTTTATTATGTGGTTGTTTGTTGATAATTTAGCTTGAGGTCCCCCTTCTATTTCATTTTCTCCCTACCTGTGGGTAGGGAGAGGGGGGACTGATGAAATATGACACGTATCATGTAATTTTATAAGCGGAGACATTCTCCCATCACTACACTATATAAAGCTGGTTTACGTCTCTCTCTCAGACAAGAGGGCCACTCACAGATCAGTGACCTGCAGGCTGACCCCTGGTACATGGTACCGTTCCTCTCACACAAGCACACACACACACGAACCCACACACACACACACACACAAACCTACACACACACACACACACACGAACCCACACACACACACACACACAAACCTACACACACACACCCTTGCTCTCAACACACACACACATCCACACCCTCAAAGCACATACACACACACCTACACACACACACACACCCTGGTACTGACCGGCACTAGATAAGGCCGGATCACATAAATTACCGGGATGTCACAAGCCGGGTGAAATACGACTGGGTCATTCAGTGGTCACGAAGACCAGTCTCCATTAAATCACAGATCGTTATCTTAGATCCACACATGCACCTACTTACACGTTAATGTGCGTTCCACGCACTCGTGCACGGCAGACATACAGGCGGACCAATAGACACAGACACAGAACGTGCACTCAGGAGAGACACCACATACACACTGGACTAGGGAACTAATAAAGATCACCCTCACAGGGAAGGGGGGACTGCTTCTTCACTGCTCTGCTTTGACTGGACTGAACAGACTGACTGGACTCCACGGACGAGACATGCTGGACTGACACAATGACTTGACTTTTATAATTTCCTTTAATATACTCAACCGGCCGGTTGTAACAATCTCTAGGTTTCAATTGTACCTTGCTAATTTACTATTATGTTAAACTGTTTATAATAAATACCTTCAAAAGTGTTTCATCTCTTATATTTTTAAGTATAGTGTACAACTTTCACGTTTGAATCTAAAACGTGACAGTTTGTGGAAATGAACCAACTTTCCTCTCTTTCACACGGTAAAATTAGTTTGAACAGCCAGGAGCAATATAAAAAAAAACACAGTGGTCCCGTTGTTTGGTAGGCAACGTTGCATTACCCAACAGAGGTCAGACATAGCTAACAGCTAACATAGCTAAATTAGCAGCAGGCACGCATAACGTGTAAAAAACGCATAACCATGTAAAAAACGAACACAGCACTACTCCGCTGGCGTTTGCAATCGAAATCATAGATACAGAATAATATCCACCATCGACTTTATCATGCACTACTCACGTTTTATTGTCGATTAACGATGCAGAGACACAGCACACGCTGATACAACAATGGAGGAAGGTTGCAGGTATTCTGGGAGGCGAGGTACAGGTGTAGTGCATTCTGGGAGGCGCCCGCCCAGGAAGCTGGTGTGTGTGCAGGCAGCCTAGACAAGTCTCAACATGTCTCCTAATCATGCATTATATAGTGGCCCCCAATACGCAGGTGCAGAACGGGTACTGATTGATTGATTGATTGATTGAAAACTTTATTAACAGATTGCAGAATGGGTACAATACAGTACAGCTCAATACACACAATTGTTAAGGGGATGCAGACCAGAGAAAGACTTTCGTCTTGTTTACATCAGGGTCCCCCATTTTCAATTCATCAGGACATACATCGTCATCATCATTTATTTATTCGTACATGGAATTACCACAGTCCAACAGTACATATAATTCACCAAATACCATGGCCGAAAGGAACAGGAAGAAGAAAAAATCTTCTACACCTGCCCCTACACACACACATCACACCAATAGACTTATTGTGTAAAACAAACAGAATATGCATTTTGCAAAAATGGAAACATCAACACAACCAAATTAAATCAACATAAATAAACCCATTTTGTGTATCTATCAGCAAACTACATATTTCGGTTCATTCATTTACACACACACACACACACACACATACATGACATACAGACAGTACTGCTACATCTATACATTTATGAAACCGTACATTAGGTGGGGTGGGGTGGGGGGGGCTGTACATTGGAGGTGGTTGGGTGGGTGGGGTGGGGGGGTTGGGTAGGTTGGGTATAGGAGGGGTGGGTGGATACAAGCACATTGGAATATTGACAAAACCATGTTTGGTAATTTACTGTACATTGGAGGGGGTTGGGTTAGGACATTTACAGGGGCCAGTTTCGAATTGCAGTCTCCCGTATAGGTGTTCTTTGAGAGTGGTTTTGAAAGTGGGTAGTGATTCACATTCCTTTACAGCTTTGGGTAGGGCGTTCCACATTGATGTGGCATAATTGCGAAACATGTTTAGTCCCTGATTGAGCCGAATCTGGGTACCAGGCCCATTGCATGTTGCTGTACTCTGTCGTCTCTAAGCCATCCTAGGTTGTCAAAGTGGGCAGGGGTGAGGTGGGTTCTAGGAGTAAGGTCAAGCATGTAGTCTGACCAGTTTGTTTTGAGATGTTTGTGTAGCAGGGTGGATTATCCCTATGAACTTTCACCAGGTAGGGGGAACGCAGCATGCAGATCTGAGTCCAACTGAATCCCTGACTTTAGTGCAGGAGTAGAGTGGAGCTTTAGCAGAGTGGTGGATGGGGCCTATAGGATTTACTAACCTAGGGGTAGTGAGCTGGTCCTTCTTGCCCTCCAGGGCGACTCGCAGTAATTCCCCACACACCCACACTTCTCCTAATACTACCCGCACCCTCCCACACCTGGTGGCAGTAGTGATAGATGATATACTTTCTCCCCAAAGCAGTACCTTTCCTTGCTGATGAGCAGAGACCTGTCCCAATGATATAGGCTCCCCTGTTAGGGAAGTTTAGGCTGCAGAGGACTATGATGGTCCAGTTCTAAACTGCCATCATCCAGTCCATCCTCACCCTCTCCATCATCACCTGGTTCCCTGCAGCCACGGTCAGGGACAAGGCTGCAGCGGGTGATACGATCAGCGGAGAGTGTGATCGGCTGCCCCCTTCCCTCCCTCGAGTCCCTACATTCCTCCAGGGCCTTGAGGAGGGCGAGGAAGATCATGGCAGACCCCGCCCACCCGGGTCACGACCTCTTCACCATGCTTTTCACCCTAGCAACCACCTAGAAACACCCTAGCAACCACATATAACACCCTAGCAACCACCTAGAAACACCCTAGCAACCACTTATAACACCCTAGCAACCACCTAGAAACACCCTAGCAACCACATATAACACCCTAGCAACCACCTAGAAACAACCTAGCAACCATATATAACACCCTAGCAACCACCTAGAAACACCCTAGCAACCACTTATAACACCCTAGCAACCACCTAGAAACACCCTAGCAACCACTTATAACACCCTAGCAACCACCTAGAAACACCCTAGCAACCATATATAACACCCTAGCAACCACCTAGAAACACCCTAGCAACCACTTATAACACCCTAGCAACCACCTAGAAACACCCTAGCAACCACTTATAACACCCTAGCAACCACCTAGAAACACCCTAGCAACCACCCATAACACCCTAGCAACCACCTAGAAACACCCTAGCAACCACCTAGAAACACCCTAGCAACCACTTATAACACCCTAGCAACCACCTAGAAACACCCTAGCAACCACCCATAACACCCTAGCAACCACCTAGAAACACCCTAGCAACCACCTAGAAACACCCTAGCAACCACTTATAACACCCTAGCAACCACCTAGAAACACCCTAGCAACCACCCATAACACCCTAGCAACCACCTAGAAACACCCTAGCAACCACCTAGAAACACCCTAGCAACCACTTATAACACCCTAGCAACCATAGAAACACCCTAGCAACCACCTAGAAACACCCTAGCAACCAGCTATAACACCCTAGCAACCACCTAGAAACACCCTAGCAACCACTTATAACACCCTAGCAACCATAGAAACACCCTAGCAACCACTTATAACACCCTAGCAACCACCTAGAAACAACCTAGCAACCATATATAACACCCTAGCAACCACCTAGAAACACCCTAGCAACCACTTATAACACCCTAGCAACCATAGAAACACCCTAGCAACCACTTATAACACCCTAGCAACCACCTAGAAACAACCTAGCAACAATATATAACACCCTAGCAACCACCTAGAAACACCCTAGCAACCACTTATAACACCCTAGCAACCACCTAGAAACACCCTAGCAACCATATATAA
The DNA here is from genome assembly GCF_963971535.1 of Notolepis coatsorum. NCBI lineage: Eukaryota > Metazoa > Chordata > Actinopteri > Aulopiformes > Paralepididae > Notolepis > Notolepis coatsorum. The sequence continues at coordinate 127,163,075 of NC_140167.1, forward strand.
CACCCTAGCAACCACCTAGAAACACCCTAGCAACCACTTATAACACCCTAGCAACCATAGAAACACCCTAGCAACCACTTATAACACCCTAGCAACCACCTAGAAACAACCTAGCAACCATATATAACACCTTAGCAACCACCTAGAAACACCCTAGCAACCACTTATAACACCCTAGCAACCACCTAGAAACACCCTAGCAACCATATATAACACCCTAGCAACCACCTAGAAACACCCTAGCAACCACTTATAACACCCTAGCAACCACCTAGAAACACCCTAGCAACCACTTATAACACCCTATCAACCACCTAGAAACACCCTAGCAACCACCCATAACACCCTAGCAACCACCTAGAAACACCCTAGCAACCACCTAGAAACACCCTAGCAACCACTTATAACACCCTAGCAACCACCTAGAAACACCCTAGCAACCACCCATAACACCCTAGCAACCACATAGAAACACCCTAGCAACCACCTAGAAACACCCTAGCAACCACTTATAACACCCTAGCAACCATAGAAACACCCTAGCAACCACCTAGAAACACCCTAGCAACCAGCTATAACACCCTAGCAACCACCTAGAAACACCCTAGCAACCACTTATAACACCCTAGCAACCATAGAAACACCCTAGCAACCACTTATAACACCCTAGCAACCACCTAGAAACACCCTAGCAACCAACCATAACACCCTAGCAACCACCTAGAAACACTCTAGCAACCACTTAGAACACCTTATTGTGAAATAAGAATAATATAATGTGATATGTTGATATGCTATTGTGAGATTACAACATCTGATGTGACATGACAGAGAAAGACTTTTGTCTTGTTTTTTTTTTATAAAATTACAATATATTATTGTGAAATAATAAATTAATTATGTGAAATATTCATATGCTACTGTGAGATTAAAAAATGTGATGTGATATTACAGAGGATTTTGATTGCAATATTTTATTGTGAAATAATAAATAAATTATGTGAAATATTCATATGCTACTGTGAGATTACAACATCTGATGTGATATTACAGAGGATTTTGATTGCGGTATCTTATTGTGAAATAAGAATAATATAATGTGATATGTTGATATGCTATTGTGAGATTACAACATCTGATGTGATATTACAGAGAAAGACTTTCGTCTTGTTTTGTATAAAATTACAATATTCTATTGTGAAATAAGAATAATATAATGTGATATGTTGATATGCTACTGTGAGATTACAACATCTGATGTGATATTACAGAGGATTTTGATTGCGGTATCTTATTGTGAAATAAGAATAATATAATGTGATATGTTGATATGCTATTGTGAGATTACAACATCTGATGTGATATTACAGAGAAAGACTTTCGTCTTGTTTTGTATAAAATTACAATATTCTATTGTGAAATAAGAATAATATAATGTGATATGTTGATATGCTACTGTGAGATTACAACATCCGATGTGATATTACAGTGGATTTTGATTGCAATATTCTATTGTGAAATAATAAATAAATTACGTGAAATTTTCATATGCTACTGTGAGATTACAACATCTGATGTGATATTACAGAGGATTTTGATTGCGGTATCTTATTGTGAAATAAGAATAATATAATGTGATATGTTGATATGCTATTGTGAGATTACAACATCTGATGTGATATTACAGAGAAAGACTTTCGTCTTGTTTTGTATAAAATTACAATATTTGATTGTGAAATAAGAATAATATAATGTGATAAATTGATATGCTATTGTGAGATTACAACATCTGATGTGATATTACAGAGAAACACTTTCGTCTTGTTTTGTATAAAATTGCAATATCTTATTGTGAAATAAGAATAATATAATGTGATATGTTGATATGCTACTGTGAGATTACAACATCTGATGTGATATTACAGAGGATTTTGATTGCAATATTTTATTGTGAAATAATAAATAAATTATGTGAAATATTCATATGCTACTGTGAGATTACAACATCTGATGTGATATTACAGAGGATTTTGATTGCGGTATCTTATTGTGAAATAAGAATAATATAATGTGATATGTTGGTATGCTATTGTGAGATTACAACATCTGATGTGATATTACAGAGGATTTTGATTGCGGTATTTTATTGTGAAATAAGAATAATATAATGTGAAATCAAAAGATACTGTCTTTTTTACATGTATTTGTTGGGATATTACAGGAGGCCTTAATTACAATATGTTACTGTAAGATAATACTGTTAAATGTTGTGAAATGCTGGTTACTTTTTACAGTGTATGCTGGTATGGTATTTCCATTATTATGGGCTTATTTTTGCTATTATCTACAAATCTTCCTATTGTATTTAATTTGAGGATGTTTTCTAATACATGGTTTACGATTAGATTTGATACTATTTGTATGACATGGAATGTAATTTTGAGACTGTATAACTGATGAAGGCGGCCTAGCTGCTGATTTTTATTTTTTTTATGACTCAATAAATTATTGCAATGGAGCTACAAGTGTGCGGCTACTCCCGTAATTGTTATGTTATGCATGTCCCCCGGGAATGCATTAAGTGTTGAGTGTCTGTCAAATGGAAGTGCGAACGTCCATGACTAATGCTAATTAGAAAGGCCAATAATTGTTATTGTGTGTGTATATTTGTTTGAGCTTAGGCAATGATATGTCTTTACAAACACAAACATTATCTGTATAATAATCGTTGTATAGAATGTTGACATAGATGTCAACAATGCTAGTGACAACTATCTGTGTGTACCAAAAAAACATCTTCGCTGGATAGGGCACACCATACGTATGCCTGACCACCGCCTGCCCCGCCAAGTCCTCTATGGCCAACTGAGAGGAGCAAAGCGGGCTGCTGGAGGCCAAACGAGACGCTTTAAGGACTACACCAGGGACCTCCTAAAGTGTGCAAACATCACGCAGCTTGAAATTCTGGCACTCGACAGATCAGCCTGGCAAGTCACTTGTGCCACTGCAGTTTCCCAAATACACCAAGCAAACCAAGACCGAAGATCTGAGAGGCGCACGCAACGACACCAGCGGGCGGCTGGCATCCCCCAGGTATCTGGCTTCCCTTGCGCCATCTGTGGACGGATGTGCAGCTCAAGGATCGGACTCAATGCCCACGAGAAGTGGCACCAGCGGCAGCGTCGCTAAACCCCCCCCCCCCCCCATCCCTGGAGCAAGCGTCATCATCGAACACGATGGACAGCTAAGAGTCAGGGCTCTATGCTAACATTTCTTTCCTAAGAAGTATATGAAAATGAAAAGATTTAGGAGCACACAAAGAAATTTAGGAGCACAGTGAAACATGTTAACCAGTTAAGTAACAAACAATGTATTACATACATATTTATACTGTGCTACATCTTTGTAATTTCTATGATGAATATCTGTTAGTTTGTGACTAACAGATTGTGTTTTCTCAAAGTGTTTCTCTGCTTCCATAGGTTTTGGTATTGGCCTACTTTGGTTTGCATCATAAATTAATTGGCAAATGCCTGCCTTTAAAAATGCTTGCCTGCTATCATAAATGCTAACTGAGGCCACATACTGTACATACACATTTCTCAATCAGGCATTACATTGTCTCAATAAGTTAACTATACTACAACAGGAAGGACAACTTTCTCTGATCATATCTTTGTGATCACTGTTAAATGAACAGATCAATGTCCCAGCATGCTCTTTTGCCATATATTGGTCCTCAGATTTAACAGGAACGTGCAACAGACAGCACTGGCAACTCACATGACCGGTGCATACATTACCAATGCGAATTTGCTCTGAAATACGTTATGAATCATTAATGGGAGACATGACAACGGAGCACAGCGGGAGAGAGGATTAAAATAGGGCCGACACACTGAAATGAGAGAGATGGTGTTGAAAGCCATTGCAACAGTGGAAATCAGATACAGTAGGGTAAACTCCAAAAGTAGATTTTTTTGGTCAGACACTGCAAACGTTAATTCGTCAGTCCATCATTGTGTGTTGGTATGTTGTGGAATATATAGGCTAGTAGGATATTGTTAATTATAAAACAGGTAGCTTAAATCAAGCAATATGACGGTTCATAGCCATGGTATAATGGGTGTATATCCATAGCTATGATTCTAATTCCTTTTCACATAATCATCACTCCGCATCTGAGGAAGAAAACGCTAGCCTTGTTATGAGACAGTCTGGTCTACGGTAGAGGGGCTGACGCATGCAGATTGGGGAATCCCTCGCCTCACGGCATGCATATTATGCCCATATATGGACCAAGAGAGGTTCAAAATGTCTGTTAGCATCGTCAAGTGATGGTTTTATCCAGATTATTTTATTATTGACACTTAATGTGCTAATCTAGCTATACTAACTGGGGAGACTCAATCTCCGAAAACGTTAGAGCAAATTTCCAAACAGGCGCTATTTGGATGAACTGACTACATATTTGGAACCTAAATGGGTACATTCTCGCCTGAAAAAATATTAAAACAGCGTTCGGCTTTGTTAAATAGTCGGGCCTATATGCCAGACTATGAAAAAAATTATTACAGCTAGTTGTTAGTGTGTATGTTGCATAGCAACCGCCTTGCAGCGCAGGCAGCCAGGAGGGTCTATTTTATTTTTAAGATTATTATTTATTCATAAAAAATTACTAATAATTATCATAAACATTTAAAGTGAAGTATGTCTTACTTTCATATTGCCATAGCCTATTTGGTAACCATTTTATAAAAGCAATAATATAATAACCATATACCATGGCCTGTCGTGAGCTATTCCTTAAATAACTGTAATTATGTTCTGTCTAAATGTTTAAATGTTGAGCGATTTGCAGTGTCAAATTTCCCATGGGATAATACAAGTATGTCTATTCTATTCTATTCTATTCTATTAAACATATGCCTGTGTATACTGTGTCCCAGTTTGAACAGAATATGACACAGTGTGAGTAGAGTATTAGGGCACTGGAGTGAAATTGCTGTATTTGTGCTGTTTGATCGTGGAATTTATATTCATAAATGTAGCAGCCTGAAAATATTGTCTATTATTCAGAACTGCTGACTTGCTTTTTATCTCCCCTGTGTGCACAAAAACATCATTGATATTCTCACGAACAATGTTGCAAGTTTCTCCTTCTTCTACCTGCCGAAATATGGATTATAAACGGCAGTACTGGATTCTATTCTACCATCCTTTCCCCTGTGTGACTAGTAGGCGGGACCAGCAGGGGGCGGTAGCAGGCAGAGAGTGTCGGAGAGAGATGGGAGGAGATATATGGAGGAGAGAGACGGAAGGCGAGCCTCTTCGGCAGTGAACTTGACCATGAACAGTCGCAACGGGCGTGTGCTCCGGAAGAGCCCTGTTGAAGGAGTGAACTGGAAGAGCCCTGTGAGATAGCGACGGGTGATAGGGAGTACTTGCTAGTTGACGTGATATCCTAGAAGTGTGAGCAAACGGTACGGAACAAAGCACTAACGTTCCTAGTAGTCGGGTTACAGTAGTAGTGTGGCGGTATAAGTAATGTGCGGCTAACAGCATATCTGAGTCCATAGCAGTCGGGTTACAGTAGCAGTGTGACGGTATAGAGTGCAAGCCCAGATACGCGTGTTGACCTACAACCAGTCTGCTCCGGCTGCCTGCAACCAGTCTGCCCTGGCTACCGGCGACCAGATCTACACCTGGCTGCCTGCAGCCTACGGGAGTTCGCCCCGACCAGCAGAGGTCGTCATCGCCCAGCACACACTCTCAGCCAGCACTGCCTCTCTGCTCCAGCTCCGCCTGCTGGTGTCCTCGCCGAGAGTGTTCGACGCCATCTTGCCTTCCGGACGACAGTGGCGCGGCGAGGCGGCCATTTTGGATGAGTATAAATGAGCGTCTATGCTCCGGAGCCTTACACCGTACACAGTGTGGTGCAGCCCGCGGGCGAAGTCAGCGTTGCTATTACAGTTCATAAGGGGAACCCCAAAAAATATATGCCGGCATTAAGATAGGACTTTTGCAAGGTATTAGTGGGCCCACCCTTTTGCTTCTTTTTGAGTTCTTTTGAGTGTGATAAAGTGTATGGTTTGATTGACTGTCATGCCTCTTAACTTCTCGTCTTGTTCCAACTGTTTCTCCCTGGGGTCGAATGTATTATGGTATAAGTGCTATATATGTTATTATTCTAATTATTAGTAATTAGGAATAATGATAGTGTATGCCATTTGACTCATTGCAGTAATACTTGTCACTGCCCAGTATAATTAATACTAAACAACTAAGACGGGAATTGTTGTGTGTGCGTGTCCATTCCTGTGCCCAGTATTAACTCTTTTGGTGTGGGTAACGTATATATGGTTGACCCCTTCCTACCCAACTCTCCCCTTTTCATTGTAAGGTTTCTAGTGGTCATCAAGGGAGGGTACTGCTTGCGGGAGGGACGAATCCATTTAGGCATATCAGTCACTAGGTGTGGGAGGGCCCCGGAGGTAATCAGGGAAGTGAGAGCGAGTTGGGGAGTACTGCTGACAGCCCCGGAGAGGCGAGGAGGACCAGAGTACCAAACCAGGTTGGTAAATCCCGGGCCCCATTCACTCCCACTACCGGGTCCCGGTTTGACGCTCCAGGCCCAAAGACGAGGGTGCAGTCAGACGGAGCTCTACTGTGTCCAGCTACCTTGTGACTGCCAGCAACCGTTCCCACGAAGCAGGGATAATCCACCCTGCTACATTTGGCGTCACGAACAGGATCAACATCCTAAATTACTCCCTTGACCGAGACCCGTAGAGAGACCCACGATGTCTGGGGTAAAGACCCACGCCGCGCAGGAGATGGTGGCGAAGTTTGGGGAGCTGTAGGAGGAGTGTCGGGCTCAGGTGGCACTACTAAAGCAGCAAGCCGAAGCAATGAAGGAGTTGACCGAACAGGCACTCCAAGAGAAGCGCTACACTCGGGCGGCCCTCAAGGAGCAACGAGACGGCCAGGACGCGTGTAACTGTTCCGCAACAGTAAGTGACTTCCGGGGTAGGCCTGATTGGCCCCGACAGGCACGTGACGCGCAACTTTCTCTGCCGCGCGGCACGCTCCGCGGAGCCGAGCGGGAGAGCTTACGGAATTACGTAACCGTCAAAATACGCCATGACTCTCATTCGGCGCTATAGCTCACCTGGCAGAGCAGCGGTCCTGCGATCCTGCGGTCCGTTGTTGGTGAGTTCGAATCCCATCAAATCTTTTTTTTTTTACGTGATTTTTTTTTTAACATGTATTCTTTCGCCGGTTAAGGTTAGGCATGGTTAAGGTTAAGGTTAAGGTTAGGCATTGTTTCGGAGTTGGTTAAGGTTAGAACGGTTAAGTTTAGGCGCTGTTAAGGAGCTGGTTAAGGTTAGAGTTTGTCTTAGAGAATGGCAATATTCTTTCTATGGTTAAGGTTAGGCATGGTTAAGGTTAAGGTTAAGGTTAGGCATTGTTTCGGAGTTGGTTAAGGTTAGAACGGTTAAGTTTAGGCGCTGTTAAGGAGCTGGTTAAGGTTAGAGTTTGTGTTAGAGAATGGCAATAGACAGCCTATTTCCGCGCGACAGCTCTCAGCAGCCTCGTTGCGCGTCCTGAGTTTGCCGCGTCACGTGCCTGTCGGGGCCAATCAGGCCTACCCCGGAAGTCACTTACTGTTGCGGAACAGGTACACGCGGCCAGGACGCCGCCGCCGAGGTAACGAAAGAGGAGGCCGAACGCATGGAGGAACTGACCGCACAGGTGGGGGCCCTGGCGAACCAAGCCCACACACAAGCTGGCATGCTGGACCGACAGGCCCTGGCCCTGGAGAATAATCAGGTCGCTCTCGACCGGTACGGTCGCGAACCCCACACCGGCCCCTCCACTGTGTACGTCCAACGAGAGCGGAAGTGCAGCGAGTTTGGAGGTGAAAAAGAGAAGGGGGAACTGCCTGTGGAGGACTGGATCCAGGCAATGAGGACCCATCTCCGTGCCAGTCGAGTGCCCGCGGAGGAACAAGCAGAGGTCGTACAGCTCCACCTCAAAGGCGAGGCGAAGCAGACGGTGAGCCTCCTGACAGAGGGAACCGCCCCCAACACAGAAGCCTTGTTCGCGCTCCTCGAAGAGACCTATGGAGACAAGGTCCCTGTCTGTGTCCGCCTGGGGGAGTTTTACGACCGGAGGCAGGCCGCCGGGGAGACGGTGAGACAATTCGCCTACGACCTGCTAGAGAGGATTCGTCGCCTACGACGTCGGGCGCCCAACCAGGTCACCGACGCCGCCGCCCTGCTGCCGGAACAGTTTGTGGGAGGCCTCCGAGACGAGACCCTAAGGCAAGAAATGCGGAAGTACCTGAGGGAGGATGGGACGCGGCCGTTTCCCCAGGTACTGAAGGCGGCAACCGACTGGTCCGAAGAGGAGGTGGTCCTGCCCCCTGTGAGGGGTGCCGCCCGGGGCGTGATACACGGCGTCGCCGTGAAGAGGTGCGAGCCACCTCTGGACATAGCCGCACTACAGGAGTCCATCCGACAGCTCTTCGCCGGCAAGGAGCAGTTGGGCGCGCGCATGGAGCAGCTCTTCCAGGCGTTTCAACAGGAGCGAGACACACCCCAGAGAGGCTTCGCCGGAAGCCGACGGAGGGGCGACGTGCCCTCTACCCCGCGCAGACTACCCCGCCGGAGCGAGGATGGGAGACTGATCTGCTACACCTGTCAACAGCCCGGCCATATCGGTCGCGAGTGCCCCCGCGCGATGGGAGAATCACGCCCGACGGAAGCACCGGGCGGTGAGGTTCCTCTCCCACCAGTACAGGGCGCCACCCACACAGCAGCAGGCGGGTCGTCCGACCTGGCGACCGCCAGACCCTGGTCTGAGGGGGGAGGTGTAGTAGCGTGCCGTAGGATTCGACACCACTGCGGCCGGCCCGACGGAAGCGCTGGCGCCCGGTCGCACATCCCGATGCGGTCAGAACCAGAGGCTGTACCTACGGAGAAGGAGCGACGGAAGGCTGCGGCGGAGGCCGCAGGAGCCACAGCGAAGCGCATCCACGACCGAAAGCCCAGGGGGGAACCTACGCCCTACCCGGTGGTGACCCCGAGCCATGAGGGGACGCCGGTGTTCGGTTTCTGGCCCCTCGGGTCGTCGCTGAAGATGCGCCGGACGAGGGAGGAGAGGTGGAGTCGGACCCCTCGGGAGAGGACGGCAAAGACGAGGGGCGAAGAGGGCGCCGCGAGCGGCCCGTCAGAGGCCTCGGAGAGCGAAGCCGTGGCCGAGGACCTGCCAACAGAGACAGACGAATCTGACACAGAGTCAAAAGGGTGGGCCCACGCAAGGGGGGTCGAACGAACCCGGCCCCAGCTGAAGGAGTGAACTGGAAGAGCCCCGTGAGATAGCGACGGGTGATAGGGAGTACTTGCTAGTTGACGTGATATCCTAGAAGTACCAGCGATAGTGTGTGAGCAAACGGTACGGAACAAAGCACTAACGTTCCTAGTAGTCGGGTTACAGTAGTAGTGTGGCGGTATAAGTAACGTGGGCTAACAGCATATCTGAGTCCATAGCAGTCGGGTTACAGTAGCAGTGTGACGGTATAGAGTGCGAGCCCAGATACGTGCGTGGACCTACAACTGTCTGCTCCGGCTGCCTGCAACCAGTCTGCCCTGGCTACCGGCGACCAGATCTACACCTGGCTGCCTGCAGCCTACGGGAGTTCGCCCCGACCAGCAGAGGTCGTCATCGCCCAGCACACGCTCTCAGCCAGCACTGCCTCTCTGCTCCAGCTCCGCCTGCTGGTGCCCTCGCCGAGAGTGTTCGACGCCATCTTGCCTTCCGGACGAGGCGGCCATTTTGGATGAGTATAAATGAGCGTCTATGCTCCGGAGCCTTACACCGTACACAGTGTGGTGCAGCCCGCGGGCGAAGTCAGCGTTGCTATTACAGTTCATAGGGGGAACCCCAAACAATATATGCCGGCATTAAGATAGGACTTTTGCAAGGTATTAGTGGGCCCACCCTTTTGCTTCTTTTTGAGTTATTTTGAGTGTGATAAAGTGTATGGTTTGATTGACTGTCATGCCTCTTAACTTCTCGTCTTGTTCCAACTGTTTCTCCCTGGGGTCGAAGGTATTATGGTATAAGTGCTATATATGTTATTATTCTAATTATTAGTAATTAGGAATAATGATAGTGTATGCCATTTGACTCATTGCAGTAATACTTGTCACTGCCCAGTATAATTAATACTAAACAACTAAGACGGGAATTGTTGTGTGTGCGTGTCCATTCCTGTGCCAAGTATTAACTCTTTTGGTGTGGGTAACGTATATATGGTTGACCCCTTCCTACCCAACTCTCCCCTTTTCATTGTAAGGTTTCTAGTGGTCATCAAGGGAGGGTACTGCTTGCGGGAGGGACGAATCCATTTAGGCATATCAGTCACTAGGTGTGGGAGGGCCCCAGAGGTAATCAGGGAAGTCAGAGCGAGTTGGGGAGTACTGCTGACCGCCCCGGAGAGGCGAGGAGGACCAGAGTACCAAACCAGGTTGGTAAATCCCGGGCCCCATTCACTCCCACTACCGGGTCCCGGTTTGACGCTCCAGGCCCAAAGACGAGGGTGCAGTCAGACGGAGCTCTACTGTGTCCAGCTACCTTGTGACTGCCAGCAACCGTTCCCACGAAGCAGGGATAATCCACCCTGCTACATAAAGAATATGTAGCAGAAGTACAGGCTTCAGAAGCATGTGGAAAATCACAGGGTTGCTGGTTGTGTGTGTGTGTATGTGTGTGTGTGTGTGTGTGTGTGTGTGTGTGTGTGTGTGTGTGTGCGCGCGCGTGTGTGTGTGTGTGTGTGTGTGTGTGTGTGTGTGTGTGTGTGTGTGCGTGTGTGTGTGTGTGTGTGTATAAGAGAGAGAGAGCGAGAGAGAGAGGCAGTGAGAAGTTGTGTGGTTGATGGACTTAATGGAGAAATGATAGGGTGGCACTATGGGGTGGGGGCAACTAACATGTGTGCCTGTGCAACATACAGCACATACACACACGCTGATCAACCCAGCCCTCTAAGCAGCATTACCTAATTAGATTTATTTGGAAAAGATAGACACACACACACACACACACACACACACACACACACACACACACACACACACACACACACACACACACACACACACACACACACACACACACACACACACACACACACACACACACAGAGGTAGAGGCTGAATTGATCAAATCTGCCTAACATACACTACCTTTGCTCAGATCAAATATATTACAGTATATATGTCCAGCTGCTTATTGTCTACAGTAGGTCCTCCTGACATTGTGGTTTGGCTAATGACTAAACTTAAGATAACTAATTATCAGGGCAGTCAACATTGTCATGTAGCCTACTAAAAAGATTTACAAGTCATATATTGCTCAAACTCCTAGCTGTGGCAACAACACTGCTCATTGCATGTGCACCTAGTGATGTCGGTAAACGTTTAATGGGCCATGTGAAGTGCAGTGCTGCTTGATTGATGGTCTATACCATTAGGGGGTGAAATGGGGATGTCAATTACCTTTGGAATTCTATTTCATTTTAATATGTAGGCCTACCGTTTTGGGGTAGAGGAGTACATTTGAACATTGAGCTTGGGTCTCTTTCAGGGGAGCTAAGGTCTGTTTCAGGAAAGCTCAGGTCTGTTTCAGGGGAGCTCAGGTCTGTTTCAGGGGAGCTCAGGTCTGTTTCAGGAGAGCTCAGGTCTGTTTCAGGGGAGCTCAGGTCTGGTTCCCCGTAATTGGAACACAGCTAGCTGTCCCTTCTTTCCTCCACTGCCACCTTGGAGCAGCAGTCTCCAAGCAGGGTCAGGGCACAGTCAATGCCCGAGTCTGACCTGCAGAGAGAGGTGTTGCCACTGTCAAGGGTACTTATACACCCCCCACTCTTAGCTGGAATGACTATGCATGAGAGGCTAATGACCTGGTATTGACACAATGTGGCATAACTTTTCCCCCGACTGCTCCTCCTTGACCATCAATCACAGAAGAGGCCAATCCATCAACCAGCCCGCCAGTCTGGCCCCCTTGTGACACACCGCGTTTTTCCAATTTAAAATCTTGATATTGATGGAGGGCTGGATGGTGATGCAACCTCTTTGCACCTTGCTGGGGCCATATCCTTATCTACACCCGTCCCCATTTCATACTCTGTGTGGTCATAATTCAGAAAAGTGCCTTTTCCATATGCACTTTTTTGAAAATACTTTTATTGTTAAGTAATTACTATGAGTAACTCACAATTGTCTTCATTGTCTCCTTTAAATGGTTGGCAGAGTTCAGCTTCAATCAGGGGGCTGCTGGCCAAACTCAACATGGCGGTTACGCCACGGGTAATTTTCACCACCGGTGTCTGACGAATGGCAGACCTCTATTTCATTCGACAGATGATCTCTAAGCTTTCCTCTATCATCCCAGGTCTGGCCTTGATCACTCAAACAATCTGTCTAGACAGTCCCACTCGTGGCAGCACACAGTGCTCTGGAGAGCTGTTGTTAAGGAATTGGCTGTAATGTCTAGAGTCACTACAGACTGAAGATGTGTGACTCGTATGCATTTGAGTGTGTTTTATGGAGATTATGAATTGAAAGGCAAACAACTCCCTTGGACCTCATTATCTCAGGATGAGGCTCGTTTGAACTCGGCTTAATGGTCTGGATGCAAAGAAAATAGTCTCAGTATAGTCTCCATTAGCAGAACTGACAGAACACTATTAAGTATTAACAGATGCTCCACCTTTAACCTGGACTAAATACCTGCATCTTGATGATGTTCTTACTGCTGCCAATGAGAGAGTGATATATATTTTCACATAAATGCATTGTGTTCATGTTATAACCCTCTCTGCCATCAGCACATTTTCCTGTCCGTGCATGTTAAGGTCTGGTGTAAACATGAAATCAACTTAGACTTTACTTTATAAGTTGCTGAGTCGTAGCAAGCCTGAAAACCTCTTGGAATCAAGCCAAGCCAACCCCCAGTGTTGCCTTGCAGTGTCATGTAGTTGAAGTAATAGATAGAAGTAAGAACTATCTTTCAACAACTTTCTACCAGTGACTGGATTCAGAATGTTTTGAATATGTTGTGCAGTGAAGCAGAACACTCAGTCTGAAAATGCCCCAAATTATATTGCATTAACATACAGCACAGAATCCCTAAATTATATGTCTGAAAAAGCAACACTGACAAACAACCATTACATTTACATTTACATTTTGTCATTTAGCTGACGCTTTTATCCAAAGCGACTTACAAGTTTTGTACAACAAGACAGCAGGAAGGGTACAACTCTATCAGCTGAGTAACAATGTTCATCAAAGTGTTGAGTGCTACAGTGTAGCTTAGTATATTAGGACACGGGCCTTGAAGCGGATTTGTGCGGCAATGGGGAGCCAGTGCAGGTCCCTGAGAAGTGGGGTGACATGGGCTGACTTCGGTAGGTTTGAGATCAGGCAGGCCGCTGCGTTCTGAATGAGTTGAAGAGGCTTGGTGGCATGGAGAAGCAATGCGTTGCAGTAGTCGAGGCGGGAGATTACTGTTGATTGAATGAGGAGTTGGGTGGCTTCTTTTGTCAGGAAGGGGCGATTCCTTCTGACTTTGCTCAGGAGGAATCTGCAGGTTCTGGTTGTCGCTGCGATGGGAGCGGAGAAGTTCAAGTGGTCGTCAGCACAACACCAAGGTTCTTGGCGGTCTGTGATGCAGTCACAGTTTAATTCTCGATTGTGATGGAGTCTTTATTTAATAACATTGTTATCCTCTTGCCCTTGCTGTAGCTGCCATTGTTGTCCAGACACTTTTCTCCAGCCCTCCTCTGAAGACATGTATCCACTCCTCAGGCCCTCCCCCTCAATATTTGCAAAGACTAGCCAGTTAATTTTGTGCGGATGGTATTTAAGCACACACTAAATTATCAGATACTAAATAGATTTTGAACTCTTTGGAGTGCTACTCCTTTACCATAGCTGTCAACCCTACCGGTTTTTCCGGTATTCTCCTGTTTTTTCAACCCTCTTCACGCGCTGTTCACGGCTCACGGATTGGTACGTATTTTGTACTTATTATTTTTTACAAAATGGCTGCAATTCTCCTCGGTGACGACAGGTGGCAGCAGTGTAGATTAGACCGTTATCACAGGAAGTCAGACCGTTGCGACCCGAAGAAGAATAACAGCGACGCGACCGAATAAAGCTCAGAGCTCAGGGGAGAGAGTAGACTGATGCACCGAGGCGGACCGAGGGTGTCAAATCAACTTAGCCAGTGTCTCTTGATTGCCCACTCTGTGGCTTTTGTCTCTGGAACAAAAGGTTTGCAAATCTTCTGTGGATAAAACAATACAAATGCAGGAATGTGTAAATGTGTTGGTTGGTGAACAGCCATTTGCTCTGCGCCTCCACTGTCCCCTCCTGCCATTCCTCCACGGAGAGTATGCCTTCACTGACGCCCAATTTCTTGAATGCGATTTATACATATAAATTGATCCGTTTTAAAAGTTGTCGTGAATTGTCATGGTATGACAAATACAGTTACTGGTAACTCGCAGGCATTGCAGAGATATTGAGGAAAAACACAAAATCACATTGGCTTTTTTTCTATCTCATTTTTCTCTGTAGAATGAATGAATGAATGAATGAAAACTTTATTTAACAGATTGCAGAATGGGTACAATACAGTACGGCTCAATACAGACATACAGACATACAACACAGACATAATAGACACACACACTGTTCCAAAAATGATATTCCCATTTCCCACTGCTAAATTAATGACCATAGGTATTTTTTATAGCTTTTTCAGGAACATGGCATGTCTTTTTTTATCATGCATATCCTGTTACCAGGGGATGAAACTAACTTTTTGGCTTACCAGCCAACTGGCGAGTATCTGATTTTTTTTACCAGACAAACTGATTTTTTACCAGCCAAAAAAAATCGCTAATTGTGATAATTACTTCTTTGTATGTCTTTGTCTAAATTGATTTTCAATCATAGAAAAATCACACTGTGTCTCTACTCTTTAAAATATTTATTAGCATAAAACACTAATAACAGTCTCTACTCTTCACAATATTAGCATACAACATGTATTAATCACACTGTCTCTACTCTTCAAAATATTAGGATATCACATATTAACATGAAAGAGGGAACTATTCTGGACTGGGTTGGGCTGAACTAGGCAGTGAAAGATGCTGGGCTGGACTGGACTAGGTTGGACTGGTCTAGGTTGGACTGAGTTGGGCAGTGAAATAACCAAGCATTTCACTGTAATGTAATAGCTAAATAAAACAACTTGACTTGTTACATTTGCACTCTGGTTGTATGCCAAATGTATTCTGGTTGTACTGTACTTGTGCTGTAAGATGACAATACATTGGAACCGAATCGACAACGCTAGGGGTTCAGCAGGTGTATTCTGAATGCCAAGTATGACAACATCACCGTTGTGAAGGGCATATGGGCGAGTGGTGATATGGGGGGAAACCCGGTAATAATAAAATGTCACTCGGCTGCATTTAAGCAAAGCCGCTCAGTATAGTCCACTATGTTGAACGCGCGTTATGGTAGCTTGTTACATGCTAGGTAGCTAGCCGGCTAATGCTGGTTGACTTGTCATTCTCATCCGACTCGAAGGAGACGCGTCGCATGCTGTTGTTCGCCCCCATGTCAGACCGCACTGATATCCGAAAGCGACGACTCTACATGCAATTATTTTCATCCACTGATGTGTTTTTGTCTAAGTTTGTCTACGTTGTCAAGCCGGTGGCAGGAGTCTGTAGGTCCGCGCGCAGTGATCTGTCCACTTCCCCTAGATGGGCGGCATCTTCTAGAAAATGAGTGTTCATTGGAGGAGCTTAGAGCGCATCTGTACAACGATGATGTTCATTGGTTATGGTTGGATTGAGGCGCAAATGGGAGGAATCAAGGGGGGAGTCAGAGTTCGGCTTGTGCCAGTGAGCGAATCAGCAGATTGCAGAATGATTTTTTTGTTTTGTTTTGTAATTACTAGTACTCGCCAGACTGGCGAGTGCTCTTCATGAATTACTCGCCAAACGTAAAAAATACTCGCATTTGGCGAGTAAAGTGGCCTAATTTCCTCCCCTGCCTGTTATCTATATTTTTTTGCATTTTGCACAATCAATGCAGGCGTGACCACCTGCATTTCACTGTATGTGACAAATAAACCTCTTGATTCTTCTTGAGTTGTCGTATTAATATGTAGCCTACAGTGATGAAGGTATAAAGACACTGGTAATACATTGATTGATTGCTAACTTTAACAGATGGGTACAATACAGTATTGTGCAATACACAATTGTTAAGGGGATGCAGACCAGAGAAGGACTTCTTCCCCCATTTTCAATTCATCATAACATTTATGTATGAATTGTAAGATTTCAATAAATATGAACATGTTAATGCTACTACTACATAAACTGAATTTATACTGAATTTGTCTTACACTTAATGCAGGGATGTTCACAGCATTTCACTTTCAACCAGGTATCTGATTAATTTAATGTAGCAACTAGTTCACCCAGTCCGTGTTGGACTGATAAGTGGTTGCCTAGTGGAGATTTAGGATTCACTGACTGTGGACTGTAAGAAAAAAAGCTGCAAGAAAACGTCTGGCATCTATGGTTTCCAAATACTGTCAAATTACAGTAAAATCAAATGCATAAAATTACAACATTTATTTAATGGTTAATATTTTGATAAAAGGTAATTTACTGTATTTTTATAGCATTTACACTTTATACTTTAAACATTGATCTTAAGGCGATCACTAACTTTATTGCTTTTATCGTTATATATGCCTATGTTTGTGTACAGCACTTTGAGCTACATGACATGTATGAAAGGTGCTTTATAAATACTTACTTACTTACTTACTTACTTACTTACTTACTTACTTACTTACTTACTTACTTACTTAAAGTAGGAAAACAAAATAATACAGGTTTTGACCAGCAGATGGCAGCTACGAGGCAGCTCCATTGGGAGGGGGCGGGGCCGGGTGGGAGGGGGCGGGCTGATGGGGCGGGGCCAGGAAAAGGGGCGGGGCTAAAATGTGCACGTTTTAGCAAATCGTAATGTTGACAGCTATGCGTCCTTTACATTTACTTGACTAACCTTAGTAGTTTGCCTACTAACTACTAAGGTTAGTAGCCTAAGAAGTAACAGTACTTCTTCTACAGTACTTGCGTAACATTTCGGATTCAATTTACATTGAATCTACAATTTACATAATTTACCATACTTTTCAAGAATAACTTAGACTCCACTTCGGTTGTGTCTCTTTATCACCTGGCATCTATTTGTTTAAGTTACATTACTTTTTAGAAATCTGCAGTTGGTGAACGTTAAGCCTCAGTGTAATAACACTTTACTTCACATTTGCATTTTCACAAAAGTACCTTGAAAGGAAATGGAGCAGACATGTCGCAGACGGGCAAAATACAAGAGCTCCTCTCGGCTCTCAAGGACTACTCAGTCCTGTGTCATGATATCAAAGCAAAGAGCACTCTGTCAAGTTATATGATACGGAAAGAAAAGAAGAAGAAAAAATAAATAACAGTAAATCAGTGAGGTGAGGTAGAAGTAAAAGCGAAAGGCCTCTCCTCTGTCCTGATTCTCCTAGATCTATCTGCAGCCTTCGACACAGTCAACCACCAGATCCTCCTCGCGGCCCTCGCAGGAATGGGAGTGGCTGGCTCTGCGCTGACATGGTTGTCATCATACCTCAATGACCGCTCCTACCAAGTGTCATGGAGAGGGACCCTGTCGGCCACCCGCCCCCTGCGGACGGGTGTCCCCCAGGGCTCGGTTTTAGGACCCCTTCTCTTCTCCCTCTACACTAAATCACTGGGTAACATTATCACGTCTCATGGCTTCTCCTACCACTGTTATGCCGACGATACTCAACTCTTCCTCTCCTTCCCTCCCTCAGATATCCACGTCTCTGAGCGGATCTCGGCCTGTCTGTCCGACATCTCCGCCTGGATGACGACCAACCACCTCAAACTGAACCTAAGCAAAACAGAATTGCTCCACCTGCCGGCCAAATCCTCCCCCCTGACCGACCTTTCCATCACAGTCGAGAATGCAGCTGTGACCGCGTCCCCGACCGCCAAGAACCTTGGTGTTGTCCTCGACGACCAGTCGAACTTCTCTGCTCACATCGCAGCGACAACCAGAACCTGCCGATTCCTCCTGAGCAACGTCAGAAGGATACGCCCCTTCCTGACAAAAGAAGCCACCCAACTCCTCGTCCAATCAACAGTCATCTCCCGCCTCGACTACTGCAACGCACTGCTCGCTGGCCTCCCGGCCACTGCCACTAAGCCTCTTCAACTCATTCAGAACGCAGCGGCCCGCCTGATCTCAAACCTACCGAAGTCGGCCCATGTCACCCCACTTCTTAGGGACCTGCACTGGCTCCCCATTGCTGCACGAATCCGCTTCAAGGCCCTTGACCTAGCATACCGTGCGGCAAAGGGAACTGCTCCCGCCTACCTCCGGTCAATGGTCTCTAACTACACACCCTCAAGACCCCTACGCTCTGCATCTTCTGGCCGCCTCAGACCTACTCCTATCCAAGCTCCGGGAGGGTCATCAAAGAGAAGTCGCCTATTCTCAGTCCTTGCCCCACAATGGTGGAATGAACTACCCACCCCAGTTAGGACAGCCGAAACACGTCCAATCTTTCGCCGTCGACTAAAGACTCACTTCTTCAACCATTATCTGAATTAAAAAAAAAAAAAAAAAAAAAAAAAAAAATCTAACCCTAACTAACCATACTGTCATGCACTTGTCCTAATAAACTAACCTACACTGTAGCACTCAACACTTTGATGAACATTGTTACTCAGCTGATAGAGTTGTGCTCTTCCTGATGGCTTGTCGTACAGAACTTGTAAGTCGCTTTGGATAAAAGCGTCAGCTAAATGACTAAATGTAAAAAATGTAAATGTAAGTAGGAAATGCTCTGATATTGCCAAGAGCCTATGAGGGCTATCCGTCTTTAGAAGCTACTAGCAGAAAGAGCCAAGATTCAAGACTCAAGCCTCACCCGGTAGGTGGTCAAGGAATATAAGATAACTGATTGCCTGCTTACAATTGAACCCTTGCACTGAAGAACCATATAAGTCAGTTTTGAAATTCTTTGGACAGCCCATGTGTTTGCAGTTGTGAAATTAATCTAAATCACTTGGAGTGTAACTAAGTGACTTACACACAAGCACACTTACAGTAGTACACACACACACACACACACACACACACACACACACACACACACACACACACACACACACGCGCACACACACACACACACACACACACACACACACACACACACACACACACTGCTGCTAACATATACCTTGTATTCTATCTTGTATCTATTTGTATAGATAGAATATACATTATTATGTATTATGTTTCATTTATAGTTTATAGTTTTAGTTTATTTATAGTGTATTTAGTTTATACATATAGTTTATATTTATAGTTATAGTTTGTATAGATAGAATATACGTTGTGTATACTATGTTTACAAATCGACCACGATTGAGGAGCCGGGAAAAACAAGCATCTCACGTTTTTCTGAATGTATGTACATTTAAAAAAGCTGTGACAATACAATTATCTGAATCTGAATCTGAGTGTGAATGTGATTTATGAAATGACTCAACCTTGACTGTCTTTAACTATGAGTGAACACAAAACACAAATTTAACATCTTTAGATAATACAGTTTTAAAACATTATTGAAAACTTAAAACGGACTTACATGGAGGTACTCAATTGTAATTGGTAACATGATCTATATAAAAGAAGAAATAGGCATGTTCAGCTGATTTTCAATGTATAGGCAATACATTATAGATTATATAGATTATTATGGATTTATTCATTTATTGGATTTCTCCTCCATAGACCAGACTGTCTCATTTAACAAGGTTAAAAATACATTTTCCTCAAACGCGGCGTGATACTGACTTGTGAAAAGGAATTAGAATAATACCTGAGGGTATATGCTCGTTATACCATGGCTATGAACTAATCAGATTGCTTGATTTGAGCTACCCGTTTTATAATGTACAGTATATTACAGGTATCATATTTGCATTGGCCTTTTTAGTTGAATCAACTAAATAAGAGAGTCAATATGAGTTTACTTCACTCATATTTAGTTTATTGATTTACATTTACAGTAGGTGAACATTCTAAGCACATCTCTGGTAAGCACTAGGTTTTATAGGGGCAGTTCACCAGTTTACGGATTCCATAGAAATCGTTAGTTAACGATGATGCAACAACCAGGCAGCTTGGGGAGGATGCACATGGAGCCACGCATTCCTGGACGCCTGACTACTTTTACCAACGGATTTCCAGTTCCGCGTTCGCGCTCTGCGCTCTGATTGGCCACTGACGTTTCTGGTCACGCCAATCGTGTGACGCCTGTTTCTTTCACTGGTTAAGCTTAGGCACTCTTTCGAAGTTGGTTATGGTTAGAGTTTGTCTTAGAGCAGGGCGATAGAACACCAGCCCTGATTCCATACTCTAACCTTAATCAACTTCGAAAGAGTCGCCTAAGCTTAACCAGTGATAAACTAGGCGTTAGGTAGTTTGCTGCTGTTCAAGGCGGAAAGACGTCACGCGATTGGGCGCACATGTCACATGACCAGAAACGTCAGGGGCGAATCAGATCGCACCAGAAACGTCAGTGGCCAATCAAATCGCAGAACGCGAACGCGGAACTGGAAATCCGTTGGTAAAAGAATAGACGCTTCCTGGACAGGTGCACTCAGCAGGGATTGGATGAAGAGAAAGGAAAGGGGACCTTTCACAAGAGCACTTGTCTCTAACCGTTAGAGTAGGCTCTGAAAGGGGGACGAGACTCCGTTAGACAAGCCTAGGGAAAATATCACATTGGCCCATGATAGACTCCCCTCGGTGGAGTGGCCTCAGTGGGGGAGCTGAGTGCTTGCCCGATAGAGGTAGACGTTGTATGTAATTTTATGGGAAAGAAACCCCGTTCCGGGGGGAAGCGAAAACCCAGATATCTCAAGCCAATAAGGAATCCCTGGGGAAAATTATTCCCCGATTCCCCTAAAAGGGCAATTGAGCTGAGCTCCGGGAATGTGCCCTATAGAAAAATCCAAGCCTGCTTGCCTCAACGACTACCGCCCTGTAGCTCTCACCTCCATAGCCATGAAGTGCTTTGAGAAGCTAGTAAAGGGCTACATCTGCTCCTCCCTCCCCATCAACATGGACCCCCTGCAATTTGCATACCGCCCCAACAGGTCCACGGAGGACGCCATATCCCATGTGCTGCACACAGCAGCATCACACCTGGACAAGAGGCAGGGGAACTATGTGAGAATGCTATTCATCGACTACAGCTCGGCATTCAATACCATAGTCCCCTCCATACTCATAGCCAAGCTCAGGGACCTGGGCTTGGGCTATGACCTCTGCCAGTGGGTCTTGGACTTCCTGACTGGCAGACCCCAGGTGGTGAGAGCAGGCAACTGCACCTCCTCATCCATCACCCTCAACATAGGGGCCCCCCAGGGCTGTGTTCTGAGTCCCCTCCTCTACTCCCTGTACACACACGACTGTGTGGCTCAGCGGAGTAGCAATACAATCGTCAAATTTGCTGACGACACAGTGGTGGTGGGCCTGATCTCTGCCAACGACGAGAGGGCCTACCTGGAAGAGGTCAAGGTCCTGGCGGGATGGTGCCAGGAAAACAGCCTCTCCCTGAACGTCAGCAAAACAAAGGAGATGATTGTGGACTTCAGGAGGTCGGGGGTCAAGGACTACAGCCCCCTCAGCATCGACGGGGCACCGGTTGAGAGAGTCAACAGCTTCAAGTACCTCGGAGCCTACATATCCGAGGACTTGACATGGACCACACACATTAACAGTGTGGTGAAGAAGGCACGACAACGCCTCTACTTCCTCAGGCGCCTAAGGAAGTTCCAAGTCAGCCAGAAGATCCTTAAGAACTTCTACTCATGTACAATAGAGAGCATCTTGACCGGCAACATCACCTCCTGGTTTGGGAATAGCACTGCAAAAGACCAAAGCAGACTACAAAGAGTGACACGTTCAGCCGAACGCACAATTGGAGGGGGGCTCCCCACCCTCCAGAACATTTACTACAAGCGTTGCAAGGGCAAGGCTAAGAGAATCATTAAAGACTCCAGTCACCCGAACAACTGCCTCTTCGAACTGCTGCCGTCAGGCAAGCGATACAGGAGTCTCAAGGCGAGCACAGAAAGACTCAGAAGTAGCTTCTATCCCCAGGCCATCAGGCTGCTAAACGAACAATGAATGAACACTACACAACAACAACCACCAAACGCACATAGCACACACATCCACACGCACACACTCACTTTAAACAAACACACTGTAGCACCCACTCCACACACTTTATAGCACACACCCACTTTAAACAAACACACTGTAGCACCCACTCCCCACACTTTATATTTATGGATGAAGGATTGCACTACAACTCGTACACCTTACTGTAAATTGTACCTAAAATTGTACCTCATCCCATTTCTGCTTTGCACTAGATAGTACTGTACATTAGTACACTGCATAGTATTGTGTATTGTATATTATATGGTAACTCAGAACATTGTACATATGTCTATACCGAACACTGTGACCTCATTTTCTTCTTCTAAATTCATGCTATATTATGTTATTATGTTATTTGATACTATCTTGTCTAGCACAGTAACAGTAAGAAGCATTTTGTATGAAAGTATTCTGTACTTCTGTATGACAACTATTAAAGAACTTGAACTTGAGACATGGGGATAACTTATAATCATTATACTGACAACTCTTAATGAAATCTTGAGGTAGGTAGAATGAGAGCGTGTGTGAGTGTGTGCGTGCCGGTGCATCTGTGTACGTGTGTATGCACAGTCAGGGCCACATGCAAGACTACATGCAGGTATCCTGTAGATTTGTGTTTGGCACAAAGGGCCATCACATATGCGTGTACACTGAAACCTTTTTACATGGTGAATAAAACATTCCAGTTACTCTCACATCAGCGAGCCAAGGCCCACGCCAACAAGCCAATGTCCTACAGGCTGTGTTTGTTCTTTTCAGTTCCCCGTGTTTCGGCATTAAGGCTCTGAAGCATAAAGCATGCACAGTACCACCGTGCAATACAATCTGCTTCTAAGAATATTTAACATAGCACAGGCGACATGATGAACATGATATGACTGTGAGTTACTCACCAGGTTAGGTATGAGTGTGCAGCTAAGGGGCTATGCTGGAAACGTTGCATTGTGAATGAGAAGGCCTTTGTTCAAAAGAATAAAGACAGAGATATTTGAAAAGGGAGGTAAAGAAAAGGAAATTGGAATGAGGCAGAGCCAAAATAAAGCTGCCGTAATGGACAAGCAGCATTCCACCCCTAAGTGCTTTGACATCTTGCTGCCATAAATAAACGCTAACAGGGCCGGCTCTATTAGGCTAAACAAGGCCCTGTGTGTCCGTCCCAAGCCAGGAAGCACCCCCCTAATGGTACGCTAATGCCTTTATTGGATTACTCCGCCATCTCCTATTCCTATGCGTCACGACTACAGGATTTCAAAGGCCTTGCTAGCATTCAGTGGGATTTGATGGAATGGAGAGGCCTGCGCTGGATTGATATCAACCAGGCCTGAGATGACTGCAATTAAGATTATTTACAGATGAAGATTATACTCATCTCCGATTGCTAAATGCTTTTTTCGCCGACGGACTTTGTAGTATGTTTTGTGCACGCAAGCCGGATGCAGGAGATATGAGGGTATAACAGCACTTATGGAGTTATGATTGATATCGTAATGTCCTTATGCTATTAGACCGTTCGGCATGGGGTCTTGAGATTTACATGGCACTCTCTGGTAAATGTTAAGACATGTAAACATGCTGTGTTTAGATTAGAACTGTCACACTGTAGCAGTACTGTCACGCACATGTTAATAAAACAAAAGTAAATTAATTGTCTGTAGTTTCTATGTACCAAGCTATATTTATGTTCCCCTTTGTGCACATTCAATTGACAATCTCTAGCTTCTATTTATCAAGCAATATTCATGTTCCCTTACTTGTAAGTGAGTTGAATACCTTCAACAGAATCAAAGCCTTACGCACATTCAAATTCATATAGATTGAATACCCCAAATGCAGTTGAGTTTGAATAAAAATGCCAAACATACTGGCCCCTTTATCTTGGTGCACACCAAGACGAAAGGCATTTATCATCTCTCCATCATTTACATGGCTCTGGAGGTTGCAATTTCTAACCTGCATAATAGGGAAGCAATTACTGTGCAAATGGTGCAGATGGTGCAACAAATAAAGTACTTAAGAAAATGTTTTTTTCCATTAGCCAGACACTTTGGTCTGCATAAGGACCTTGGGGTAGGTGTCGTCCCCTATGGAAGTAGTGGGTTTGAGTGTGTGTGTGTGTGTGTGTGTGTGTGTGTGTGTGTGTGTGTGTGTGTGTGTGTGTGTGTGTGTGTGTGTGTGTGTGTGTGTGTGTGTGTGTGTGTGTGTGATGTGCATGGGCACAAGCATGTGTGTAGGCCATTAGTGACCTCATCTCTGAGCCTCACCAGTTCACTAAAGTGGGATTTTGAGGACCTCTCGGACAGCTTTTATGGCAAGACTGGGCAATGGCTAAAATGATGCAATAAACACACAAGCGTTTATTAACAGAAAGATATTCTGTTACGGAACCATTTGGATTCTGGTCGAGCAGGGATGCACGTATGCATCCCATGTGTCCTAGTGCTCTCGTCTAGCATTCCCAATGCCCTCTCCGCACACTCGCTAATGGATCCATTGAGTGTCCGATCGAGGAGGCCTCTCACACCCAGAGGAGTCGGCTGTAGTTGAGTTTGGCTAATGACAACACTGACGGGGTGGGGGCGGTTTCCCCCCGCTTTACCATCACCATCAGTCCAGTCCCAGGCGCCACGCCCACTCAGCCCCTCAGCTCTCTGTTTGAGAAGAACTGCTTCTGTTTTAATAAGGCGAATATGATATCGTCTCCCGCTGCTGACTTCTCTCTTTTCCTCTCCTGCTGCTGCCTCCCAACTCTCCAGAGGGTGTTTCAGAGCCACTTGACCAGATGCTCATGCATTTTTACCCCTGTCTCCCCCTGTCTCCCCCTCTGGCTGTAACAGGAGGGGCGCTGCCACTCAGTTCCCCTCCGTTTGTAACTTATAGTGGCAATTTCCCCCTCCTCGCACCTAAGCTGCAGTTCATGAGGTGCTCAGAGAAGTATCTTGCCTAGGTGTGCATTATTACTGTAGTAACTCATATTAAAGATACATTACAGACGCAGGAGGTGATAAAGATGTTCTCAGTGCCATCATGGCAGCAGTAAAAAATAAATAAATAAAAAGCCAGACTATATATTCTACCAGCACACCGTTAGCATGCCGCTGTGTTAGAGTCACCGATAGCAACACATGTGCAGTCAGACAGGTGTGCAAAACATAATGGCCTTGATAACGGTAAATCCCCCTATTAGCAAAATAAGACATTCATCTCTAGACAATGTCTCAGAAGTACAGTGTGTTATTTCTGAGTGTGGGGCGGAGAGGGCCAATGCCAGAGCAGCTGTTACCCTGAGGTCTTCTGAGGACTTCTGGGTAAACTTGTCCTAAATAACTGACAGCAGACTGATGGATGTACAACAGAGCTGGGGCTATTATTGGACACAAGGTGACTTCTGTGGGGCTATTTTCTCAATTCTCTTCGCAGCACTACTCTCATAACGGGTGCATCAAATGAACAGAGGAGACGAGACCTCAGAGAGGAGACATCCAGAA
The DNA here is from genome assembly GCF_963971535.1 of Notolepis coatsorum. Taxonomy (NCBI): domain Eukaryota; kingdom Metazoa; phylum Chordata; class Actinopteri; order Aulopiformes; family Paralepididae; genus Notolepis; species Notolepis coatsorum. The sequence goes on from NC_140167.1 coordinate 127,188,987, forward strand.
ATGGCTCAAACAAAAGATTAGCAGACTAGTCCTTGAAAAACAAAAGTAAAGTAAATCAACCAAGGAAAATGGTTCATGCTGGCTCTGGTGAAACAATGATTGGTTTTTAAGAACACTTAGGAGAGTGTCCTTTCCTGGGGCGTTGAATTCAAACCTTTATTTAAAGCTCGAAGAACCATTGAGGTTGCCCCCATTTACAATGACGTCAAGTGTACAGAGAAGTTCATATAAATAAAGACAAACACAGGTGAAGGTAAAGAAAAATCTGTTAAAACAGTTACACGTTGAATAAGGGTGGTTTGTGATCATGGTTTTAAGATGTCCATAGGTTAGGAGAGTACTGATCTTTAGGGTGTGTTGAAGATCGTTCCAAGCTCTAAAATAAAAAGCTGACTTTCCAAAGTTTGACAGTTTGATCTGAAAGTTGTAGGCCACGCATGCCAACTGTGGTCTGGTATAGTAGGGCACCTTCTCTTTTTCCACCTAAATTGTTCAATAAAATATGTTTCTGACAACATTTTAGGTGAAAAATAGGATATACAATTGCTGGATCTTAATTCATATTTGATCTGTAACACCTAGCCAAAATGCCGATATCACTTACAGCACCTTTAAGTGATTGTTTAATTAAGAAGTGCAACTTTTTTTTAATCAAATTTTATTAAGAAGTGCATCTTGTAGAGCATTAGAAAAGTTGTAGTTACAGAATCAGCAATCCAATACACAATAGTGTCGTCAGCATGAAGATGGACTTGACATCCCCTCAATGAAGAGACAATATCATTAAAGGTCCCGTTTCTTATAAATGGCCTTTTCCAGTGTTTAGCATTGTTTTATAGCAATGGGGGGTTAGTATCAATGGGTCTGTGTCTCTAATTACCATATTGGCGGATTGCTCTAATTCAGTTGAGTCAATCTCCTCTCCCAGTGAATTAGGTCATTCTGATTTGACTGTTTTGCTGACATGAATAAGGCACTGATCTGCATAACTAACGCCCCCTCTATGGTTGTAGCGACAGCAGAGCGAGTGGAAATACCTGCACTTCCTCAAGCGGGTTTGACAGAGAGGCAAAGAACGAGCGAGCGAGAGAGAGGGTGTTACGGACGGTGTCCTTATGTATATATATAGGGAGTTATGTATATTATCTGTTGTGTATATAGGCATGTTTTGTTTGTTGTTGTCTTTTGTCTCCCTCTTGTGTCTACATATCCCCATTCTCAGATGTCTCCCAGTTCCAGCAGTCAGCTGGTTGCAATAAGCATCTCACTCCAGCAACAGCAGCAGTGAAACGGCAACTGTGGCTGATCTGCAATCAACCTACACTCTCCCTTCATATATCCCATTGTGTGCCATGTTAGCTAGAGCTCTGTCTGTGTCTGTGGTGGTAACTATATCTTGTGTTGTTTGATGGTAGAGCTCTCTCTCTGGTTTGGGTAATAGAGTCGTGGCTCTTTAGAGTCCTTTTTGGTACCAGAGCTGGTTAAAGCTCTGTTTAGGGGCTTTGTGGTATCAGAGTTGGCTAAAGCTCTGTTTGAGTGCTTTGTGGTATCAGAGCTGGTTACAGCTCTGTTTCAGTTCTTTGTGGTATCAGAGCTGGTTAAAGCTATTTTTCTTTGTGCCTGTTTATCGTATTTTTCTCCTGCCTGTTGTACATTTCTGTGTGAGCACCAGCACCTGTACTTTTGGGCGTTCAGCGCCTGTAAAGGGGAGGGTGGGTTTTCATTTTCTTTGTGTATTTATACTATTTTGCATCGTTTCATTGTTTTAGTGTCACTGCACCCACACCTACCCTGTCTGTGGCCTTGTGTTGCGTCCCCTTACTGGGGTACATAACAGAGAGAGAGAGGAGCTTCTGTCGGGGAAACAAACACATGCATTTTACACAGAACCTGACCGTGCGGGGAAACAAACACACACACATTTTACACACAAACTTCCGATCCGTGCAATAATATTCACAGCGGTATATATTGTCATACGAAACAAGTTACCTATGCATTGTCCTGTGGGATTATGCCCCCCGGCGGCGAAATTAATTAGTATCCACCTCAATCTCTCCCCTCAATCTCTCTATGTCTCTCTCTGTCTGCCAGTCACTCAAATAGCTTATGGGCGGAGCCCAGCACAAACAGCTTGGAATCTTGAAGTCGAAAAAGTTAAGTATAAAATAAAATATAAAACATTTTTTTTGAAAAAAACTTTACAGACTCACAGGAATTGTGTAAAGTTGCCCAAATAGTGAAAGGAATAGCAATGCATGTCCCCTTTAATATAAATGGTAAAGAGGACAGGACTAAAAATGTATCCTTGTGGAACACGTTTGTTATTAGTGTTACGCACCCCAGTAAGGGGAAGCAACACAAGGCCACAGACAGGGTAGGTGAGGGTGCAGTGACACAAAGCCACAGAAACAATTTGCTAAATAGTATTTATTTCACAAAATCAAAACACAGCAACACAGAGAGCAAGGAGGACTTCCTAGTGGCACCAAATAAAATACAAAAGGAAATGAAAACCCACCCTCCCCTTTACAGGCGCTGAACGCCCAAAAGTACAGGTGGTGGTGCTCACTCTAAAGCTGGTGTCTTTAACCCATTCTGTGCCAACCACAAGTATAGTCGGGTTAACTCGCCATCGCTTGAGTGCCAATCACGAGTATAGTCGGGTTTTAATCGTTATTTCTTTTATTAGCGATATCCATTCATTTTTCATCCATCCAGCCTGACGTTATCATTGGGAATGGGTCTGAGCTCGCAAAGGGCAAATACCGCCGCCTATTGTCTGCCGGATAGTATTGCACATCATTGGATTGGATTGGCTGGGACTGTGCATCAAAAAAATTTGTCCGGTCCAGGTTTTACTTCTCGGGCATTCAGCTGGATACTATTGCATTGACTGGGGGACTGGGAGCATCGTGGATCATTGTGTTTTGGACTATAACGTTGGATCAATGGACAGATGTGAGGTAAGGCCTTTATGTTACGAATCTTGGGGTGAGGATGTGAGGTTCGCGCCGACCAAAGTACAGAGAAGCGATTTTTCAGACCCCGCTTCTCTTCGTACATGAGGACTCCTTTGCCTCCCCCGATCCCATGTGTAACGCTTCCCCCGGTCCTGTGGGACCAGCCGGCAACTCTCCACCCGGTTCGGTTGGTTTATAAGATTTTTTCTTCTTCCTGTTCCTTTCGGCCATGGTATTTTTTGTGAATTATGTGAATATGTACTGTTGGACTGTGGTGATTCCATGTACGGATAAAAAAAAATTAACCTAATTAACATTGTCATCTGCCATTTATGTTTGTTATGTCCGTTGTCGTTGTTGTTTCCATTTTGTTATATTTGTGTTCCCCTGTCTGTGTTTTGTAAATGTGTTTTAGTCTGTTGGTTTAGTCTGTTGGTCTCAGTTTGTTCTATTGTTATTGTTTTTCCCTGTGTACTCTGTGTTCTGTGCTCTGTGTTCTGTTAGTTTTGTCTACCACACCTGTGTCCTGTTTGTAATTACCTTTTGTGTTTGTATATTAAGTGTCTGGACCAGCAGAGACTTGCTGGTTCATTGTCTAAATGTTACCTGTGTATGTCAGTCATGTATCCTGTCTTGTGAGTAAAACATTGTTATCGTCACCACGCCGTCTCTTATCTGCTCATTTCTTTCTCTCGTATTCACTCTGCTATATGGGTTCCAATCACCATGCAGAGTAAGCGCACTCGTAACAGAATGAACCAGCCAAACCGGAACCCAGCAGAGAGGAAGGAAGACGGAGCAAGCTACGCGCTCTCTGCATCTTGGGCGCTTCGGTCCTGTGTGCCGGCCAGGCGGCCGCTCTGGGTCTGGCACCGTGGGACGGAGTGGCCAGCCCGGCGGTGCCGCTGACACTGGGTGCTATTGCCGCGGCCACTCCTGTGCCGGATCCCTGGGTGGGGAGTCGCCTGGTCCGCAGGGGAGCGTCTGGGAAGGGGCGCGGATCCCGATGCCACAGCCCCAGGGGGAGACAGGGTTCCCAGGACCGCAGGTCCTCCTCGCCGTCCTGGTCGGGGTCTCCTCATCCCTGGGGCGTCTATGCCAAATACAACGCCGTTCGGTTTCCGGGTTCCTCTGATTGGCCACTAAGCCCACGTGACCGCTCGCTAGCACGCCCCCCTTATCGCCCACTGCCGCGCTGTGAAGCGGAAGAGCCAGCGGGGCGACGCGAGGCGGTGGTTTCTCCCCGGCTCCGTGCACCGCTGACTCGGTCCAGCTCAAGCAGCAGCGGCCGTTTTCTTCCGAGGCGGCTTGTTCTTATGTGGCCGATAAGGGGGGCGTGCCATGTCGACCTGAACAATGGGGGATTAATAACATGACAACATTATCGATTCCAGTAATGTTAAAGTCATTAAGAAGATTGTTACGACCCCTGTGTGTCTAAGGGTAAAGGGCTGTAACATAACAGTTGGTTGACAGAAAATATGGACCACGTTTGTAAACAACAATGATATTTATTGAGATGCAAAGGAAGCACATGTAGCTCAAGGGTGAGCCCAGGCCAAAACAACAAACAAACACCACTATACTCCAAATAAACCAATCTAATCTATGGTAAAAGAAATTACATTACCTAAACTACCCTTACCTAACCAAAACAGGAGAAAACAATATCCAAAGGAAATGGCAGCTCACCCCATCTGTGCTTCCTGAGAAAGAGAGAAAAACACATTAATGATACATACAACAAAGGCAGAATATATACAAAAAAACAAACTATAGCTAACAATGCTCTCTCTGTGGCCATACACACACAAGGCAATTTCCACTAAGCACAAAGGCCAATAAACGTAATGCAAATGTCAAAGTCAATGTCACAAAGTAACAATAGGCCTAGCCTCATGCCAGAGTGAGAGAAAGACTGAAGTGAGAAGCCATGTTTTAACAGGGCCCCGTTCCTCGTACCTGGATAACTGAGTTAGCCGGATAACTTTCGGGTAATTCTGACTTAAGCCGGACTTTTCGATTCCCCGTACGTGGATTTTCCAAATCACCATGACAACAGATCCAAAAGTTTGAGCCTGGTCGAAAGCAGAGTTTAAGTTCAAGTTAGCCTGAACCATCGACACGCCCCCGCAAAGAAGTGACAGCCCGTTTCCTGAAATTATTCCCACAGTCTACGATCTGCATTATACCATTCTGAATTACGTTTTTGTGCTCCATTCTTCCAGAGGGGGCTTTTGAAATGTAAAATAGACCCAAAATGCTGATACTAAATTCACTTTGTCCTAAATAATGCACGTTATATATATACCGTGGCGCTCGCTCGTGCGATGTACACATTATGTGGTTATTTTAATTGTAACTGGGATTAAGATGTCTGATGAGATGCGCTGTTTGACGGATTTGAGAAATTGAATGAGCCGTTGACGTCACATTAATGAATGAGGATAAAGAGATAAAACTTCCTTCAAAACAAAGAATATTCTAAACACGGGTCTCTCGTTCATTAATGTATAAACAATGAATTTATCCCATCTGGCACAGTGGCTCAGCGTTAGTGCTCAATCCTGGCAACTCGGCGACCGGGGTTCGAATCCCCGTGTTTCCAATATAATTTTTTTGAATATAATATTAATGATTATACGCCAAAGTAGCCTGGTTTTAAGTTAAAATATTATAAATCTACATGCATTGAGGATGTCATTCTTTATATAGCTCTCAACGTGCACCAAATTGAATTATTCCTATATTGCAAAAAGAAGGAAAAGACTAGGGTCTCGAACCCCGGTCGTCTGCGTGAAAGTCAAAAGAACAACCCGTTAGACCACATTGGAGATAATTAAAGATCGACTATACATCAATCAATGGGTAAGAGAGCCGTATCGTAATTCTATATAACAGTTTAACTAATTATTTTCGCTAGCAAGATCTCATTTGATTATTCAATCCAGCAGGCAAGTTTAAAGAAATATAATCTGATTGATTGAGGTAATGAGGGACTTAGAATTAGCCTATAGATAACGCATTTAACTTGTCGGCGAGGCGATTGAGCCGTATTGCAATCTGTCAATAAAGTCTTAAATCAATTAATCAATCAATGCCGTTAGAGAATCAGGATCTCTGCCATCGATACGTGCTGGCTTTTCACCTAAAGCGGCCGCGCGCACTTAGCCTGAGTCTCAAGTCTGAATCGAGTTAACGAGACTGAATCCACCTTCGAGGAACAGGAAAATCCCGGCTTCGAACATCGGGTTAACTGAATCTGGATAATGACATCTTGATCGACTTAGTTGAACCAGGTACGAGAAACAGGGCCCAGGTGTGTGGTGATCCATGATTGGGTGGTGTTGATTGAGTGTTGGAGTCTGGAAAACCATCCACCAATCGGTGCTGTGCTGCTATAATGGAAGGGCAGGCCTGGCAGGGACCAATGGTGGAGGACAGGTGGAGGGAACAATGGCTGGAGGGAGGAAAGAAAAATGGAGAACACACACACATGGAGACACACACTGGGGAATATATACATTGGGATGTAACAAAGATTAACTTGGCTAACCAGCTAAACTAATTCTAGCTAACGTTAGCTTACTTAGCAGGATGACACACATTTTCATTATTTGTCCGTAGCTAATGTTAGCTAGCAAAGTTGTCTAGTCCCTACTAGCCGCCCATATGATAATGACACGTTAGCTAGCTAGCTAAGTACACTAATCTAATACTGTTGGGTTAACACACTCTCCCTCTTACATTGTTGGATGCATTAATGATTATTTGTGAATCATTTAGCTAGTGAAGTTATATGTATGTAGCTATCTAAATGTAGAGGAGTTACATAACCTTTAGTTTAGGTTAATGGTTTTCTCAACCGATCAGTAACATTAGGTAGACCACATTAATTGTTTACTCACAATATATAGTTGAAAAAATGCTGGTACAAACTGATTCAGTCTTAATCTATATGTCTCAACATGATTGAGACATTTATGGCTCAGATGAATTATATTATGCACAAACATTTAGATGACACTGTTTCACAAGCATGCCTCTTTTTTACAGTTTCAGTGATATTACTGAACAGTCATATAGCTACATTTTGTATCAAACTTATTTAATTTTGGGCAGAGTATGGATTGCAGCAGCTAATTTCACTAATTAGTGCACCTTCTTGGTTGTGGAGGTGAGCTAATTCGTGAAATCAGCTGATGTATGGTATAGGTTGAAACACAAACCAGCATACACTCGGACCAAAATAGAAAATAAAGCTAAGAAAACAAAATGTAATGTTTCTTTTTTCTTGGTCTGACCATTAAAGTAACTTTAATTTAAAGTGTTTAAATTTTTTTTATTTTGGTTTTGCAGAGAAGACACCCACAATAGCTGGAGAATTATTCCAAACTGACTTCTGCTTCACAGAAAAGAAAGCTGGAGACCAGTCACCTCCAATAGCAAGCAACTGAAGATGGACAGCTTACCACCCAAGCATGTGTCTCAGGCCACAGTGGACAAAGCTGTGTTAAAGTGCCACTTGCAGGTTAAACCCCACTTACTTTGACGAGTGCAGAAAGCCATTTCCTTGATCCAAATGGACGCCTTACAAGACGAAAATGGGTTTAATCGTCGGAGAGACTTTGATGGACCTCTACTACTGCATTTTTGGTTGAAACAAAGGTAGTTATAAGGTTTTTAATGTCGTAAAAAAACTACATTTACCACTAGGCAGCCTGTTGTTCAGTACAGCAGCGTTATTGGCTGTCGCCTTATGCCCGTCACGGGTCATAGTACCAAGCTGGCTAGCTAACATTAACGTTACCCCGCTAACGTTAGCATTATGTCTACTGTCGTGAACCATTTTAAATCGGGGCATGTAGAAGAGTTTCGGGAACGAGTCAAATGTGCAGGTCCTCTTCTCAGACCTGTGGGACAAAGCACTGCACGCATCATGCCGAATAGCAAGCTACACGTCACGGCATGTTGATAGCACGATAGTAGCCCCTTTCGTGACTGATGCACTCGGTGCACTCGGTGCATCACAGTCACGAAACGGGCTACCACGATAGCTAACTAACGTTACCGTTACAAGCTCAAACACCTTATAACTACTACTACTGTCGTGTCCATAAGTTCCCTGGCAGAATACTTTGTTTGTGATGACAAAGATATACAGGAGTTAGGAGTTTCGAGAATGTCGGCTACTCGGCTAGCAAGCTAACTTAGCTAACTTAGCTACTAACGTTATATACACAATATGTACAACGACACAATGATTTACATTAGTATTTACAAATATGGTAACGTGGTTGTGCCTTTTACAAATAGTGGTTAGCTTTAGAGATAAATGGCTATGATCACGGAGCAATAGTGTTAGGTGAAACAGATACTAGATCCTCGGCTAGCCTAGTAGTAACAAGAAGGCTCCTTGCTTCCTGCCACTACCTGTGTGTGATTCTCAGCGCCCCTCGCTGCCCTGATACAGTAGAAGCCCTTAGAAGTCAGGCATTTACTGCTACTCTGCCACTACTTCACAACTCTGATTTTGTGACTCCTATTGTTCTCGACCGGGCCAGATTTCACACCTCCACGGCTGGGGAGATTTTCATCTTACATTTTTATTTGTCCCAAATGTCCCAGCCCCATCCGATTTCTTAGATTTTTTCACTGTTTATTTATCATACATTGCAACACTAATATATGGTCAGTACGCCAAGTCAGACTGCCCATATAAAAATTATCTTGGGGGTCTGAGGGCAGTAGCCCCCGACCCCCTCCCTGGGGAAGCACTTAAATTAAGTACCAGCCCCCGAAAATTAACACCTGAGTGAGTTCTAAAGTGACATTGGAGTGGTAGATGAGTGGCAGTGGGGACGTGATTCTCGAGGGCTTCTACTGTACCTTGTGTGACGTCATCATTAAGATGACACACGCACGCTATGAAACATCGATTAAAATATGCATGTGCGTGGTGGTTGTGGTTGGGCGGACACAATGTTTGATAAAAACGCTAAAACTGGGTCAATTTCAATTTTTTCCCCCCTCTTCATGAAAGTCACTGTTGGCCTAGTCCACATTGTTTTTGAACAAAAATACAACATGCAAGTTGGCCTTTAAGATACATAGTTCAAGGACTCGAACCGTATAGTGTTGTTGAGTTGCCATCATTCAAAAACCTGATAAATGGTTTGCGACCAAGCACTAACGTCATTACGAGGCCCACTGTCCGCTCGAAGATCAGCAAAGCTGCTCAAACCATGAAAGACAAAGTCACTGCTGCTATGAGTGAAGTTGAATGGATCACGACAACAACAGATTGCTGGACAGCCCGATGAAGAAGTTCCATTGGGGTAACCGCTCACTGGATCGACACTGAAAGCTTTGAAATGCGTTCTGCTGCACTTGCCTGCAGAAGACTGAAGGGCTCCCATACTTTCAATTTTTTGACCAGTGCCTTAAAGGACATTCACTTGGAGTACAAAATCTGCATTATGCTGTGGTTAATATTGTGATATTATTCAGGGTACTCCAGTATTCTGTCTTTAATATTGTGATATTATTCAAGGTACTCCAGTATTCTGTCTTTAATATTGTGATATTATTCATGCTGTGATGTGAATGCCGTCCATGTTAGTTTACCTTCATTGGAGAAGTGCATTAAATAATTTTAATGCAAAAAAAGTGTCCTCTGTTCTTTCATTTCAGCATTGTCTATCGCAGAACACATTCCATTGTGGGCAGAGTGTATGCTTGGTTTCATTCCAGCCTTGCGTAAACACCAGCTGATGATTTCACTAATTGGCTCACCTCTTCAACTAACTCACCTGGTGCAATGTGTAGTTAAAATGAAAACTTGGGCGACGATGGAATGAGTTTGAGGTCTATCCCTTTAAAAAAAAATACTTTAACTTTTTAGTACTTAAGTACATTTAAAAGTAGGACTTTTTTACTTTTACTCAAGTGTGTTTTTAGCCAGATACTCTGACTTTTACTTGAGTCAGATTTTGAGACAGTACCCATACTTCCACTTAAGTATAATTTCTGGGTACTTTGTACATGTTGACTGCAAGCAAGTCATTGATAAGCGACGGGTGTATTAGACCCATAGCCATAATTTAAGATATAGTTTAAGCGTTCGCAAATATCCCCGTCCTCCCATTGATTAAAGCGGTGGCAATAATTTGACCTAATTTGGTCATATGGACGTGGCTCTGACTTAGTTAACATCAGGTCACCTACGTGAAGCAAAATGTAGACACAGGGTATCTTCCTGTCCTCAATGTCCCTGTGTGTGAAACAAAAGATTAATACACAAGAAAGAATCACCATAGGCTGGGTGACACAAGGGAAACAAATATACAAAGGGTTAATACAGAAATGTACAACAAACTATAAAGAACACCAAAACACAATGAAATGAACCAGAGCTTTCACCAGCTCTACCAAATGTACCTCTAAAGAACCAGAGCTTTTACCTCTGAAGAGCCACTGCTCTATATCCCCAATAACCAGAACACAGAGTGCTATAGTAGCACATTAACACTTTCCGTGCCAGTCCTATATACCCTGTCGCGTGCCCCCGCTCTATTCAATGACAGAGCGCTCACATTTGTGAACGCATAAACTATATCTTAAATTATGGCTATGTGTCTAATACGACCGTCGCTTATCAATGACTTGTTTGCAGTCAACATTGTCGAAACGGATTGTTCTTTAATCAGTTCATTTCCGTTTTATACCATTTTGAAAAACGCTCGTTTTTTGAAACGTTCAAAAAAAAATCTGCAGGAATCGTGCTTTACTGTAATACACAACACACGTAATTGTTAGGCCTATTTATGAATAGTTTTCAAATAAACGCTAGATTATCGATAGTATATGTGTACTTATGCACGCTATAAAAGCGGGCTGAAAAATCCATTATCTTATTTCCTGATCAGCTACACACACTCACAGCCACACACACACATATGGGACACGTTGATATATAGGTGAAAACAGCTCTGATTATCCCAATACTGGTAAAATAGATTCCTTTTTTTTTTATCCACTTTTTCTCCCATTTTCTATATTTTTCTCCCATCCCAATTTCGTATCATCCAATTCAACCCTCCCCTGTCACGAACGCTGTTTCTTGCCTCCCACAAGCCGGCTGCAATGTGGACTAAGTCATACATAGCACAAGTCCCCTCCGGTACTTGAGGTAACAGCAGTCGCATCTTTTCACCTGCGCAGCTCGATCTCTCAGTGTCGAGGAGTAACGCGTGGGAGGCTCACGCTGCCCCCGACACTTCCTGATTCTACTGCGCAGGCGCACCAACCGACTTGTAGGAGTCGCTTGTTCACAACGTTCGATCCCCACCCTTCAGTTTCCCTCCCCGTAATACGGCCAATGTGTATTACTGCGGATGACCAGCTAAACTGAAAACAATGTGGAGAGCTGGATTCGAACACGCGAATCCTAGCGTCTCCACACTGGTGGCGAGTGCCTTGCCCACTACACCACCTAGCCGCCCTGTAAAATAGATTCCTTACCTCAGATCAGATGTTCTCCAAAAATATTATTCCAATTCCTGATCGCCATTCCAAATATCGATCGTGTTTATTGATCCAACGCTGGGTGGTCGAAAGACATATTCCACGCTGTTCTGATGGTGGGCAATGACTGGGATCATCTCCGGTTACTTGCCTGACAAGTAAAATGTGGAATCCGGACAATTTTTTCCCCATGTGTTTCATTCAATCCAATCCAATGGGGTGCAGTACCATCCGGAGAAACGATAGGGGGCAGTATTTTCCCTGTTCGAGCTCAGACAGATCCCCACTGGTAACGTGAGGCTATATTGATGAAACATTTATGGAAATTGATAAAAAAAATTATTACAATTAAAGAAAACAAGATTTCTTGTCGGCTGGCACTCAAAGTGTTAACACAGAGAGACACCCACCACCACAATGAGCCAAATGAGCTAACTAACACTGCACACAATGGGGATATATAAAGGGAGAGTGGATGTTGATTGCAGATCAGCTTCAGCTGCCGTTGCACTGGGGTGAGTTGCTGATTGACCAGCTGCTGCTGTAACTGGGAGACACCTGAGAATGGGATATGTTACACAGGAGGGAGACAAAAACAGAACAACCAAAACATGCCTATATACACAACAGATAACATACATAACCCCCATATATATATACATAAGGACAGGGTCCGTAACACTAGCAAGACTGGACACTCGTCAACTTCACACAAATTAATAATTCTGAAACCAATCACAAGCATTTCAATCAAAGCCAATATAAGAGTAATCAATTGTATCAAATGCATTTTGACAGATCTATGAAAAGGGCAGCACAATGTTTCTTATTGTCTAAAGTGGATACTGTAGTGGCTACTGGGACATAATTCACGTCATCCTAGCCTTAGGTGGTGTTGACTACATCTCCCGTGATCCTTAGCGGGGGATGACGTAGTTAAAGTGAGACGAATGAAAGATGAATGTGAGTGTTGTTGTGCGACAGTAGAGTGCGTATTAAAATAGTATTATTGCATCGGAACACGACTCCGTTTTCACTATTATTACCTGCATTCCTACATTGGTGACCCTGACGTTTCTCCTGGACGTATTTCGGAGATTACATTGAACATGCCTGATGAACAACAGAACGCGGATCGCGGCACTTTGAACGCCGTTTCACTCAAGCTGCCGGAGTTTTGGGAGCGGAGCACCAACGCTTGGTTTGCACAGGCTGAAGCCCAATTCGCTCTGAGGGACATTACCGCGGACGCCACAAAGTACTACTATGTGGTAGCAGCCCTGACGAACTCAACTGCGGCGAGAGTGGTGAGTTTGCTGGAAAACCCACCTACACACGACAAATATGTGGCTATAAAAACACACCTGAAGGAGGCTTTCGGTCTGTCTGAATCTGACCGTGCTCGCCAGCTTCTCTCTCTACCTGGATTGGGTGACTCAAAGCCCTCTGAATTGATGGATCACATGTTAGCTCTGCTGGGGGACCATGGGCCATGTTTTCTATTTAAGGAGCTTTTCTTGCAACAACTGCCAGACTATGTGCGTTTACCTATGGCTAATTCCATCAAAACTGACTTTCGCCAGCTAGCTAGGGAAGCGGATGTATTTTTCTCAGCTGGGAAGAGGTGTGTGGCAGCATCAGCCTACACCGTTGATGAGCAGGGGTTCCAGCCACTCTCTATCTCTGCCGCGGCTATGCCCCGCCGGGTGAGGCCGTCGGGGTTGTGTTTTTACCACGCAAAGTTTGGGAACAAAGCTAAAAAGTGTTTGCCACCTTGTAACTACGGGGGGTCGGGAAACGCACTGGCTGCCACTCATTAGCAGCCGTGAGTGTTGGCCATCCTGTAGGCTTGCTGTACGTCACCGACTCACTCTCCGGCCGCCATTTTTTATGTGACACGGGTGCCCAGGTGAGCGTGTTGCCGGCGTCCACTCAGGATTTTCACTCAGCGAGACGGGGCCCTGCCCTTGAAGCTGCCAATGGCAGTGCGATCCCTACATTTGGCAAACGCACCGTGGCATTGTGTTTTGCTGACCAGCGTTTCAGCTGGGATTTTGTGTTGGCCAAGGTGTCTACTCCCCTCCTAGGCGCTGACTTTCTCTGCGCCAACAGTCTCTTGGTAGACGTGGGGAATCGCCGGCTCGTCAATGCTGAGACTTTTGGCTCCTTAGCATGTGAGCGCAGTGACACGGCCACAATGACACTGTCCAGCGCCGTCGCGCCCACTGATGATTTCTCCCGCCTCCTGTTGGAGTTCTCGGACATCACAACACCCACCTTCTCGTCCGCGGCCACTAAGCATGGAGTCGTGCATTACATCTCCACGGAGGGCCCGCCAGTACATGCTAGGGCTCGTCGTCTCGACCCACACAAGCTCACCATCGCTAGGAATGAGTTTGCCTCCATGGAGGCACTGGGCATCGTTCGTCGGTCCGACAGTCCTTGGGCCTCGCCGCTCCATCTCGTTCCAAAGGCCAACGGCGGCTGGCGTCCGTGTGGCGACTACCGGCGCCTTAATGACGCCACTACACCTGATCGTTACCCGGTTCCACACATACAAGATTTTTCAGCCCACCTGGCTGGAGCGTCTGTTTTTTCAAAGGTGGATCTGGTGAGAGGATACCACCAGGTGCCGGTTAGCCCTCAGGACATCCCCAAGACGGCAGTTATAACCCCATTCGGGCTCTTTGAATTTTTGAGGATGCCTTTTGGCCTCAAAAATGCGGCTCAGACCTTTCAGAGGTTAATGGACGCCATGCTGCGCAACCTGTCTTTCGTGTTCGTCTACCTAGACGATATCCTGGTAGCCAGCACGTCCAAGGCGGAACACCTAACACACCTCCGACTCCTCTTCAGTCGCCTCAGAGAGCATGGATTAATCATCAACCCAGCAAAGTGTCAGTTTGGTCTGCCTGCCATGGACTTCCTTGGCCACCACATCACTACTGCTGGAGCGGTCCCATTACCAGTAAAGGTGGAAGCCACGCCCTACCACGGTTAGGGCCTTGCAGGAGTTCCTGGGGATGGTGAATTTCTACCATCGGTTCATCCCTCAGGCTGCCCACCTAATGCACCCCCTGTATGGGGCTCTCAAGGGCAAGACTCCCAAGCATGCCATCGCCTGGTCCGACGACATGTCAAAGGCGTTCTCGGATACCAAGGAGGCCCTTGCGAGTGCAACCATGCTGACGCACCCCGTGCCTGAGGCTCTTGTGGCATTGACAACTGATGCCTCGGATTATGCCGTTGGAGGCGTATATGAACAGTTGGTCGAGGGCATTTGGCAACCCCTGGCGTTCTTCAGCCGACAGCTCCGTTCTAGCGAACAGAAGTACAGCACCTTTGACCGTGAGCTCCTCGCCCTGTATTTGGCGGTCAGACATTTCCGTTTCCTGCTGGAGGCTCGCCCTTTCACTGTTTTTGTTGACCACAAACCATTAATTTTTGCTATGTCGAAGGTGTCTGAACCGTGGTCTGCCAGGCAACAGCGCCATCTGGCTTTCATCTCTGAGTTCACCACTGACATCCAGCATGTGGCGGGGAAGGACAACCCCGTGGCTGACTGCCTCTCGCGGGCCGCCATTGGTGCTGTCCACCTGGGAATTGATTACGCCCGTATGGCTGCGGATCAGGTTTCAGACCCAGACATCCAGGCATGCAGGACGGCGGTTACTGGCCTCCAGTTGGCGGACGTCCCCTTCGTTGATGATGGCACGACGCTGCTATGTGATATATCTATGGCGCAGCCAAGGCCAGTTGTTCCACGGGCATGGAGACGACAAGTTTTCGACGCTATCCATGGCCTTTCGCACCCGGGCAGGAAACCATCACAGCGCCTAATGGCAGCAAAATTCGTCTGGCCCAGGATGAAGGTTGACATTGGAGGTTGGGTCAAGACCTGCATGGCATGCCAACGCGCGAAGGTCCATCGACATGTTAAAGCCCCGTTGGAGCGGTTTGATGTGCCTGAGAGGCGTTTTGACCACATCAACGTGGATCTGGTGGGACCCCTTCCTCCCTCCAGGGGGTACACTCACCTTCTGACGATGGTGGACAGGACCACCCGTTGGCCGGAGGCTGTCCCACTCACTGCGACTACTACAGCTGACGTGGCTCGCGCATTCATCGGTACCTGGGTCACCCGGTTCGGTGTTCCCTCTGATCTGTCCTCTGACCGAGGGGCCCAATTCACTTCCGCGTTATGGACTTCCATTACCCAGCAGTTGGGTGTCTCCCTCCACCGCACTACGGCTTACCATCCACAGGCCAATGGCCTGTGTGAACGTTTTCACCGATCGATGAAAGCTGCTCTCAAGGCCGATCTTCGAGGCGACACCTGGGTCGACAGACTTCCTTGGGTGATGCTGGGGCTCCGTACTGCACCTAAGGAGGACCTTCTTTCATCTTCAGCTGAGCTGGTATACGGCCAACCCCTCCGTGTCCCAGGGGATTTTCTTCCCTGTGTTACGGCCTCCTGGTCAGCACTGGAACAGCGGGATGCTCTGCTGGACAAGGCCAAGGCTTTCTTGCCCATCCCCACCTCGTGCCACGGCGTTCCAAGGGTGCGTGTCCCGCCTGATCTGCAAGCAGCGGGGTACGTGTTTATCCGCTGCGACGCCCATCGAGGCCCCCTACAGCCACCCTACGATGGTCCTTACCGGGTTGTGAAGGCAGGCGATAAGACCTTCGTCGTTGACATGGGGGGGAGGGAAGAACGGATCTCGGTGGATCGCCTGAAGCCTGCTCATCTGGATTTGGACCGCCCCATTGAGTTGGCCCAACCGCCCCGCCGCGGTCGGCCCCCTGGTAGGGCAGTCCCGACGCCTACTCTAGCTACGGCGGACCCCCGGACCTGCCCTCCGAGGCCTGTTCAGGGCCAGCCTACTGCTTTACCACTGCCTCGGGTTCCTGTGCCTGCCCAGGGGTACCGGAGTCGTTTTGGGCGGGTCGTCAGAGCCCCTGGACGGTTTTTGGGGCCAGTTCTTGTGAATTCTGGGGGGACGTGTGTAGTGGCTACTGGGACATAATTCACGTCATCCTAGCCTTAGGTGGTGTTGACTACATCTCCCGTGATCCTTAGCGGGGGATGACGTAGTTAAAGTGAGACGAATGAAAGATGAATGTGAGTGTTGTTGTGCGACAGTAGAGTGCGTATTAAAATAGTATTATTGCATCGGAACACGACTCCGTTTTCACTATTATTACCTGCATTCCTACAATACCATATTATTTGTAACTAATGCTGAAATAGTGCCGTGATTAGTTCTAAATCTAGATTGGTGCACACTTAATACAGAGTGAATGGAAAGCCTTGAGTTGGTTTTCAGGATTCCAGGATTCAATTTATATCACAATATCAATCTGGTGGATGTGCGGTAATGTTCCTCAAGGGCTTGTGCGTAACAGGATAGAAAAAAAGGATTTAAAATGTTGTTTTATTCTTTGTAACCCTCTTAGACCTAATTTTGTCTTTTTAGGGGGGGGGGGGGCGTCTGTATATAGAAGTGGTATATGTGACTCGCCGTGACCAAAACCGATTTGATCCGCAAAGGGGGAGGTGCTCTGAAATGAACAAATGTCTTGCTGTCCAGAAAATCCCAATAATCGAAATCTTGATTTTTTTTACATATTTGAATTGTCATTAATCTGTTCCATTATTTGCCCTTAGTTGCAAACTTAAATACAACTTGTAAATGAGGTAATTATTGCTATAATAGTTCCACAAATTTTCTTTCAATTGAGGATAAAAAACTACACGAGCGGGCTTGGGCCTGTCCACAGGGGGCAAGTACATGTACTTAATAGGTGTTAACACACAGACGTCATTATTTAGCTCTCCTTTCTCAGAGAGAGAATAACACACTATTAATACACTATCTTAATGTTATAAGTTATAAGCAACGTAACGCAGTGTCTAAAAAAAAGATTAAAAAAAAGAGGCCTTGACGGCCGTTATAAAACGCGTGTTTTAACTTAATTAAAAACCATTAAAACACAGTTCGAATTTTATGAGCGAACGAATTTCGTTAGGGTGCATTTTTTCCAACCTAATGGCTAAAAGTAAATTAATTTAATACGGAAACGGAGTGATAAAAAATGGCTTTTTCATCGGAGCGAGAGATTATTATTATTGTGGGGGCCCTGATGTAAACTATTTTCTGCGCTGGCATTCAGCACGGAATCTGTTAATACAGTTAAAAGTAAGTTGTTGTTGTTGTTGTTGTTGTGTCTTTCACTACCACACTACATGTATTTACATCTAAATACATCTAAATGCTTAACTGTTACTGTCTGGACGTTATGAATGCGCGCAGCACCGTGTATCCCTCCTGTCTGGACGTTATGAATGCGCGCAGCACCGTGTATCCCTCCTGTCTGGACGTTATGAATGCGCGCAGCACCGTGTATCCCTCCTGTCTGGACGTTATGAATGCGCGCAGCACCGTGTATCCCTCCTGTCTGGACGTTATGAATGCGCGCAGCACCGTGTATCCCTCCTGTCTGGACGTTATGAATGTGAATGTGCGCAGCACCGTGTATAGGCAGGGGAGATGAGGCGCACGTTAACCCTTTCACTGCCACACTACAGAAGCGCTTAGTAATGCTTCGCCTCAAAGCCGTTTCTGGCCGAATTAGTCATCGAATCTTTAATTTTTTTTTAATTCTTATTCAGAGGTATTTCGTCGAGATTTCATAATGTGTAATGTGGCATGCTATTACTGTTAATCCTTTCACTACCACACTACAGAAGGTTAACCTTTCACTACCACACTACAGAAGGTTAACCTTTCACTACCACACTACAGAAGGTTAACCTTTCACTACCACACTACAGAAGGTTAACCCTTTCACTACCACACTACAGAAGGTTAACCTTTCACTACCACACTACAGAAGGTTAACCATTTCACTACCACACTACTGAAGGTTAACCCTTTCACTACAACACCACAGAAGGTTAACCTTTCACTACCACACTACTGAAGGTTAACCCTTTCACTACAACACCACAGAAGGTTAACCTTTCACTACCACACTACAGAAGGTTAACCTTTCACTACCACACTACAGAAGGTTAACCCTTTCACTACCACACTACAGAAGGTTAACCTTTTCACTACCACACTACAGAAGGTTAACCCTTTCACTACCACACTACTGAAGGTTAACCTTTCACTACCACACTACAGAAGGTTAACCTTTCACTACCACACTAATTTTTTAATAAACTATCATGACTTTTCCTTTTTGTTGTGTTTGCAGTCACCAGACTCATTGTAATAACAAAGAGCCTCAGACTGGAAAGCTGCCAGGTGTTAATTGCCCTAGAGAGAGGGGGGCCATGGATTACAATGACTTCTGGGTAGTGTTGTAGTTGTTTCACTATTGTCACCGAATAGCCTGCTCGTCTCTTGAAGGCTATTATCTCTGAATACGTTTTGTGATAATCACCATGAATCATAGGAAGTAGCTTGCAAAGTATCCCACCAAAATGTTCAAGTGATGGCTTATTTTGAAGGTATGAATCTGTACTTTCATAATATGTAAAAAAAAAAAATTAAGATCCCTCAACATGACCCTGAAGTCCATACCTGGTCACATATACCGTCTGTAAGCTAGGAACCTGAAAATGTATTTGAGATGCAGCTCAAATTGTGTCAAGTTTTTCCAGTGATAAATCTGTAAAAAAAACATTGGACCTCCTTCTTGAACATGTTCGTAAGTATCTTTGTAAAAAGTTTGTACTAACACATTTAAGAAAAATTCCTGAACATGTGAAACGGTCTTCGTGGCCAAAATCATCGCAGCTTGGTTCCCATGAATGAAAAATGTCACTCATTCTTAAACTGGAAGTCCATTAAATGGACAGCAACAGTACATTCTATTATTTGAATGACTTGTTTTAGTAGGAGATTGCTGATAATGCGGTGCCCCCCTGGTTCATGACCACAGACGGAGCAGGAGGTGGCCTTGAGAGCCAAGCGTGCAGTTGTTCCGTATTGACACTACTAAATAAGATGTCACGCTAAGTTCTACAGTATGACTACTATAGGGCATCGCATATCCATTATATTTCCTAATAAAGAATTAGAATAATATAAGCCTACTGTAACAATGCATTATGCACGTATACAGTGTGTGTGTGTGTGTACATGGCCGCCTAGTTATAGTTGAAAGTGGGGGTGCAAGATTATTAAGTGACAGGCAACGGGTGGTTTGGAGTTTTTTTTTAATTTAATGAACACCTGTACGTGCAATTTCCTGCAATATAGAGCCTTCAATATTGACCAATAAAGCTGCTCTTTTCTATGGGGGTAGATTTCTATCAAAAATAAACTAACGCAAAAGTAGAATCCACAATCGTAAAAACTATCCACACATGTGTTTCGTAAATCATAAGGACACGCTTGATCTGCTTAGATTTACGTATGGAATTCTAAAAACACGCTTGATCTGCTGAGATTTTCGTACGGAATTCTAAAAACACGCTTGATCTGCTTAGATTTACGTACGGAATTCTAAGGACACGCTTGATCAGCTTGGAGTTACGTACGGAATTTTTAGACAAATATTTCGTTGTTTTTCCTCGTGTGGATTCATGTGTGAGGCTTCTTCTTCTTCGGCGCTACCGAACACGGCCCAATGTGTGAGGCTCATGAGCGCTACAAGTGGCCAAAATCGCACATTATCTTTTAAGAACCCAAAGTCAGCGACAGTGGCTCAGGAGGTAGAGCAGTCGTGTGGCAATCCGTAGGTTCCGGGTTCGATGCCCGCTCCTCCTGGGCAGCGTGTCGATGTGTCCTTGAGCAAGACACTTAACTAGGGTTGGGCACCGAGAACCGGTTCTAATAGGAACCGGTTCCTAACTTCTGGTTCTGGAACCGGAAGTAACATATTTGCATTTCGATTCTTAATTTCGATTATTTAAAAAAAAAATATATATATATATATATTTTTTTTACTTTGTTAATTAATACCCTAGTTACAGTACAGCAACCAAATTAAACTGTATCAAGTCAACTGACAATGTGAATAGTATGAAAAAAATGTAAGATTAAAAAAAATAAATGAAATTCTCCTGCGAAATAAGCTGTGACCTGTTTTGACCTGCACCTCAAAGAATCGGAACCGAGAATCGTTTAGAACAGGAATCGAAATGGAGAATTGGAATCGGAACCGGAATCGTTCAAATCCAAACGATGCCCAACCCTACACTTAACCCCTAATTGCTCCCGATGAGCAGGTTGGCACCGTGCATGGTTGCCTCTGCCGTCGGTGTGTGAATATGTGAGTGAATGGGTAAAAATGTGAGTAACAAATTGTAAAGCGCTTTGGATAAAAGCGATATATAAAAAAGCAGCCATTTACATTTATTGCAAACATTGAAAGACCGGAGTCTCCTCAGGAAGAACAGCCTGCTCTGTCCCTTCCTGTAGAGGGCCTCTGTGTTGTCAGACCAGTCCAGTTTATTATTCAGGTGTACCCCAAGGAACTTATATGACTCCACCCCCTCCACCTCATCCCCTCGGATGGTGATGGGAATCAGGGGGGGCCTCTTCTTGGGGTGGTTGCTGTCACTCCAATAATTGTAATAATTGCTGTATCAAATATGAAAGATATTAATAATAATAATCATGATAATCATACAGATATGTTATATCATTTGAAAGCCCTAGTTGTTATCTTCAAAATGGTACTATATATTTACTTTGAGCATTTATTTTCATAATGGAATGTTGATGCTTAGGGCTAAAGATAATGTGCGATTTTGGCCACTTGTAGCGCTCATGAGCCGAACACACATCAGGCCGTGTTCGGTAGCGCAGAAGAAGAAGAAGCTTCACACACGAATCCACATGAGGAAAAACAGCAAAATATTTGTCTCAAAATTCCGTACGTAACTCCAAGCTGATCAAGCGTGTCCTTAGAATTCCGTACGTAAATCTAAGCAGATCAAGCGTGTTTTTAGAATTCCATATGTAAATCTAAGCAGATCAAGCGTTTTTTGGGAATTCCGTACGTAAATCTAAGCAGATCAAGCATGTCCTTATGATTTACGAAACACAAATTGAGAGGTGTGTGTGTGTGGATCGTTTTTACGATTGTGGATTCTACTTTTGCGTTTGTTTATTTTTGATAGAAATCTACCCCCATACTTTTCACTATAAAGCTCAGTTTATATTGCAGTATGAAGGTTTATATAGGTTTATGAAAATAAATAGGAAATATAGGTTTTTCAAGGTGTATATAATATAAAATATTGGTGGATGACAGCATCTACTCATAGTCATCTCAGAGGAGGAGGATAACAGAGAGAGAGTGTGTTAGGAGCTGAGATGAGGCTGTGCTGTTATCATCAACTGCTGATAGCCACAGCGTTTGTTTGGGGTAAGTTAATATCAACATTGCCGTTGCTATAGTGATCTGGGTCAAATAGCTGTGGTCAAAGACAGCGCATCACATAGTAACGAGGAGAGGGGCGGGCCTGTCGTTGCTATGGAGAGAATAATATAATGTGAGTTATTCCGGGTGTAAGTTAGATTCAAATTCGACGTACAGACGAGAATAGCTTGATCAGAGACTTTGAACCGATTTCCCTCGCAGGGAGGGGGGAGGGGAGGACTGAAGTGCCACAATGACAGGCTTTTGGGATAACAGCTAGGCCGCGATGACCACAGAGAAAGGAGAGATCATTAGAATAATGAATTTAGTTTCTTCCCAATACTTTTCAAGGACAATACAGAACTGGTTTCCATCGGTTTACGAGGTTTTGTTTATGGAATAAACAAAAAATGTCCAAGAAATGTATGAAGTTGCCAGTGTCGAATTATTATGATTACGGATTGCATTAAAGGGGAATGACAAAGATTGTACAGCCAGTATGAGAAGGTCGACGTCGGAGAGAGAAATAATGCAGGAACTACACGAACACAGATGAAGAGGTGATATAAGGCTGATTATGATCAAAATCCAACAAGTATGATAGCCAATTACTATAATAATAATATATGAATCTATATATACACTATATATATACTGTATATTGATTTAAGCATGCTTTTTATGGGTGCTTAGTAGGGCTGACCCCCATTAGTCGAATAGTCAACTAATCGATCGAAAGGAGCCGTAGTCGACTGCCAACCTCTTAGTTGAATGCAAAAAAAATATTATTATAATTTGTATTTATTTTTATTTGTATCATTCTTTCCAAAAGCAAAGAGGCCTAGAAGTGTGGCTAACGCTAATGGCATGCATACCAGAGGCTAACTGGCCTAAGAAAACAGGCACAGAGGCACTGAAAGAGGATTTCACCCATCTAATGAACACACTAGACTAGACAAATATCAAGATGTATCCATCAGTGGACAATTGCATGCTTTTGCAGAGAACAAGAAGCCTTCCGTCGACTCCTTCAGACATTAAGCACCCCGACAGCCCAAATGGAATGATAAAAAAAAAATATTATACTTATTTTCTTTTCATAGTCGACTAATAAGTCGACTATCGGCTAATTTCGGCGATTACAAGTCGACTATACAAATCCTTAGTCGGGGACCACCAATAAAGCTGCTCTTTTCACTTTAAAGCTCAGTTAATGTTGCACTATATATTAAATTAGTTTTTCATTGTTTTCTGTACTTTCTGCAGTGAGTTTTTTTTACTATCCATAGAATAATGGAATGTGTGATTCTCTTTTCAAGAATAACTAAAAAAAAAAAAAAAAAAATCTGCTTTTCCGACAGTGAGGTTCGAACTGGAAGAGTCTGCGCTCTAAAACACTTAAAAGAACATGATCCAAGTATTTGTGGCTTAATTTGTAGGGGTTCGATTCAACCTCACAACGATTCGATTTGATTATGATTATTCAGGCAACGATTCAATGCATCATGAGATCTCTTCATTTGACCACGATTCGATTAGATTTGATACCTTTTTTGATTAATTTTCTATCAGTTAATTCCCCCAAAAATGTTGAATATACAAATGTGGCTGGGGGAACTGATTCACTCAGCATGAATGGACTATAGGTCAATAAAAACAATACACATATTATTTTATTATTTTGATTATAATCGAATATATAAACATATTCAAATCGATGCATCAAATCGAACACATTAGAATCGATGCATTTTGATTAATCGATGCATCGTTACACCCCTATTAATTTGTTATCCCTAGTCAGAAAATGCTATGGGAATCATATAAAAATCTGTATACATTTTTGGAACCAAACCCATAATAATCCATAAGAATCCTATAGGATTCTTATAGAACTGTCTCAAAATCCTATGGGATCCTAAAGGATTCCTATAGGGTTCCAAAAACATATAGATTCTATCATTCATTCTACACTAAGGAGAGCAATACACTTGTGAATACACTGGCAGTTGAAGGAAAATGGACATCGGAAATCAGTTTTTTATTTCCTGTTCTGTAAAAGTCTTGTCCAATGTAATGTTTTGTGTGGACCCCAGGAAGACTAGTTGTTGTCATGCAACAGCTAATGGGGATCCTAATAAACTCAAACTCTAATGGGCTTCGATCTACCAGGTAGCTAGCTAGTCAAACACACAAACACTGGTTGTTACTAGCTAGCTAGCAAATGTGAGCTAACCGCTAGCTAACATAAAGAGTGACCTGTAATTCAATGCAGTGGAAATGAAGAGAAGGTGATGATTATAAATGTGTTTTATTGTATTGAGTGGTAGAAGTAAAGACATGTCTAACATAGCACACGTTTGCTCCCCCATGTTCAATTGTGGGGATGCACCTGCTCCACTTGCTCCATTGCTCAGGCGCCCATGTGTGTGTGTGTGTGTGTGTGTGTGTGTGTGTGTGTGTGTGTGTGTGTGTGTGTGTGTGTGTGTGTGTGTGTGTATGCGCTGAGTGCATCTGCCTAATGCATCATCACCAAGCCGTTTCTCCACTGGCTCTTAGACGTGCAATGTAATAAATAAATAAAACTAACAATACAGTCTATTCCACTATAGCTACATCCACTCGATTGTGTTTAGTTCTTATTTATTTATTTTCGGACATGATTCGTTGAGTCATGACTATAAATGTAAAACATAATTGTTAATAGGGCTGCAACTAATGACTAATTTTGGTAGTCGACTAATCTGTCGATTATTTTTTCGATTAGTCGACTAATCGAAAAACAATTATATACATTTTTTAATTTTTTTTGCACTACCTATCTTTGTGAAAGTGGCTTCTCAGCTCTGGTCCAGCTGAAGACAGAGCAGAGGAACAGATTGGACATTGAGCATGACCTCAGAGTTGCTTTGAGACTCTTGGGGGGGACCAAAGAGTCCAAACAACATCCCCAGTTATCCCATTAGTTCCCCCAAACTTACTGTCGGTCTGTTATGTTAAGCTAAGAAGTCTTCAGCTGGCTGGACCAGAGCTGAGAAACCACTTTCACAAAGATAGGTAGTGCAAAAAAAATGTAAAATTATAATAATATTTTTTTTGAATGACTAATCGACGCAACAATTCCTCGTCAGCGATTTTTTATAATCGATGTCGTCGATTATGTCGACTAATCGTTGCAGCCCTAATTGTTAATGATACAAATATTGTCATTTATTATCATTATAATTATTTCATTCTGTGGATGTCTGTAGAATCGAAGTAACCACAATCCCCAAGGACTTCTCCCAAATGAAGCCATTAAAAACTCGGGTGCACACCAATACAGTACATCCAGACATAGTCTGATTTATTTTTAATATAATTATAATTATGTAATGTGAAAACATGGGCGCACACCGGTCTGTCCAACTGACGACTGCCTTTTCGAGTTCGTAAATCCTACGAAGGAATTTACAAAAAGAAGAAGAAGTTTGTAAATCGAGTTACAAAGGAATTTCTTGGTAACTTTCTCGTAAGTCCGTTCGAGAATGAGGACCATTGTGTTTTAGCTAGGCGCCCATTACAATTTTACCATTTCTTACACATATTTGGTGCAAAATAAAAAAATGTATCAATACTTTCTCCCATCCCAATTTTAGTCGTTATGCCAATTGTCCCCTCCCCTTCCTGGTCATTGCTCGCATGTGCCCCCCACTGGTCAGTCTAGGTAGCCCTGAAGTCTATCAGATGCTTCCTCCGAGACATAGGAGACAGCCAGCAGCATCCTTTCACCTGCCAGTGCGGACTCTCATTGGTGAGGTGTAATGTGTGGGAGGTCACACTACCCTCACCATCTCCCTCCCTTGCTGTGCAGGCGCCCTGACCGACCTGTAGGAGTCGCTGTTTACAACGACCAGAATACTGTTACGAGGTAGAGGGGAAAAGTAGAACCCAATATGCGGAAAGATAGGAGAGCACCGAAACTGCAGAATGACTGATAAATGGAGGAAACGGAGACGGCAGAATTCGTGTAGATAATGACTATTTATTGAGGTTCACCAAGCACTACACGAAACAGTAAACACAGCCTTGCTGGTACAAAAACAAAAAGACTAGAGCACAAACAAACGAAAGTAAAGGGCGCAAACGAACTGACATAAGAAACAATAAACTGGAGAACATAAAACAAACAGGCAAAAACAAACACTACACTTACTAGAACCAAGGGGGAGCAACGATGTGGGCAGGAAACAGGTAACAGGAGGAAATGATGCCACAACGAGGAAAGGGAGACACAAGCATATATACCCTGACTAATTAACATTGGCAACACCTGGTCAGGGCAGTCTAACACAAAATTAACAAACTAAACACAAGCAAAGATTACAACAACATCAGACAGGAGAGAACATCACACCAGGGAAGGGAACGACAACAATGACAACAATGACAACACAGACCACGAAATCACACCAATCATACTATTAATTATCTGAATAACATTAGTCAATATGTTAAATGTGCTAGCCTGCACCATCTGCTGGTGACCACTAGAGGGTGGTATGGTATGAGACCCCCCCCCCCCCCACTAACGGGCGGCTTCCAGACGCTCAATAACGTCCGGGAATGGGCGAGGCAGGAGGGCGAGGACCCAGAGAACTGGGGCCGGGAGCCCGAGCAAAGAACCCAGGAGGGTCATAGCAGCCAGGGGGCCTGAAAATGGGTGCAGAGGCTCGGAGAGGGGGGATGGGGACAGAGGCCCGGAGAGGGGGGGTGGGGACGGGAACAGAGGCCCGGAGAGGGGGACTGGACCCGGGGACAGAGGCCCGACGAGGGGGGGTGGGGATGGGTGCAGAGACCCGGAGAGGGGGGCTGAAGCTGGGAACAGAGGCCCGACGAGGGGGGGTGGGGACGGGGACAGAGGACCGGATAGGGGAGGCGGGGAGAGAAACAGGGAGCCGGTCAGGCGACCTGGAGCCAAGGGGCAAGGGTAAGGACCCCGGAGCAGGATCCCGAACGAGGTACCCTCCCGTCGCCGGACTAGGAACCAGGAGAGCCGGCACGGAGGTGCGACGGCGACGACCCCCGGAATAGGATCCAGCGCAGACCACAGCGAAGACCACGGTGAGGACCAGGGCGCCGATCACGGAGTAGGGCTGGACCAGAGGGGAAGCCGGGACAAGTCGAGGAGCCAGGGATCGGCGTAGCAGCCCGACCAGGCGTAGAGGCTGGGCTGATCGTGGAGGCCGGACCAGTTGAGGCGACGGGGCGTGGCGTGGAGGCCGGACCGGTTGTGGCGACGAGGTGTGGCGTGGAGGCTGGAAGGGGACGGCGGCAGCCGGCGTTGCAACCGGACCAGGCATAGAGGCTGGGCTGGGTGTGGAGGCCGGACCAGTTGTGGCGATGAGGTGTGGCGTGGAGGCTGGAAGGGGACGGCAGCAGCCGGTGTTGCAGCCGGACCAGGTGTAGAGACTGAGCTGGGCGTTGAAGCTGGACCAGCTGTGGAGGCCTTGTTAGCAATACTAGCCTGAGCCTCGCCAGACCTCCGAGCCTTGCTAACTCTCGGAGGTCTGCAAGCTGCGGGAGCTAGGCTAACTGTGGGGCCTGGACACTGCTAGCTGGGGAGAACTGATTAGCTTCAGGAGTTAGGCTAACAGTGAGCTTTATGCTAGTTGGTTGAATCTGGCTAGCTACAGAGCCTAAGCTAGCAGTGGGAACTGTGCTAGCTGGGGAGGCCTGGCTAGCTGCAGGAACAATGTTAGCTGGGGAGGCCTGGCTAGCTGCAGAGCCTAAGCTAGCAGTGGGGACTGTGCTAGCTGGGGAGGTCTGGCTAGCTGCAGGAACAATGCCAGCTGGGAGGGCCTGGCTAGCTGCAGAAGCTAAGCTAGCAGTGGGGGCTGGGTTAGCTGTGGAAGCCTGGCTAGCTGCATAGCCTAAGCTAGCAGTGGGGACTGTGCTAGCTGGGGAGGCCTGGCTAGCTGAAGAGCCTAAGCTAGCAGTGGGGACTGTGCTAGCTGGGGAGGCCTGGCTAGCTGCAGGAACAATGCTAGCTGGGAGGGCCTGGCTAGCTGCAGAGGCTAAGCTAACAGTAGGGGCTGGGTTAGCTGTAGATGCCTGGCTAGCTGATTAGCCTAAGCTAGCAGTGGGGACTGTGCTAGCTGGGGAGGCCTGGCTAGCTGCAGGAACAATGCTAGCTGGGAAAACCTGGTTAGCTTCAGGAGCTAGGCTAACCGTGAGGGTTATGCTAGCTGGTTGAACCTGGCTAGCTGCAGGACCACGAATACCACATAGATCAGAGGCTGGGGGGCAATTATGCTTCTCCATGAGGATTGGTCGGCCAGCCTCCCCATCTCTGCCTCCTGATCTGGATTCTGGTCCACTACGGATTGGATAGTTTTAAACAAAAATACCCATTTGGCTGGGGTGTAGCTAGCCATATCGCCCTCCATCAGCTTAAGGAGCCCACTCATAGTGCCTTTCAATCTGTCAGCTGGGTTCAGCAATGGTGGCGTCATTCTGTTATGACAGGGGTAGGCAACCCTAGGCACGCATGCCTGCATAGGCACGCGGGGGCATTTGCATAGGCACAGGGGGTAGCAGTAAAAAAAAATAATTTTTTTATTTATTTTTTTGCTTTGAAATATTATAGAGAAATATTTTGCACTGTTGTCGCATTTATCTTGTTGAAATCCTCCCACAGGTTCTTTTTACTACCACATTTAATTGAGACCCTTTATTTGTTTATTATTTCAATTTAGCTGGAAATACATTGCTACATCATTCAGTAACATTTGCAGAGCCTTATAACAAAAACATTATTATGGTCACCGTTGTGACCAGTGGGATTAATCAACAAATTGTATTATTTATTTTTCTATTTCATTGAACATTGCACATGTTAAAAGCAATTTTTTTTACTCAAAATGTGAGTATTACCAAGTCAACTTGTGTTCTTAAAACAATGACAATAAACATAGTTTTATTAGGTTGAAATAATGTGGTTGTGTACTTATTTTTCTGTTAACTTATTATGGATTGAAAACTGAAAACCTTAATGCACAGTAACTGAACTCAATATTTTTAAGTTCTGCTAACTTATTATTATTTTTTTTTTACAGTGTAGTCTTGCGACCAATCAAAACTTATTTACACGATATACCTCACATTCACCCTCCATTCACATCCTGGGCCCTGTTTCTTGTACCTGGTTCAACTAAGTCGATCAAGATGTCATTATCCAGCTTCAGTTAACCCGATGTTCGAAGCCGGGATTTTCCTGTTCCTCGAAGGTGGATTCAGTCTCGTTAACTCAAGCCAGACTTGCGACTCAGGCTAAATGCGCGCGGCCGCTTCAGGCGAAAAGCCAGCACGTATCGATGGCAGAGATCCTGATTCTCTAACGGCATTGATTGATTAATTGATTTAAAACTTTATTGACAGATTGCAATACGGCTCAATCGCCTCGCCGACAAGTTAAATGCGTTATCTATAGGCTAATTTTAAGTCCCTCATTACCTCAATCAATCAGATTATATTTCTTTAAACTTGCCTGCTGGATTGAATAATCAAATGAGATCTTGCTAGCGAAAATAATTAGTTAAACTTATACAGAATTACGATACGGCTCTCTTACCCATTGATTGATGTATAGTCGATATTTAACTTATCTCCAATGTGGTCTAACGGGTTGTTGTTTTGACTATCACGCAGACGACCGGGGTTCGAGACCCTAGTCTTTTCCTTCTTTTTGCAATATAGGAATAATTCAATTTGGTGCACGTTGAGAGCTATATAAAGAATGACATCCTCAATGCATGTAGATTTATAATATTTTAACTTAAAACCAGGCTACTTTGGCGTATAATCATTAATATTATATTCAAAAAAATCATATTGGAAACACCGGGTTTTGAACCCCGGTCGCTGGGTTGGCAGGCTTGAGCACTACCGCTGCACCACTGTGCCAGATGGGATAAATTCATTGTTTATACATTAATGAACGAGAGACCCGTGTTTAGAATATCCTTTGTTTTGAATGAAGTTTATCTCTTTATCCTCATTCATTAATGAGACGTCAACGGCTCATTCAATTTCTCAAATCCGTCAAACAGCGCATCTCATCAGACATCTTAATCCCAGTTACAATTAAAATAACCACATAATGTGTACATCGCACGAGCGAGCGCCACGGTATATATAACGTGCATTATTTAGGACAAAGTGAATTTAGTATCAGCATTTTGGGTCTATTTTACATTTCAAAAGACCCCTCTGGAAGAATGGAGCACAAGAACGTAATTCAGAATGGTATAACGCAGATCCTAGGCTGTGGGAATAATTTCAGGAAACGAGCTGTCACTTTCTTTGCGGGGGCGTGGCTCTGCGTGATCCGGCTAACTTGAACTTGAACTCTGCTTTCGACCAGGCT
Organism: Notolepis coatsorum; assembly: GCF_963971535.1. Lineage (NCBI taxonomy): Eukaryota > Metazoa > Chordata > Actinopteri > Aulopiformes > Paralepididae > Notolepis > Notolepis coatsorum. Next base: position 127,219,266 of record NC_140167.1, read on the forward strand.
CAAACTTTTGGATCTGTTGTCATGGTGATTTGGAAAATCCACGTACATGGAACCGGAAAGTCCGGCTAACTCAGTTATCCAGTTAAAGTTATCCGGCTAACTCAGTTATCCAGGTACAAGAAACAGGGCCCGGGTGTTCTACTGGTGTTCTCCATTAGGCCTGTAGGTGGAGCTATGACAGCACACGTACAGTACACACACCGATGGTGTGTGATGTGTCCAAAAATGAATGGGCAAATGTGAGTGAAATGGTCGCACTGTATGCAGCTGTTTGTCTGCATTGCATTCCCCCCCCCAACTCAGATTTAGGGTTGATACAACCATCATAATAATATTGTTAATAATAACAATAACAATAAGGATGTAATAATGTAAAAATTATCATTAAAAATACCTGATTATGAGAAAAAAAAATTACGATGCATGGAATATTGTTGAGGCACACTAGTTACAACTATATTTCAAACAGGCACTCCATGTCAAAAAGGTTGCTGACCCCTGTGTTACGAGGTAGAAGGGAAAAGTAGAACCCAATATGCGGAATGATAGGAGAGCACCGAAACTGCAGAATGACTGGTAAATGGAGGAAACGGAGACGGCAGAATTTTTGTAGATAATAACTCTTTACTGAGGTTCACCAAGCACTACATGAAACAGACAATAAACACAGCCTTGCTGGTACGAAAACAAAAAGACTAGAGCACAAACAAACGAAAGTAAAGGGCGCAATCAAACTGACATAAGAAACAATAAACTGGATAACGTAAAACAAACAGGCAAAAACAAACACTACCCTTACTAGAACCAAGGGGGAGCAACGACGTGGGCAGGAAACAGGTAACAGGAGGAAATGACGCCACGACGAGGAAAGGGAGACACAAACATATATACCCTGACTAATTAACATTGGCAACACCTGGGCCCTCATTCATCAACGTGTTCTACGCACAGCAGGGCTCTACAGTGCGACCATATTGCTTGCATATGCCCCTAAAAATATGTGTGTGCGAACCTGAAAAATCAATTACTCGCACACCGTGCGAGTGCAGATTACAGCCTCATTTGTTCTTTTTTTTCTCCGCTGCGAGAATCGTTAAAAAACTACAAGTCCCACAGTTCACAGCCGCATAAACGTTCCAATCACAGTAGAGTTTCCTGTGGTCACGTGACTGGAAACTGAAAGTAACGATCAGCGTCACTGTCTGAGTCAGACAATACAGCCATGTCGAAGCCCATTCATTTTTATTTTGCACGAAAGATACCGGAGAAAGTGAAGTCAGTGTATTGCACTACCAAAGCTAACTAGCATGTCCCATATGCTCTGTAAATAACTATGTACAGATACCGAGATGTCACTCCATGTTACCTGTTACCTGTTACTGCACAATGTTGTTTCTTCTTTTGATTCTATTATATGTACCACTGTATTGCACATCGTTGCGGGCAAGACCACCCGCATTTCATTGTATACCTGTATGCCGTGACAATTAAAACTCTTGACTTGACTTGACTTGACTTGTCAGGCAAGGCAGCTCATGTTACAGAGGTGATGGTTAACATTAACCAAGATACTGACGCTAGCCAGCATGCTAGCGAAGTTGGCCAAGCTAGCGAGGCTACACCCACTACTACACCCACTGTAGCACCCAATGTAGCCACTGTAGCTATTTTTCTAGAAGAGCAACACTAGCTCCCCCCTCTACTGATGGCCCTGGTTGTAAAGCCAGTGTCTCCTTTTTGTTCAATGTCACTGCCTTTCTTATTAGGCCTAGTTGTTGGCTACAACTTTGCCACAGTAGGCATTAATCACTTAATTAATAGTTCAAATGTCTGTGTCCCATTCCCGTTTGCACACACAGATGATACACACACACGCACACAGTGGGCCAGTGACTTTGGTGGTATGTGCTATTGCACAGATGTGTCCCGTTCCCGTTTGCACATGCACGCACAGTACAAATATATATTTATTTTTGAAAAAAAAAAAAAAAATTATTTGTTACTTGAAATATTTTCACTGTGCTCCTAAATATTTTTGGGTGCTCCTAAATTTCTTTGTGTGCTCCTAAATTTTTTCATTTAGGAGCACCTGTGCCCCTAGTGAAAATTTTTAGCGTAGAGCCCTGCACAGATCTGTGCTTACCCTGTGCGTACAATCATTTCTAAGCAAAGAGTGGGATTCATCAATTTCGATTTGAACTTGACTCCGTGCTTACATCTACGCACAGGTCAGACCACACTTACCTGACGCCCAGTGGTAGAATATATTATTACACAAGGAAATGAGCTTCTGTGCATAATAACACTGGCATGTTCTGTACGAACCGTAGTTCATTATAGTTCATTGTAAAATAGCAACAGTAGTGTAATTATGGTCAAAACCCTATAAATAGCATTTGGAATAATAGATCTTTCTCTCAGAATGAATGCAGCATGGTTTATATAGCGTTATCGGAATATACGGGGTGTAGGCTACTGACTGACTGCGCTCCGCGTAGCTTGATTGATTGATTGATTGAAAAGTTTATTAACAGATTGCAGAATGGGTACAGTACAGTACAGCTCAGTACATACAATTGTTAATTGGGGATGCAGACCAACTTTCGTCTTGTTTACATCAGGGTCCCCCATATTCAATTCATCATAAATCATAAAGCTCAACTCGTTATTATTTTGCGCACAGACCGCCGAAACACGGGAACGTTTTGATTATATTTAAAAGGCTTTACGTTAAACGAAACAAGTGGAATTTCGAAGCTGTAAGCAGAATAAGTCATATGAATATAGTGTTCTTCCCCCTTTTTACTGTATAAGAAAGAATAGAAAACGCATTGCAATGACACCATGCAGATAGTGGACAGACTATGTATATGATGGGATTCAAGTTCGCGTTTTTGTTGCTCATAGGCATGCTGTCAGAGTATGATATCTTAATCAAACATTCTAGAACATTTGTCGTCACAGATCATGTCCTAATAGAACATAGGCTATGGCATGGATCGTGATATTGTGTGGACTGTAATTATTACTGTACCGGTACCACCCATTGTGACAACAGCCTTGTGAGTCCCGCACACAAACATGATGGAATTCAAGTTCATGTATTGAAAGGCATGCCTACATCATACATGCAGTGAGATTCATTGTTCTTGTATATGCTCTCTATTATTGTTTATATAGGCTACCCAATACTGACATCAAAATAGATTGTAGTATGCCTCTAGAAATCATATGCAGCAGGTAGAAAATTGACGGGAGATCCATCGCGATTTGGAATAGAATTGAGGAGAACTTTAATCCCTGGGTATCAATCAAACAACACGGGAAAAGGCAGTCATATTCCAGCGCGGTCTTTATTAGCCGACAACAAAATAGATGCCTCTAAAAATCATATAGCCAATCGAACACAACTAATAAAGGCATTCATATTACAGCACGGTTATAATGACACACAACCAACGCCAAACAGTGGTCAACGAACGGTCTTTATTAGTATTCTGAGCTGTCCAGGCAGAATTGCAGCAATGGTCTTAGGGAGCCGTTGATATCTGACATCACCGTTTACAAGTCCGCCTTTTATTATTTATCCCATAATACGCGATAGTGTCTTCTTGGTTCGACAGCAGTGAACAATCTTCGTGGAGTTTCTCAGGGTTCCGCTCGGGTCAGTCCATTATTTCACATCCCATGGGGGGTGTTTCCTCATTTTCATGACCATATATGGATAATCATGCACGAGCATTGACGGTAGAACAAAGTGGTATTCATCAACACGGAGGAGCATAGAGCCTGCGTACGCACCGTGTGATGAATCCCGACTTCCCTGTGCGTACACTAGTTCTACATTCCGTGCTTACGTGTGGAAATAGAAATGTTCTACGCACACTATTGATGAATGAGGGCCCTGGTCAGGGCAGTCTAACACAAAATTAACAAACGAAACACAAGCAAAGATTACAACAACACCAGACAGGAGAGAACATCACACCAGGGAAGGGAATGACAACAATGACAACACACACGACAAAATCACACCAATCATACTATTAATTATCTGAATAACATTAGTCAATATGTTAAATGTGCTAGCCTGCACCATCTGCTGGTGACCACTATAGGGTGGTATGAGACCATTGAAAGGAGGTAGAGAGTGTCCAGTGTTATTGTTCTCCTTAACCCAGGCCCCACACGACCTGGGATTGTTACAGAATACCACCCCACCGGCTTCCCTCCCGCTGACTGCCAATTGAGCCAGTATGACGGCCGGCCAAGCCGGAGGCAACGCTGACAGCCGGATTCAATACCAGTGTCTCTCGCGTTGGTGACGAGCGCTTAGTCCGCTGCGCCACCCAGCCGCCTATATTTGGTGCAACATTTAACTATTTCTGACCACTCAAGAATTGATAAACATGGTCAAAATTCCATGGTTTAAAAAAGCTCACTACATTGAAATGGCTAACATCATTACTGTGATACACAATTTATGCAATTCCAAGACTGTCTAGAGACGCAGTATGCAGACAAATACCATTTTTAGAATAGCTGTAAAAAAAAAACTTAGTAGATGTGAGTATGTAACAGTTTTAAAAGATGGTTCAATTCCTGCAGCACAGTAGGAACAGCCTACATACTAATTATATCTATGATGCATGATAATGTGCCATTATCTATATCTTAACCAAATAAGTACTGTTATGTACCAGGAGCCTGATCACTCCTGTGTCACTGTGCAGGCAGGCCTGATCACTCCTGTGTCACAGGGCATGCAGGTGAGGGCTGCCAATTAGCCAATTAGTGCTGATTGGTTACCTGCTGGGAGCTTTAAAGCCAGCCCTAGTAACACACATGCAGTGTCTGTGCTTAGAGGAAGAGGTGTCAGGTTCTTCCAGTCCTTGTCCGTTGGGTTTACATTTAGTACATTAGTTTACATTTACATTAATAGTTCCTTGATATAGTAGCACTTTGAGTTAGAGCATGGGTTTTGGTGTTGGTTTTCACATAGGTTGCGTACCCATGAGCCAGGGTCGTAACAGTTGGGCGCTCGTCCGGGATCTTTTACCCCTAGAAATTTGTTTGGTGGTTTTTTTTGTGTTACACAGGGTGTCATGGTATTATGGTTTGGGTGGTGTTCGTTACATATGGTGTAACGTGGGGGCTTGAGCCATTTCATCAAACAGGTGAGTATGCCGTATTTATTTGTAATTTGATGTGACTACTTATGCTGTTAAAATATATAGTTTAGTGGGCACCACATGTAGATAGGGACATTATTTTCTGGTTGTTGGTTAGCGTCCTGTGCACCACATACTCCTGGGGCAGTCAGAGAAAGGGATTAGCACCATCTGCTTGTCTGGTACCGTATCATGTACTGGACGGGTGGATGGTCAAGTATGATCTTTGACTGGTAGCAGGTGTGGTTGAAGATGATTAGGTCTACAGGGCATTAGTTTAAGGGTAGGTAGATTAGGGCGGCCAGAAAACACAGGTAGTGTGGTAGGGCTTGATTTAGTGTTTCTTAGGGTAGACATGTGGTGGGCCGGTTTTGACTGCAGTTTAGACGTAGAAGCATATGTAGTCATATCAGGTTAGAAGGCGCACCTGTTTGGGATTGTTTGTTGGATTTATTTTGTTTGTTTGAGTGTTTGGTGAGCATACCTGGTAGCACCTAACACCCACCTAACACGTGTATGACACGTCTATTTAGGGTGGGTGTGTTTTTTCTTTTTTCTTTTTTTTTTTTTGCAACCTAGAAAGGTGCGCTCCGTAGAGCTCACATTTCCACTGCGTTCCCTTCTGGTTATTGTTATTGGCATTTAGCATTCTTCAGTGGTTCTTCAGTGGTTCTTCATGGTTCTTCAGTGGTTCTTCGTGGTTCTTCAGTGGTTCGTTAGGGGGGTCTTCGTGGTTCATTAGTGTTTCTTCATGACTATGAGGTAAAGTGTGTAGCTTGTGGTGGCTGGTACAGTGACGATGGCTTCCATCAAGGACTTTGTTGATCGCCCGTCTCATGACATGTTGGAGAAGTTTTCCAAAGAACAACTTCTAGAACTTGCTGTACACTACAGGGTGGAGCTTTCTGCAGGTGAGAAACGTTTGAAGCCGACTGCCTTGAGTGCTTTAAGGGTGTTACTCATTAGGGAGCAGGTGCTTGAGGAGAGGGTGGAGGAGCCTCCTTCGTCTGGCGCGTCTCCGCTATTACCTGGTGTGGAGGGTGAGTGGAGGATTAGGGAGTTGGAGTTTAAGGAAAGGCAGCTAGAGCGAGAGCGTGAGGAGAGGAGAGAGGAGCGTGAGCTTAAGGAGAGAGAGGGTAAAGAGGAGCGTGAGCTTAAGGAGAGAGAGAGGAAAGAGGAGCGTGAGCATGAGTTTAAGCGTGAGGAGCGTGAGTTTAAGGAGAAACAAATGTTGCTGGAGCACGAGCGTGCACAGAAGGAGCTTGAATATAAGCATGCTGCCTTGCAGGCGGGTGCTCTGCATCCAGAGTCACGTTCCGGGTTTTATGTAGGCAGGAATATTAGGATGGTGCCACCATTTTTTGAGAAAGACGTGGAAAGATACTTTCCCCTTTTTGAACGGGTGGCAACCACATTGAAGTGGCCTGATACCGCCTGGACACTGCTGCTGCAATGTGTTTTAGTTGGTAGGGCACAAGAAGCCTACACTGCTCTGTCCCTTGAACAAAGCGCTGATTATGAGCTGGTTAAAGCTTCCATTTTGAGGGCTTATGAGTTGGTCCCCGAGGCCTATCGTCAGCGTTTTAGAGGTTATCGCAGGTCGGAGGGGCAGTCTTATGTTGAATTTGGAAGGGAGAAGGAGAACCTGTTTGACAGGTGGTGCACTTCTCAGAAGGCAGAGTCAAGAGAGCAGCTTAGGCAGTTGATTCTCCTAGAGGAATTTAAAAGATGTGTTCCTGATACCGTTTCCACACATCTAAATGAGCGTAAGATATCGAAGATAGGCGACGCCGCTGTCTTCGCTGATGAGTTTGTGTTGACACACAAGTCCGTGTTTTTGGAGGACTACCGTGTTGAGTCCGGGGATAGGCGTCCTGTTCAGGGGGGCCGTTTTCCCAAAACCTGTGTCTGCTGGTCAGTTAACTTCACCTCCTAGGCGGGGTGGTTCTGCTGGTGCATTCCCAGAAGGGATTATCTGTTTCTACTGTAAAGAACCTGGTCATATCGTTGCTGGGTGCCCGGTGCTTGAGCAGAAAAATTTCAGAACCGTGGCTCTGGTAGAAACCATATGCAGAACGCCTATGCCAACGTTAGATGGGGATGGGGAAAGTATCAAACGTGTGGACAAAGAGCTCGAGGGTTCCTCAAGGTTTATGATGAATGGATTTGTTTCCCTGACTAATGCACTAGAGTCCAAACAGGCTATAACAATTTGGAGAGATACCGGTGCTTTTCAGTCCCTCATTCTGGAGGGGGTTTTGCCGTTTTTAGAAAACTCTTCTTTGCATTCCGGTGTCGTTGTTCGGGGCTTTGGGGGTGGATTTGTGGATGCACCTTTGCATGAGGTCACGCTCAATTCTCCCTTAGTATCAGGCAATGTTGTTGTGGGGGTATGTTCTCACATTCCCATAAAGGGGGTGTCCTTCATTCTAGGGAATGATTTGGCTGGTGACAAAGTGTTGGCTACTCCGGTTGTAACTCCCATTTCTGTGGTTTCTGAGGTCCCTAATGAGCTGGCACAGAAACATCCAGGAGTGTTTCCTGTGTGTGCTGTGGCTCGGGAAATGTCAAAGGACAAAAGTGATGTTGTTGATACTTTGACTTGGGACATTACACTTAGTGACACATTCTTTGTTGAATTAAAATGTGTACCTGTTGAGAATTTTGGAAAGCACACTGTGAATCTACCTCTGCATAATGATTCTCTTGATTGTGGCTTTGTGTTAGGCCCGGTGGTGAAACCAGAGTTGACATGCGTGCCGGAGAAGCATGTGGCAGGAGATGGTATGGCAGCGCAGTGTCTCAGTGTCTTCCCAGCCTGTATGGTGGCTGAGGCCACGAACGAATTGGAGGAGGAGTGTGGGAAGGATGCTATGAGAGGTGCTGTTGTTTCATGTGACACCGTTCTAGTTGGAGAGGCTACTAAGCCTGACTTAGGCTGCCAGCCTTCCCACAGTAGCTCTATTGTCCCTAATGTTTCACTTGTGGGCAGGGATGGTCCCAGTATGTCAGTTGATGATTCTGACATTGATCCACATGTCCACACTGATTCTCTGCCATGCACTAGGTGTGATGGTCAACCTAGTTACCTGTGTCCTGTGGAGCAGGAGCCGCCTTCGCGACCTGGTCTGTTGAGTGGCAGCCATTTTGATTTTGATCAGGACAATGTTATTTTGGGTGACGCCATTTTAGATGGTGTTCCAGACGTTTTTGTGACTGTCGTACTGCCATGTTCCAGGTACGGTGGGGCTGTACCTGAGGCGGTACATCCTACTCTGGATGTTCACGGTTTGCAGTATCCTGGACTGACAGTGCCAGGTGGGATGGATATGGGCGCGGTGGTGGTATCAGTGATCTATGGTTTTTGTTTTGCTGTGTTCTGTTCTGTTGAGCGCAGTTCCCAGGTTGATTTTGGTTTGCAGTCTATTTTTGACAGGTCGGTATCGGTGGAGGGGCCTGTTGAAAGGGAGCATACAACACGGTTGGTGGTCGTGTTCGACAGGGGCCGACCCGCTATCACTGTTGTGGTGGTGGCCCTGACAACTAATGGGTCACAGTTGTTTTTTTTTGTTTTGTTTATGGGTTGTTGTGTGGTGGTTGCCTCTGGGTCAACCAGTTTGGTGGGGGAGGTGTTATGTACCAGGAGCCTGATCACTCCTGTGTCACTGTGCAGGCAGGCCTGATCACTCCTGTGTCACGGGGCATGCAGGTGAGGGCTGCCAACTAGCCAATTAGTGCTGATTGGTTATCTGCTGGGAGCTTTAAAGCCAGCCCTAGTAACACACATGCAGTGTCTGTGCTTAGAGGAAGAGGTGTCAGGTTCTTCCAGTCCTTGTCCGTTGGGTTTACATTTAGTACATTAGTTTACATTTACATTAATAGTTCCTTGATATAGTAGCACTTTGAGTTAGAGCACAGGGTTTTGGTGTTGGTTTGCACATAGGTTGCGTGCCCATGAGCCAGGGTCGTAACACTGGATAATAGAATCCATAGTGAAAGTATATAGAAGAAGAAGATTGAATTCTTAAAGGGGCTATGTATTATAAATGTCATTTTTCAGTCTCTAGCATTGTATTATAGTAATGGGCGTTCGTATCAATGTGTTTTAGGGTCTAAATACCATATTGGCGGATTGCTCAGATTCAGCCCAGCCCCTTTCGTCCTCCAGTAAATCAGGTCATTTTGATTTGAAGGCCTGAGTCACGTCATTCGGGCTCTGGGTAGCGCACAGTGATGCGATTGGCTCTGTGGTTGGAGCTAATGCCCGCCCCCATTCTACCTAGAATAGAGAGGTACCTACTACCTAGAAACAGGAGTGCAGTCACTTGCATATCTTCCACGGTGAGCAAACCCCGCAGAACATGTTCTGTTCCTGGCTGTAAAGCTACTAATATGTCTTTGCACGCTTTTCCCGTGGATGCCGAACTTCACCAGCAATGGACCAAGTTCGTTTTTGGGGACCCTCCTAGTTCTGTCGCAACGTCTCATACTCGGGTTTGTACTGCACATTTTTCCATTGAAGACGTTGTCAATCAAGGTCTTTTTGATGCTGGGGTGGCATCCTGGATGGTGCTAAACAAAGGAGTTGTACCTACTATTCGGGACCCGACAGAAGTAGTAAGTAGATATGTCGTAATTAGTGAGCTAACTAACTACGTTCACTGTTCACGTGTGTGTGTGTGGGGAACCATTGTTTGGGGGGTGAGTACAATCTAACGTTAGTGTGTGTGTTCGACGGTGGGGTATATAATACATTTTTTGATGCTGGGCTGGCATCATGGATGGTGCTAAACAAAGGAGTTGTACCTACCATTTGGGACACGACAGAAGAAACTGTACATAGGAGCGGGGGGGGGGGGGGGGGGGGTAGGAGGGGTGGTTGGGGGACACTGTATATAACGGTATGCTGCTCTTTATAAAGTAACGTTATAGCAAACTATTGAAGCAAGCTAGTCATAATTAAAAACTGCTCAATACAAACACAACTAGTCAGAGGTAAACAAGGTAACGTTACTTATAGCAAGCTATCGAAGCAAGCTGGCTGGTCAAGTAAGTACTAACGTTACTCGCTCTTTTCGGCAAGCCATTATACTAACGTTACATACGTACAAGATAAACGTACCAATCGGAAACTATTTGCGAGCCTCGCTGTTGCAACTCGACTTCTTCTTCTGAATCATAGTGTGGGTCGCTCTCTGGATCCCAAACATAATGTACAGCCATGTTGTATTAGTTAGTAAAATCGGTATATGTTTTGTGTCGAAATAAAAACCTGAAACCTGAGACCTTCACCTGGAAGGAAGGACGGGGAGATGGGCGGAGCTATTTGGTGGGTGGCTGTCACTCAAAGCATTCTGCTAGTATGGGTGGAGCCAAGCCAATAACAGCTTGAAATCCTAAGACAGAAAAATGCTGGTTTTGAGTACTTAAATATAAAACAATTATTATTTTTGGAATAAACCTTACAGATACATAGACTCACAGGAATTGTGTAAAGTTGCCCAAATAGTGCTAGGAATAGCAATACATAGCCCCTTTAATGAAAAATAATTATCATCTCAGTTTCCTTTCCCTCTAAGTCCTTCTTCCACCTGTTCTATATACACAGTCAGGGTATACGAGATCCAGGAGTGTAGGGAGTGCAACTGCACCGTGGCTCCTGTGTTGTGGGGCCCAATGGGAGGTCCCTCCAAAGAGTAACATTACAATTACTACATGCTTTAACATATATAGACAGTCATAAGGAAGGGCCCCCATAAAAACTCCTGCACCTGGGGCACGTTATGACCTAGCTCCGCCAGTGTGCACGGCCCCTCAGTCAGCCTGGGAACAGCCTGGACCCTCGCTGCGTTTTCCTATTCACAGCACAAGGTCATTTCAACCCAGCCAAGCCTACTGGACCACCTCCAGCCGCTCCGGTCCCTGCCCAGCCCAGCCCATACCGCACTGATAATGGCTGCAGCGGAACCTTTACCTCAGGGAGATGTTTTGGACCATCTCCAGTCTGTTTCACCACCTGCCAGCGGATCCTACAAGAGATCCACACACACGCACGCACGCACGCACGCACACACACACACACACACACACACACACACACACACACACACACACACACACACACACACAGACACACACACACACACACACACACACACACACACACACACACACACACACACACACACACACACACACACACATACAGACAGACACACACACACACACAGCCCTTATTGTCCTCATACTGGACCCCCAGGAACTGGCTCCAGACTTTCCATTCCATCCCCTCCACCCCTGCAGTTCCCCTCAGATGACCTGCCTAGCAGTTCAACACTGGTCTGATACCGACACTAGCTCAGCCCTCTCCATCTGATTCAGATTCTTTATTGTCACATCGTATATCTTATACATATTATACAACTACAGGTGAGTGAAACTGTTTTGGTTTTGGTTCCTTGACCTTACAGCAGCAATGGCAATAGAATAAAATAAAGCGATAGAAGTAGCATAAAATAGCAGCATAAATATAATGTTTAAAATAGCATTACAATATAATACAGTATATAAGACTGTATAGTACAATAATATAGTACAGTGATAATGGAAACGTGGATATAGTGTATTATGTGCATGTGTTTGATTGTTCTCATGTTTGTGTGTGATTCTGTTCCATCTGTTTATGTGTGTGTGTGTCTGTGTGTATGTGTATGTCTGAATAGTGTTTATTTTGTTCATGAACCTTACTGCCTGGGGGAAAAACTGTCCTGGAGCCTGCTGTCCCAGGGCTCATGACACAGCCCTGGGGGGCTTCTGTGTTGACTGTCAGACAGAGGGGCAGAGGTGTTGGAGCCCATCCTCACCACCTGCCATCGATCAGACAGATCCAAGTTCAGGATCCAGCTGCACAGGTTGAGGTTAAGTCCTACAGTAGGTCTCTGAGCTTGGTGTCAAGTCTGGCAGGGAGTATGGTGTTGAATGCTGAACTATAGTCAGCTAACAGCATCCTCAAATAGGACTAATTTTCCTCCAGGTGAGTGAGGGCATTGTGGAGTGTTGTAGCTATTGCGTCGTCCGTATATCTGTTTTTCCTGTAAGCAAATTGGTGATGGTCTTTTTCGGTAATGAATGAATGATTTTATTTCTGTCATTTTTTTTTGAATTTCTTTTTTACAAAGCATAGTAGTAGAACTAAAAAAATTAAATACAAAAATGACTGAAAAGATGTAGGCTGAAGCCGAGGCTTATAATTGCCTACCCTTTTTACATTACATTATTTACACACAAAAAAAAATACAAAAAAGAAACATAATTCAGTATATCATTTAGCAAAGGTTACAAACGTTTCATAGTTTTATGTACAAAACGTATACACATTTATTTATGTATTTTTTTTTATTATTATCATTTTTTATATATATACCCCCCCCCCCCCCCTTGTCACTATTTGAATACAGTTATGTTATAGATCAAATATAAATAGGATAATAATGAGGTTTTATATTTATGTATCACCTTATATTTGAGTAATTTCTTAAAAGTATGTAGCGAACTACACATTTTTACTTCTTTGTCAGTTATTCCATAGTTTTGCCCCTTTAACATCGACTTTTTATATTTGTCCTTGCCTTTGCGATATTGATTATACAACTTCCCCTAAGTCTATACCGGCTCTCTCTAGTCTGGAACAACTCCTGAATGCAACTTGGAAGTGAGTGCTTATATGCTTTGTACATTATTATTGCAGTGCTAAGATCGACAAGATCTTCCAATTTTAAGGTATTTGATTTAATAAAGAGTGCGTTTGTCGGTTCATATTGATTCACAATTCTTATGGCTTTCTTCTGCATTATGAAAATTTGGTTAGTGTTTGTTTTATATGTGTTTCCCCATACCTCCACACAGTAGGTTATGTATGGAACTATGGGCGAAGAGTACAACAAATGGAGTGAGTTCTTGTTTAAGATATATTTCATTTTATATAATATTGCAATGGTTTTGGATATTTTTCTTTTTACGTTATTTTATATGTGATTTCCAGTAAAATTTCTGGTCAATTGTCACTCCCAAAAATGTATTTAAATTTGTTCATTAATGGTTCAATTAATTAATGGATTAATTTCTGAACATGTTTTTCAAAGCATTTGTTCACTAATGAGGGAAACAGGGCGCCATTTAGGTATGCTACCTATTATCTTGTTGATAAACATGGATTTAGTTTGAGAAATGGGATAGTATGGAAGTAGGGATACAAGTAGGTATACCTTGGAATTTTTCTTTTATAATACAGTGACAAAAAAGTGTTAAAAGGACAAAATATTCATTAAACTTAATATGAAATAGCATTATATATCTAGCTAAATGCAGTTAATATCATATAGTGTGACACATTAATCATATGGTGTGATTAGAAAACCCTGTCACACCATATGATGAAGTGTCACACCATATGATGTTTCATGAACTTAGCACACCATTGTGCATTGAGGCTATATACTAGCATGCTAACAACATCATTGGCACATGAGATTTAAATTCAATATTGACTAAATCTTATTTTTGGAATTTTTGCATAAAATGCGTCATACCTTTATTTACCCAGGCAAGCAATTAAAAACAAATTATTATATACAAAATCAGCCTGTCCAAAAAGCAAAGGCCTTTTGAGGGAAGGTGGGTGGGAGGCTGTTACAAAAACAAGGTTATGTACATGCATACAAATAAATAAAAAATTCATTCTCTGTGCATTCATATAAAACAAAATGTTCTGTGCAATATAACAACATTTTATCATATATTTTTTCATTATTTATCTTTGACAGAAAACTCGTCACTGGCACTCAACGCATGGCGAGTTAAGATGACTAATCTCATCGTTGGCACTCAATGTGTTAATATCCATAATTTGACAATGCCTACATTTTCAAGGTTCCAGTTTCAAAGTTTATTTATGCTCAGGATACTATCTGAAATACTTTTAACTTACATTACTAATAAAAACCATACCCATTGGCGGCCTTAGCTGTTTACATTTAAATAAGCCCTGCCTGCAGTGCTAGCGGACTGACAAGACAAACGCACCCTGGATGGACAAAACGGCAATGATAGCTGGTACACAATGGAAATGCTTGAAAAGGCACATCACCAACATAGAAAGATGTTCACTGGCAAAGTCTTTCACCTTGTAGTAAATACCTTCCTCCTGACATAAACCAAGTAATGGAAATCTCCAGAGTCTAGTTGAACTGCGTAGTGAGTTCCTGCCTGGTATGCAAATTCACCTAAAACATTATTTTCATTGGCTTCCTATTGTGATTCTGGGTGAGGTAGAATTTAATGCATCCTATCTACAGACTTACTACTACATACGTTTAATTTGGTAAAATATATGGCATGTCACTGTACCATTATGCATTAACACTTTCCGTGCCAGCCATGCGGTGCCTAGGAACCCTGTTGCGTGCCACCGCTAGATTCAATGACAGAGCTCTCATATTTGCGAACGCATAAACTATATCTTAAATTATGGCTATGTTTCTAATATGGCCGTCGCTTATCAATGACTTGTTTGCAGTCAACATTGTCGAAATGGATTGTTTTTTAATCAGTTAATTTCCGTTTTATACCATTTTGAAAAACGCTCGTTTTTTGAAAGTTTCCGAAAAAAATAAAGATTCTGTGATAAACGCCCTTTACTGGAATACACTGGAATACACAAAACACGTTGTCATTTTTCAAGCCTATTTATGAATCGTTTTCAAATAAACGCTAGATTATCGATAGTATATCTGTACTTATGCACGCTATAGAAGCGGGCTGAAAAATCGATTATCTTATTTCCTGATCGCACACACACACAGACACACACATACACACATATGGCACACGCTGATATATAGGTGAAAATTGCTCTGATTATCCCAAGACTGGTAAAATAGATTCCTTACCTCAGATCAGATGTTCTCCAAAAAGATTATTCCAATTCCTGATCGCCATTCCAAATATCGATCGCATTTATTGATCCAACAATGGGTACTGGAAACACATATTCTCCGCTGTTCTGGTGGTGGGCAATGACTTGGATCGTCTCCAGTTACTTGTCTGACAAGTAAAATGTGGAAGCAGGACTTTTTTTTCTCCATGCGTTTCATTCAATCCAATCCAAAGGGGTGCAGTACCATCCGGAGAGAGGATAGGAACCCTGTTCGAGTTCAGACAGATCCCCACTGGTAACGTGAGGCTATATTGATGAAAAATTTATGGAAATCGATAATAAAAAAAATAACGATTAAAAAACGAGATCTCTCGTCAGCTGGCACTCAACGGTTGGCATGAACTAACGAGAAATCTCGTCGTTGGCACTGAAAGTGTTAAGCTTTTAGGGCTGAAAAGTAAGCAGTGCGTGTCTTGTGCGTGCACCATTTGCTTGCACCCCTCATTTTGATAATAATTGGTTTAGATGGTGTGTGTGTGTGTGTTTGAGAGACAGTAGTTACACATTTAAGTTGAGAGAGTGAATTTGCGCGTCAGAGCGGTATGTTTCAGTTTATGTCCAAGGCCTGCTTTATATTCTCCTGTAAATGTGTGTGGGTGGGGGGTCACATAGAGCAGGGGTTCCCAAACTTTTTCAGCTCGAGACCCAAAAGAGAAATTTGGTGTTTCCCCGGGACCCAAACTTACAAAAATACATCATGAATTGCCATAACATACATTTATAAACTACTGATAAAGAACACAACAAACCATGAATTTCAAATGTATATGAAATGTATTTATTTAATTATAAAAGTACATCACAGCAATAATCAGAGTGTAATGTTAAGTTGCTCACCACCTCATAACGTATGTACATACAATTTTGTAACACTTTTAAATGAACAAACATGTTCTACTCTCCTTTCTATTTCTCACCCCTTTTTCAACTCTCCATTTCTTACCCCCTCCCTCCGTCCCTCAACCTTAAACCCCAACATTGAGCAACATTCTGATTAATTTGTACTGATTTATTAAAAAATTCTACAGACCTAACATCATGCTAGAAGGGGTATAATATTTCATCTATGGCACAATGAAATCTAATGAGGTATGTGGCTGGTTGAAGTCTTTAACCAGCAGATCTATTCTGGGCTTGGTTTTTGAAAGTGCTATTCTGAGGTCATGCTGAGCATTTAGTCTGTTTCTGTATTTGTTTTTCAGGTATGCTAGAGTAGAAAACCCAGATTCACATAAGTATGTGGTGCCAAACTGAAGCAACACATCTACAGCTTTTTTATTAAAAAAAATATATATATATTTTTTTTCTTTATAATTAAATTTTTTTTAAATTTTTTATATATATTTGCAACCCAATAAAAACGGGTCCGCGACTCATTTTGGGTCGCAACCCTAACTTTGGGAAATGCTGACATAGAGAATGCTAGACTTGGAATAGTGCACAGTTCTTGTCCTCATGAGGTAGCTTTAGACAGTATCCCTACCAGAGAGCAGTTTGTAGGGGGGGGTAGCTCATTCATTTAAAATTTCAGGACATGTCTGACATAACTGAGACACCGCTCCTCTCTCCTTTTTGAGAGAGACAGAGTGAGCAGATATCCAGGCTGGTCATAGCAAAGGGGTAGTTATAGTAGAGAGCAGATGTCCAGGCTGGTCCTAGCAGAGGGGTAGTTATAGTAGAGAGCAGATGTCCAGGGTGGTCCTAGCAGAGAGGTAGTTATAGTAGAGAGCAGATGTCCAGGCTGGTCCTAGCAGAGGGTAGTTATAGTAGAGAGCAGATGTCCGGGCTGGTCCTAGCAGAAGGGTAGTTATAGTAGAGAGCAGATGTCCAGGCTAGTCCTAGCAGAGGGGTAGTTATAGTAGGTCTCGTCTAGCATAATCCAGCAGACCCTTTTTTGGATTTTCAGGGTTTGTTAGTCAGGGATGAGTGCCATACTGGTGGTGTGCAGTATTTAAGGGAGGGTCGAAAATTGTGACCAGGTCGTGCTGGTTCACCTCAAACCATTTGAGCTTTGAGATTTATGGAAGAAGGATACAGCTGCAGAAGAAGGATGAGCTGCATGATCAGCGGTTCTCAAACTACGGGTTGCGACAACATTGCAACTAAGAACAAATTTAAAATCAAGAGAAAAACGGACGAGCCCAACTCAGATAGAGTTTTCCACCTGGCAGTTGTGTGTATTTGGCATGTCTCGCCCCTTCATCAACGGAGGCCGATAAACAGTATTCCAATACAAATTTCACTACATCCTGCGCAAGTAAAATTGTGGGAGGGGGGTCTGGCCTCGCAATGGATAGGTTTGTTGTCAGAAGCGGTGCTGGTTGGCCGCGATGAAATGGGCTCTGCACATAACCAGCTGCTATACCACACTGAAGTGAGGTGGCTATCTCGACGCAGAGTATTAAATCACTTTTTTTTTTTTATATATAATTTTTTTAGCGTTTATCGCTTTTTGCTACTGGGCAGTCCAGTAGAGAGAGAGAGAGGAGGAACGGGAGACAGAGTGGGGGGAAGACATTTGGCAAATAGCGACGGGTCCGGGAATCGCACCCGGGTCGGCCGTGCCGCGACTCAGCGTGTTATGTGGTTTGCCACTGGGGCGCCCCTAAATTGAAGATTTTCCTTGCAGACAAAAACAACCCATTGGCAGAGAATGGCTGGCACAGCTGGCATATCTAGCCAACATTTTTGACCACCTCAATGCGTTGAATCTGGGACTACAAAGTCGGGACACAGACCTGTTTGGACTCAGCTAAAATGGAGAGCTGGATTAAGAAACCCTGTTAGTGGCACTCCAGGATAATATCACGTTTTTAGACTCGGATACGTGAAAGTTGTAATAAGATATTTAAAGATAAAAGAGATGAAACACTTTTGATGGTATTTATTATAAAAAGTGAATAAGCAAGGTATAAAAAGTGAATGGCAAGGTATTATAAAAAGTGAATACCGGTAAGCAAGGTATTATAAAAAGTGAATAAGCATGGTACAATTAAAATCTAGTTGGTACAACCGGCCGGTCGTGTATCAAAGAAAAATGCAGTCAATTCATTGTCCCGTCAGTCCAGTCCGTCCGTCCAGTCAGTGAAGCTGTCATGTACAGAGGTCTATTGACCATACAAGATAGTAATCTGGGCAGGTGTTACATGAGCAAAAAACAACCCCCCCAGTAGAAAAATGCTTCTCAAAACAGTCCCGGGTAGGCAGATAGTAAACAAAGACGTTTTCAGATGGTAAATTGTATTTATTAGGTGTGGGGCTTCCAACCCACGGCCTGTTCCCCAAAGGGGAAAAGGGGATGTTATTAGGGGATTTCAACCCTAGATCACACAAAGGGAAAAAGGTAAGGGGAGAACAAACAAGGTAGATATAAATGGACAAACAGACAACACTAGGGATTAAATGATAAGGCCAATAATATAGATATGCTCCCCCATGAATGTGTCAATTAACACAGAGGCCAATCTATATATATGTCTCTATATGTTACCTGGTAGCAACGCTAGCTCAGATACCTACCAGTGTGAATAGGACGAACACACAGTCTCATACAGTTATGGAGACAAGGCCAAATACACTACAACAAGGGCAAATGAAACACAGTTCCACCACAGTGGCAACCACAGGCAACCTCCGACACCGTGATCACCAGCAAGTGACACAATGAGGCGCCCTGTGTGTGTGTCATCTTCCAGGTTATATCCACTCATCCAACTGACTGCCCACAGGTGTAACCAAGCAGGTGCAATCAGCTCAATCAGGAGGATGAGAGGTATCTGGGAAAAGAGAAAAGAAACAGGATTAGAAGATGACACATCACACAACCAGGAATATCATAACCCATACTCATGATACTAATCTGATGTTCACATGGTCTTCCAAATACAGTAATAATGATAATGACCAACCCACGTACATCACACCTCCCCCCATAAGAGCGAACCCGCAGGGTTAGCAAAACATTATCACTTATTATCAACCAACATCCGATTAGTACCAACAGAACAAAAATAAATAGAAATCACACTCCATATAGACCACATGCCCCTATTCTGGGCCCACACGGTCAACCATACGCAAATTGCTCAATGGTGTTCGCACTCCCAACATCAACCCCGTGCGTCCTGTAAGGCACATTTGAACACAACACAGCATGTGAAACCACAGTCTTGTCACATCTCAACTTCGACGAGACGCGGGCAGGATTTTTCATTAGCCTATTCACATGACACCAGCGTGTCCTCCTCCGCCGCCCGAGCGTATGCAACATATACTTAGTGGCAGAGACCTTTCCTCTTACCACATAAGGTCCTGATAACCGGGCAGTGAGCACCGTACTAGGCGTGGGCAGCACAATAAACACCTCATCCCCCACCTCAAAATCCCTAGGGACAGCACAAATAGAAGGGACATTGGGGTGATTATTAATCAATGCATCACACAACAAGTTAGTAAACGGAGCGTCTCCAACCTCCAACACAGGGACGACCTTATCCCCAGCAATATCATTTCCCATGACGAAATCCACGCCCTTTACGGGAAAACATGGGCGAACCGCGACCGGAAAACAACCTGTGATCAGTGCAGACTGTACATGCACCTGATGCAACGGCACGCGCACACACCCCATGCCAATACCTCTCACCAATCCGCTCGACCGACAGGAGTCCACATCCAACGGTAATACATCAGCCAGGATGAACGATTGAGAGGCTCCTGTATCACGGAGTATTCTCACCCGATGGTAGTCCCCAACTTTACCCGACAGGGACACACAACCATCAAACAAAAAGGGCTCAAAAGAGCTACGCTGGTCAGGACATGACACCGTACCAATCAACCCCACCCCTTTCGGTTCCTGGGCTGACTCCCTGGTCTCCTGTCGATCCCTTAGCGCATGACAGTCCTTCACAAAATGCCCTTCTTTTTTACAATAATGACACACCCTTTCAGACGGCGGAGAGCGTGATCGGAATGCTCGCTCGTCACCCAAGGTATTTCGAGACGGCGGTGAGCGAGGTCGGAATGGTCGCTCGTCACCTCCGCGATACGGCGGCCCCGACGGAGAGAACGCGCCCCCTCCTACATACACACCATTTCGTACAGAAACATGTGATGCAGAAACATTTTTGTGGATCATTGCCAACTCGTCACACAAAACTGCAGCTTCCTGGAGGGTAGAAACCTTTCGCTCCTCCAACTGTATTATCATGTGTTCGGGCACAAATTTTTTAAATTGTTCCATGAGGATTAACTCGCTCAAAGCCGCGAGTCCATCCACCTTACACGCTTCACACCAACGAGTGAACACCATCCGTTGTTCATGGGAAAATGCGACATGTGTTTGCGAGGGGGCTTTACTTAGTCCCCTAAACCGCTGCCTATAAGCCTCCGGCACCAGTTCATACACGCGCAAGACAGCACCCTTCACTTTCTCATATACCATGCTGTCCTCCTTTGATAAAAACTGGCATGTGTCTTGAGCCCTACCCGTGAGCCTATATTGCACTAATAGTGCCCACTGATCCTCCGGCCAATTCGCAGCCCCCGCTACCCGCTCAAAATTCAAAAAAAATGCCTCCACCTCAGATTCTCGAAAAACAGGAACCATAGCAATATGTTGCCCAACATTAAAACTGCCCTGGCCACCTTCAGATGAGGGCGAAGAAGAGCCAACACTCCCCAGCTCCATCCTCTTCAGTGTAATCTGGAGCTCTCTATCTCTCTCCTTCTCCCTTCCTCGCTCTTCCCTGTCTCTCTCAGCTGCCCTGTCCTGTCTATCTCTCTCAGCTGCTCTGTCCTCTCGGTCAGCTCTGTCCCGTCTATCTCTCTCAGCTGCTCTGTCCTCTCTGTCAGCTGCTCTGTCCTCCCTGTCTCTGTCCTCTCTGCGCAACAGCGCTCTCTCCTCCATCTGGAGACGGGCCAAACGCAGACTAGAGCGCGCATGGCCAGAAGACGTGGAGTCTTTATCCGAATCGCCCGCGGTCTCACTTTCAACTCCGGCCGTACTACCATCCTTCCTAATAGCACCACCATCCATGTCAAGATCACGTAAGGGAGAGTTAACCCATTCGCCAGTGTGTGCAACCTCCTGATCACTATGACTCACTACTCCCTGAGCCGGGCTAAACACCTGTTGCTCGACCAACCCTGCTATAACAGCTGCCTTCATATCCGCCTTGGATTGGGAATTTTGTACAGCAATAGCATAATGCCTAGCAATAAGGCCTAATTCCGCCTTAGTGCTAACTTCCACTTGACCCTCTGTCGGATCCGCTATAAAGGCTTCCAAAACAAACGCCGACACAGCCATATTATGTTTTTATGTGTGCGTGAGAAAGAAAAAAAAAATATACATATATATCACGTCCTCACTTAATTAACCATGACCGTGCACAATAATAATAGACACATTCTGCTTTCATACCTCTTAACCAAAACAATCCAACTGACCACATCTACTAAATGAAAATAATAACAAATGGTCCTAACCACTCAACTAGGAGTCACCTGTGTCACTCTAGCGTCTAGCCTATCCCAGATAAACTACTCCACTAGATGGATGAAAGGCTACAAATATCTTCAGTCGCTTACCGATTTCATTGCGCACTCCACCGGAATCACGACTCGTGCCCCCCACCCTCTAGCCAAGCAGGTGACCCCCCCGTTACCTATTTTTTTTTTTGATCCACTTTTTCTCCCATTTTTCCATATTTTCTCCCATCCCAATTTCGTATCATCCAATTCAACCCTCCCCTGTCACGAACGCTGTTTCTTGCCTCCCACAAGCCGGCTGCAATGTGGACTAAGTCATACATAGCACAAGTCCCCTCCGGTACTTGAGGTAACAGCAGTCGCATCTTTTCACCTGCGCAGCTCGATCTCTCAGTGTCGAGGAGTAACGCGTGGGAGGCTCACGCTGCCCCCGACACTTCCTGATTTTACTGCGCAGGCGCACCAACCGACTTGTAGGAGTCGCTTGTTCACAACGTTCGATCCCCACCCTTCAGTTTTCCCTCCCCGTAATACGGCCAATGTGTATTACTGCGGACGACCAGCCAAACTGAAAAACAATGTGGAGAGCTGGATTCGAACATGCGAATCCTAGCGTCTCCACACTGGTGGCGAGTGACTTGTCCACTACACCACCTAGCCGCCCTCCCCCCGTTACCTATGTGGCAGAAAAATAGAATGGTTAAGAGCATCACAACAATAATGGTTTACATCAATCAACTGTGCACGGACCCCTACCAATACCAATTTAGAAAACGCTATCTTATTACACCTGACATGCTTCAATCGACAAGTCACCCCGTTATTTTACCAACAAGGAACCATACAATTGCGCAAACTTAACGAGCCCCCATGTCATGTACAGAGGTCTATTGACCATACAAGATAGTAATCTGGGCAGGTGTTACATGAGCAAAAAACAACCCCCTCAGTAGAAAGATGCTTCTCAAAACAGTCCCGGGTAGGCAGATAGTAAACAAAGACGTTTTCAGATGGTAAATTGTATTTATTAGGTGTGGGGCTTCCAACCCACGGCCTGTTCCCCAAAGGGGAAAAGGGGATGTTATTAGGGGATTTCAACCCTAGATCACACAAAGGGAAAAAGGTAAGGGGAGAACAAACAAGGTAGATATAAATGGACAAACAGACAACACTAGGGATTAAATGATAAGGCCAATAATATAGATATGCTCCCCCATGAATGTGTCAATTAACACAGAGGCCAATCTATATATATGTCTCTATATGTTACCTGGTAGCAACGCTAGCTCAGATACCTACCAGTGTGAATAGGACGAACACACAGTCTCATACAGTTATGGAGACAAGGCCAAATACACTACAACAAGGGCAAATGAAACACAGTTCCACCACAGTGGCAACCACAGGCAACCTCCGACACCGTGATCACCAGCAAGTGACACAATGAGGCGCCCCGTGTGTGTGCCATCTTCCAGGTTATATCCACTCATCCAACTGACTGCCCACAGGTGTAACCAAGCAGGTGCAATCAGCTCAATCAGGAGGATGAGAGGTATCTGGGAAAAGAGAAAAGAAACAGGATTAGAAGATGACACATCACACAACCAGGAATAACA
Organism: Notolepis coatsorum; assembly: GCF_963971535.1. Taxonomy (NCBI): domain Eukaryota; kingdom Metazoa; phylum Chordata; class Actinopteri; order Aulopiformes; family Paralepididae; genus Notolepis; species Notolepis coatsorum. Next base: position 127,242,542 of record NC_140167.1, read on the forward strand.
TAACCCATACTCACTAATCTGATGTTCACATGGTCTTCCAAATACAGTAATAATGATAATGACCAACCCACGTACATCACAGAAGCCAAGAAGAAGTTCCCCTATCCTTCCTTATCCTAGTGTTTTATTAGTCACCCAATAGTCCAGTGTGTATGTAGTCTCTGTCCTGTGTGCATGTTGTGTATCTTGTGTATTGGTCAGCCAGTATGTCTGCCGTGCATGAGTGCATGGTACGCACATTTACGTGCACATATGTGCGTGTGTGTCTGTATGTCTTTATCGATAACGATATGTGATTCATGGAGACTGTGGTATGTGACCAGTACCTGACCGGGGTCTATAATCCCTTGGCTAGTCGTATATTAGTGACTTGTGGCATTTTGTGACAATGAGTTGAATTATTTGATCTGGGCTAATCTGGTGAGATCTCTCACCAAAGGACTTACAGTGTAAGTGGATGCAAATGGATGGATCTGGTCTGGAGCTCTTGCCAGATGTGGCAGTGTCCAGCGTGTAGTCAATGTGTGTGTGTGTGTGTGTGTGTGTGTGTGTGTGTGTGTGTGTGTGTGTGTGTGTGTGTGTGTGTGTGTGTGTGTGTGTGTTTGTGTGTGTGTGTTGAGAGAGCGAGAGTGAGGGGGGGAGGTGTGTGCTGTGTAGAGGAATGTAGGCCTATTTATGTGTCTCCTGCAGTGTTATGGAGAATTGCTATGTGGCCTATGTGCTGTGTCTTAATTTAGTAATTATTTAACAATAATCAGCAGAGATTTGGGGGTACAATTTACTCTGCTTGATGGCTTTTTGTAGTAAAGAAATGTTGCAAATTCTTTTTTGAAGGCCATCATCTGTAGCCACTAGAAGGGCTCATTTAACAATTTCGGAGAAAGCACGCACAATTTGGACAACTGGATCAAAGATCCTTTCATTACGCATGACGCAGCAGGCCTCCTACTGTCTGAGCAGGAGGCTCAAAAAAGTTAAGTAAATACAGATCTCGCCTCAGAGTAGAAGCAGATCTCTGCCTCCGCCAAAGCGCATGTGAACGCTTTTTCTTAGATTTTTTTTATGTTGGCTAAATATGCCTTGTTTTATAAATGTGTATACAGAAACAATTGCGTTGCTTTTGTTGATAATATTAATACATTTCATTGATAACATAGTGCTGCAATTTCATTTTCTAATAAATATGCATGATCAAGTTCAACAACATGTGCTTTTATTTTGATATTCCTTATTTCCACGTTGAAATTATGCGATAAATTGTGTGGGGTCGCCAAAAAATTACTAAATAAACTGGGGTCATGGTCATGGTATACAAAGGTTTGAGAACCCCTGGTCTAGATTGTCAGAATCAGAACATTTTACTTTTTATAATTTAATATAGCCTATATTTTCATTAACTCAGCGCCAGACCCGAGGATAGTCAGGTTATCTCGCCAACTGTTCAGCGCCAGACCCGAGTCGGGTTTTCATCGTTATTTCTTTTATTCGATATTTCTATTCATTACGGGCATACGGACCTCTGGGTTACCATAGGAAATGAGTCTGAGATCGCCAAAGTGCAATACCGGCCGCATCCTGCTGGGTGGCAGTATTGAGCACCCTTTGAAACATTATATCTTACCCTGTGTTACGTTCAAATCCCTCCGTGCACAGTTTTCTGGGTCAGGCGAGTCAAGCGGTTCGCCCAATCACATTGAGAAGCGTCAAATGCTCCAGATGCATGTGTTGTGGTGGATTATGTTGGTGACACGATGGACACCAATACTGGGAATCGCGATCAGACAATTGGAATATTCTTTTTGGGGTACCTCCTAGTCAAGGTAAGGACTATATGACATCAATCCTGCTTTGATCCAACCATGATTTAACATTGATCGCAACAACCATGTGTAACGTTACTCCACAACATATGCCGTTGGTGACGATCAAAGCATCAAAAAACTACCCCCCCCTTTCATGCATTCATGATGAAACATTGATTGATTGATTGATTGATTGATTGAAAATGTTATTAACAGATTGCAGAATGGGAACAATACAGTACAGCTCAATACAGACAAGGGGATGCAGACCAGAGAAAGACTTTCGTCTTGTTTACATCAGGGTCCCCCATTTTCAATTAATCATAACATATACAACATACATGACATACAGATAGACAGTACTGCTACATCTATACATTTATGACATACCAGATTTACAAATACAGTACTGTTTGTGATACAAAAAGAGCCTAAAAAAGAGAGTATATACATTTGACCAAGAAACTGTACATTGGAGGCGTGTGACGTTCTGGGTTTCTGTTCTCTTCTAGGACGGGAAACCCTACCACCTTTCTGGAGTACTTCACCCTGTTCTATGTTTGCACTGATTGACTGTCACCTCTGGTTCGCTGTCACTTATGCTGTCACTAATTGATGCGTGTGGTATGTCAGGAATGTGGCTATATAGTAATCTCCTGTTGTCTGTCTCTTTGTTGGAGCTTCAAACAGACCTGCGTGCAGTCGGCTACAGGACAAGTGCTGGACCCTCTTGTTGCTGTCATTATAATTTAGTATTTCTCCTTAAAGTATATTCTCAGTTGACGCTTAGCATCTTTCTTGTTATCGTTACTTTATCCTTGCTCTGGTGATTCTTACAATAAAAAGAACACACAATTCGAGAAGAGCAACCACATCTCCGTCTCCTTCTTCCTTCTACAATTGGTACTCAATTCCTACCTTGCATCGTAACAGAGGAGGTTGGGTAGGTGGGGTGGAGGGGGGGGGGGGGGGGGGTTGGGTAGGTCGGGTGGGGTGGGGGGGGGGAAACTGTACATTGGAGGTGGTTGGGTGGGGGGGGGGGGTAACTGTACATTGGATTGTCGACGAAACCTTACTTGGTCCCAAGAAGAGGGTCTCGTGTATTATTGGGTTAGGTCATTTACTGTACATTGGAGGGGGTTGGGTTAGGACATTTACAGGTGCCATTTTCGAATTGCAGTCTCCCGTAGGTGCTCTTTGAGAGTGCGTAGTGATTCACATTCCTTTACAGCTGTGGGTAGGGTGTTCCACATTGATGTGGCATAATTGTGAAACGTGTTTATGTAACCGGTCTTATTTGACATGCCCTGAGTGGGAGTTGAACCCCGGTCTTCCGCGCCGCGGGCGACATCGCAGACCACTATACCAAGAGGTGAATTCACTTCTTGGTAATCGGTCTGGATGCCTCTGGGGAGTACGTTTACTTGCAGTACCGCTTAACGTCCACAGCCACTTCACTACACTGTCCATCGTGACTGTGGATAGACACTAGAGCCATATGAAATCCACGTTCATGGAATTGCGGACGGAATCACGGACGGAATTGACCAATAAAAATGGAATCAACTGCAAAACGTGGAATATTGCAGAATTTTGCCTAATCTGGACTGAAATTCCGTTTTTGGGTGGAACGTTTGTTGCAAAGCAAACATGACCGGGGAGGCGGGGACCGCTGCGTGTTACACACAACACAGCGGTGTCCAAGCGTCTGCCGTCTCGCTGCTTCAGTATTAATGTCGTCAAGAAGCTAAGAAATTCCGCAGTAAGCCCTAAATTCAGAGCAGAGCAGTATCCTAATGACTTTTATGCCTCCGGCGATAAGGTGTTTTGCAAATTATGTCAACGTACCGTGGACTGGACCCGCAAAAACACGTGCAACACTATTGTGATTAAATAGCTATGTAACGTTACAGTACATAGGACTATAGATGGAAATGATAGCTTCTTGCTAAATCTAGTGCACCCATCTATTTGTTTAATGCAAACGATTGTCATTACACACTGTCCTTTATAGACGAAATAAACTTAAATAGCTATGTAACGTTACAGTACATGGGACTATAGATGGAAATCATAGCTTCTAGCTAAATCTAGTGCACCCATCTATTTGTTTAATGCAAACGATTGTCATCAACAAAATAAACTAAACTAAAGGTGCCTAAATTATGCATTACTATATGTGTCACCTCACAGCGCTTTATGCCAGATCTCTACATTTTCATTTTTCAGATTATTCCAGATTGCTAAAGTACAGAATCTAAGCTTTCAAATGATGTGTCATATGTTGACATCTGAGAATGTTTTGAACACGATGTGCCCAATTATAACTTCTAAAACTGGCTGTGTTCTAGATTGCCTAAGAGGTGAAAAGGTGTCTCAAAGGAAGGCAACTTTTCACACTTCAGACAGTTTCAACTGGGCGTCAACAAACCCCCTCCAGCAACGCCCCTCACCTGAATAGCATTAACATAATTAAGTGCTGCCATGGCAGTTATCTCTCCTCTACTTATTAGCATAGTAGGTAGTAGTAGTAAGATGGATACTAGTAAAAGATGGTATGAAGGTTAGTAGTTTCAGATATTAATTGAAGTTAATTTGGCTCGTCTTCTGCCAGCTTGTACAGACAGGAGCTTAAGCACAAACCAAAGTGCTTTAATAAAATTAAATAGAATAGAATATTTCTAGAGTCTTTATTGTCATTATACAGACAGCGTTATATAGCTCAACAGTGCACAATTAATAAACAATAATTATTATTAGGAAGATACAATAAAATAGTCCATTTCTATGTACCCCCCCCCCATGCTGCTTTGACACCAGAATTTCCCCATGGGGATTAATAAAGGATCATCTTATCTTAGTAGGTAGCATCACAATAAAAAATAAACAATTTTAGGAAGATAAAATAAAAGTCAATGTCTACAGTGTATGGATGCAGGGTCCATCTGTGTGTGTGTGTGTGTGTGTGTGTGTGTGTGTGTGTGTGTGTGTGTGTGTGTGTGTGTGTGTGTGTGTGTGTGTGTGTGTGTGTGTGTGTGTGTGTGTGTGTGTGTGTGTGTGTGTGTGATTTACAGTGCTGTCAACAGTGCACAATTAATAAACAATAATTATTATTAGGAAGATACAATAAAATAGTCCATTTCTATGGTCCATCTATCTGGACAGTATAGGACTAATAGAATAAACAATTTTAGGAAGATAAAATAAAAGTCAATGTCTATAGAGTGTATGGATGCAGGGTCCATCTGTGTGTGTGTGTGTGTGTGTGTGTGTGTGTGTGTGTGTGTGTGTGTGTGTGTGTGTGTGTGTGTGTGTGTGATTTACAGTGCTGTCAACAGTGCACAATTAATAAACAATAACTATTATTAGGAAGATACAATAAAATAGTCCATTTCTATGGTCCATCTATCTGGACAGTATAGGACTAATAGAATAAACAATTTTAGGAAGATAAAATAAAAGTCAATGTCTACAGAGTGTATGGATGCAGGGTCCATCTGTGTGTGTGTGTGTGTGTGTGTGTGTGTGATTTACAAATACAGTACGGTTTCGGATCGATATCAGGCACTACTTCGTCATCCGAATCTTCTTCTTCATCTGAAGAGTCCGGTTTGGGCGGTGGTTCGGGGACACCTGGGTGAAAATAGTCCGTTAAGTACCCACTCATTAAATGCGATCCATCGATGGCTCTCCCCGCAGCAGATATCTTGTTGAGTTCAGCAGCGATCGTCTTCGCATCCATCTCTCAATCTCAACGCAAGACACATTAAAAGTGTCACCAGATGCCAACAGATGTATGTATAGGTCTTGTGGGGGCGTTGCGCTGTGGGCTGGCTACCCCCCCAAGGTTTAGATTCGATTCAAATGCAAATTGTTATTACGCCTCCCGTTCCACTGAAATAATGTCGTGAACAGCCTACTTTTAAACAAAGGTTGTTACTATTTTTAAATATTCTAACTGTTCGTTTTTATAGTATATATGTGCTTATACATTCAATTTATAATAATATATAAAAAAAAAAAAAAAAAAAAAAAAAAAAAAAAAAAACGTTTTCACGTGTAGACGAAAAAGGGGCGGGCCGAGTTGTGGTCGCAAGCGCTGGTACGTGACACATATTTCATCACAATATAATAGATATAGCTAGGCTACTGACATTGTCATTGTGATAATGTCAGTAGTAGCTGTATCTATTGTTTACACTTGAAATGTGTATTTTTTTTGTGTGCATTTTTATTTTGTCACAATATTATAATTTTTTTAAAACAATGTTTTTTATTGCATTTTTTTTCTTTTATACAAACATACATACAGACAATATCACATGACAAAAATAAAAAGACATCCTTCAATCGCCTCCCTTCCCTAATTATAATTCAACTTGACATTCCGCAGACATATTACAATAATAGAAACAATTGTTGTTAAATATATTATAAGAAATCACGGAAATACCAACCTAAAAAAGATATATATATATATATATACTGTAAATGAAGTAAAAAAAAAAAAAAAAACGTCTTCGCCCTCATCCTTTTTTTATTTTTTCCTTTTTTTTTAATCTTTCTCCCTTTTTCCCTTTCCTATCCCTCACCTTTCTTGTTTCCTATCTCTTTCCTTTAGATTCTCACATTTTCCAGGAAATGTATAAATGATGTCCATGTCCTTTCAAATTGTTCTGTTTTTCCCTTCTGTATGTTAGCTTCTCCATTGCTAAGTTTTCTGACACTTCCTTCAACCACTGTTTAGCTCTTGGTCTCTGTATCTCCTTCCAGTTCAGAGCTATCACTCTCTTGGCTTGTAACAGACACAAATGTATCAATTTCCTCTTTCTAATATAAGCCGGAAATGTATCTGGATATAAGTGAAGTATTCATAACTTAGGATCGGTCGGGATTTCTATCTCTGTCATCTCCGATATGAGTTCCAAGATCTCTTTCCAATATTCCTGTATCTTCTCACATTCCCACATACAGTGGTACAGGGTCCCCACCTCTACCCCACACCTAGTACATTCATCCTGGATCATGGGATAAAACTTGTGTAATTTCTCTGGCGTCATATATACTCTATGTATCCACTTATATTGTAGAAGTTTACATCTGGTATTAATTGAAAGTGTTTGTGACATTTCACATGCTTGTTCCCAGTCCTCTTCTGCTATTTCCACCTCCATGTCCCTCTCCCATGCCCGCAAGCTGCTCAAAGAGCTCTCTTCCGATCCTGATAACAACACATCATAAAACTTGGATAATTGTCCTCTTCCCTGATGTGGGTGGTTCCTCTGTGCCCCTGTTCTTTGAGACTATGTAGCTCCTGATTTGAAAGTATTTAAACCTATGTGTTCTTGTGATATCAAATGTGCTTACTATCTGGTCGACGGTCATCAATTCCCCCTCTATGTATATGTTTTTAGTCCTACCTAAACCTCTTTCTGCCCAATTTTTTAATCCCCCATAATTTCTTCCCGGTTTAAATTCCTCATTCCCCCAGATTGGTGTATACCCCGATAATTTATCCCTTCTACCTAAGTGTAAGTGCGCTTTGTGCCAGATTCTGTATTTTGGAGGAACGGGTTCTTTGTATGTTTTATCAATAAGTTACTCTGTCGTGAATACATATATGCATCTAGTGTAATTTGTGTATCTTCTTTTTCTATCTCCATCCAAGCTGGTATATCTGCATATTGAAAGTAGAACATTGCTGTCCTGAGCTGTGCCGCCCAGTAATAACATTTACATTTACATTTAGTCATTTAGCTGACGCTTTTATCCAAAGCGACTTACAAGTTCTGTACAACAAGCCATCAGGAAGGGCACAACTCTATCAGCTGAGTAACAATGTTCGCCAAAGTGTTGAGTGCTACAGTGTAGGTTAGTTTATTAGGACAAGTGCATGACAGTATGGTTAGTTAGGGTTAGATATTTATTTATTTTTATTTAATTTTTTTAATTCAGATAATGGTTGAAGAAGTGCGTCTTTAGTCGACGGCGAAAGATTGGACGTGTTTCGGCTGTCCTAACTGGGGTGGGTAGTTCATTCCACCATTGTGGGGCAATGACTGAGAATAGGCGACTTCTCTTTGATGACCCTCCCGGAGCTTGGATAGGAGTAGGTCTGAGGCGGCCAGAAGAAGCAGAGCGTAGGGGTCTTGAGGGTGTGTAGTCTCATATCCGGAAGTCTAAGCCCTCCTCTGTCATACGGGAGGTAAAGGAGTGTCAGTCTCAACCTGGGTTTTTTATTGTTCCATATGAAACTTGTGAACATCGTTTTCAATCTCCGAAAGAAGGTTTCCGGTAAGGGCATTGGGATTGATTGGAATAGGTATAGGAATTTAGGCAATATAGTCATTTTAATAATATTACTACATCTTTCAAGGCTATTTTCTACATCTGTCATTATTGGGTCGTAGTTATTTTGTACTAAGTCTTTAATCTCCGGGGTTATCTTTATCCCTAAGTAAGTAAACCCTTTGGGGGAGCTCGCAAACTGCGTGTGTACAGGTGCTTTTTCCCTTTTTCTCTTATTAAGTAACATAAGTGCGCTTTTATTTTTATTCGTTTTATATCCTGAAAATACTCCAAATCCCTCTAGTATTTCGTTAGCATTTCTAATTGAAGTATCTAATTTTGTTAAGTATAGTATTATATCGTCCGTGAAAAGCGATATGCGATGCTCCATTCTCCCTATTCTCATCCCTGTGATTCCCGGGTCCCGCCTAATCGCCATCGCTAATGGTTCGATTGCGAATAAAAATAGCAAAGGAGAAATCGGACATCCCTGTCTGGTAGATCTCTGTAATTTAAATGGTTTAGATATTTGGTTGTTTGTAGTTATTTCGACCATTGGGTCTGTGTATAGAATCTTAATCCATTTTATATATCCTTCCCCAAACCCGAACCTTCTAAGTGTTTCAAACAGGTATCCCCATTCAATCCTGTCAAATGCCTTTTCGGCGTCTAGTGACAGAACTGCGTGGTCTTTTTCGTTTTTCTTAGTATGTAGAACATTTAGTAATCTCCCAATGTTATGAAATCCCTGTCTTCCCAATACAAATCCATTCTGGTCATTTTTAATCAGATGCGGAATCGATTTCTCTATGCGTCTAGCTAGTGCCTTACATAAAATCTTCGTATCACAGGACATGAGGGACACAGGACGATATGAAGTTGTGTCTGAGGGTGGCTTTCCCGGTTTCTTCAGTACCGAAATCATCGCTGATCTTAAGGATGGGGGTAAAGTCCCCTCCTCATATGCTTCCTTGAACATTTCCAGTAGGTGGGGTAACAGTTTCCCTGCGAACCTCTTGTATATTTATGTTGGTATCCCATCAGGGCCTGCCACTTTCCCGCTATTCCTACTCGCAAGCGCTTCCTTTAATTCTTCTATAGTCAGATTTTGATCAAACTTGTTGACAGAGTCAGCTATATGTTCATGAGGCATGGTTTCTATCTTTAGCCATTAAACGGTGTGGTTTATTTCTCATTGCTCCACAGCAGTACATGAGACATCCTTCTCTTATGAGAGCGAAGGTGGAAGAGACAGAGGGGGAGTCAGCATCTCCTTATATAACCTCTAACTGGTGGCAGAATTAACAGCTCCGCCTATAGCGCCCTCTAGTGGAAACAGTTATACATAGTTAGACAGTTACCCAGTTATGATGAATTGAAAATGGGGGACCCTGATGGAAACAAGACAAAAGTCTTTCTCAGGTCTGCATCCTCTTAACAATTGTATGTATTGAGCTGTACTGTACTGTACCCATTCTGCAATCTGTTAATAAACTTTTCAATCAATCAATCAATCAAACTTACAATCATATATAACCTCTAACTTTAACACTCCCACTTATGGTTGTCTAGTACACTGTACAACTTCTTCAAAAACAATTTTACAAAGAAAATAATACATTTCAGAGCATCAAAAAGAATATGGCATTCAATACTACATAACAGTAAATATTTACACACCGAACATGACCTCTGCAAATCTTCTCAATTTCAGTTTGGATGCAGGTTTCATCATAGTGTCTGCTACCATGTCATCTGTTGGACAATAAATCAGTGTCATTCTTTCTTCTCTGATGACAGATCTGATGAAATGATATTTTATATCGACATGTTTACATCTCTGTCGGCACACAGGGATTCTAGCAATCGCAATGGTTCCCTGGTTGTCCTCATAAACAACAGTCTTCTTATATACATAGGTATCCATTCCTTCGAGCAGTTGTTCTAGATAAATACATTCCTGTATTGTCATAGCTAGAGCCATGTATTCGGCTTCACAAGTTGATAGTGCCACTGTGGGCTGCTTCTTTGTTTTCCACGAAACCAGTGAGCTGTTTGTGTTCAAACTCACACAATACCATGTGGTACTTATTCTGTCTGTGGTGTCTGCTGCCCAGTCTGCATCACTGTAGGCTTTATAGACGAGTCAATCTATGAAAAAAAAGCACTTAACCCAAAAAAGATTTATACAAAAGGTTTTTCGATGGATTCCGATAGTATTGGGCGTGCTAAATAACATACTAAAAGTCGACCAAAATCGACCCCCCCGAAAGCCGCCATTTCCCAGATGGCGGTGGAGATATTAAAATGGCTATATCTCAAATTGAGAATATGGTGCAAAGGATTTCTCAACTGATTCTGGTACCTCTGGGCATGTTCACTAACATACTAAAAATCTAGGAAAATACACCTTCCAGAAAGGCTTAATTTTGAAGATGGCGTCCAAAATGGCGGCAGACCAAGCTTAAAATGGCTATATATCTCAATAGAAAAAAATATATAACTATGATTTTTCACTTGATTCTGGTACCTCTAGACATGCTTGTGAACATACAAAAAATCTAGGAAAATACACCTTCCGGAAAGGCATCATTTTCAAGATGGCGTCCAAACTGGCGCCCAGGAGCTTAAAATGACTATACAAATACAAATAGCTTACTAAAAAAGGTGTTTGCACTCTCCAGCTCTCAAGCTAGCATAGTTGAAGCCTTCTTTTTGACCATTATAGTTGTTATAGTTAGAGGTGTTTGCACTCTCCAGCTCCCAAACTACCATCGTTGAAGCCTTCTTTTTCTGAATCAGTTTCTTTCTTTATTTTCTGACCTAGTCCTGTGTTTGGGCATGCCTGGGCGTGTCTGACCTGGCAGTGTTATTTAAGCCCCAGTTTCATTCTAGTCTTTGACAGAGGTGTTTGCACTCTCAGCTCTCAAGCTAGCATAGTTGAAGCCTTCTTTTTGACCATTATAGTTGTTATAGTTAGAGGTGTTTGCACTCTCCAGCTCCCAAACTACCATAGTTGAAGCCTTCTTTTTCTGAATCAGTTTCTTTCTTTCTTTTCTGACCTAGTCCTGTGTTTGGGCATGCCTGGGCGTGTCTGGCCTGGCAGTGTTATTTAAGCCCCAGTTTCATCCTAGTCTTTGCCAGAGGTGTTTGCACTCTCCAGCTCTCAAGCTAGCATAGTTGAATCCTTCTTTTTGACCATTATCTGATTTCTAAAGTGATGAGTGAATTCAGTGCCCAGATCTGTCCCATTTGTAAATTGGAAGATGGAAGTGATTTTGTTGAGATTCGTCAGAAAGGTGCTGATGGGATCAATAAAGCTAGTGTTAAAAGAGGTGACACTGTTCATGTGACTGCTGGCATGAAAGTACATTCAGAATGCCGCAAAATGTACATACATAGCCGAGATATTGATTTACATTTACAGAGGAAACAGAGCGGTGAATCAAGTACCACTAATAAAAGGACTAGTACTAGGCAGTCTGAAGCTCTATTCAATAGCCAAACTGATTGCCTTTTCTGCGGCACAAATGTTCATGAAGGACGTGCCGACTACAGTTACGTGAAAACAGACAACTTTGCAAAGTCTATATTGCAAAGCTGTGATAAACGAAATGATGAGTGGTCATTCAAAGTCAAAGGTAGAATTGAATACTATAATAGTGATCTACATGCTGCAGACTGTGTATCATAATGCTTGTAGCACACATTTCCGGTGTGACCGTGATGTTCCCATGGAATTTCAGCCTGATTGTAATCCAAAGCGGAGAAAGTCTGGAAGGCCAAAGAATGAGGACCAAGAACAAGCCTTCTCAAAAATGTGTGCTTACTTTGAAACGAATGATGATGGACAGCTGACCGTTTCTGCACTTAGGTGTAAAATGCAAGAGTATTTGTCTAAGGCCGATTCCATCCCATATAGTAATCAATACCTAAAAACATTGCTGATGCAACGATATGCAAATAGCATATTTATTGCAGAAGGAGATGGCTTGGATTGTATTGTTACAATAAGAGAGAAAACATCAGACATACTCAGATCCTACTATAACAACACAAAACAAAACAGTGATGAAGAGTCTGAGAAGAGACACTTACTTGAAACAGCTGCAAAACTCATAAAAAGTGACATAATGACTAATGTTCCACCTGTTAATGAGTACCCGACTACAGAGACACTAAAACTACAGAATGCCCTTGATTATATTCCACAATCACTCCACATTGTGTTAAAAGCTTTGTTTGTCGGTAAAGAGACAGAGCAGAAAATTGCTAGTATTGGCCACGCAATCATACAGGCAGTCCGACCACGAGCTGTCCTTGCCCCTTCGCAAATTGGCCTAGCAGTGCATATGCACCACTTAAACCGGTCTCGGTTCATTGTAGATATGCTGAATAAGATGGGATTCTGCTCTTCCTATTCTGAACTGCAGAGGTTTGAAATGAATGCTGCAAATTGTACTGCACCAAACATGCTTGGTAAGGATATTGATGTGTTGAACACGACCGTCTTATTTGCTGAAGACAATGTAGATCATAATATTCTAACAATTGATGGGAAAGGGACATTTCATGGGATGGGCATGATAGCTGCCTTGACACCAGGACAGAAGACAGACCAAAGGATTCCGAGGTTCAGAATTAATGAACTGAATCTTGTGCAGAGGTCAAAAGTTGTGATAATAGATTATCACTTTGCCAAACACTTTTGCAGAGACACCACATTTAAAGAACTTCCAAGACTCGCAGAATGTAACAAGATGACTTCCGGTTTAGCTTTAGAATGGAGTAGGTCGCATGTGACACAGCTGCTCACCCGTTATTTTTTTTTTCGTTTTAAAAACATATTTATATACCATTAATGCGTTTAAAACTTGACGCATATATCAACTGAGACTATCAACTAACTATATTGACCAAAAGAATCGAGATGTCACCAAAGAAAGACCCAAAGAAAGACCCAAAACCAGTCGAAGAGGTCCCGCCGCGGAACCCAGGATTCGTACAGCGGACAGCAGAAAATATTGACTTGACAGAGGCCGCTTCAAGTTCAACCCCATCAAAGACCTCCGCAGATACCGAACATATCATCCGGAAAATGGAGGAAATGGGGAAGACAATGGAGAAGAGAATGGAGGAAATGATCCTCCAATCACAACTGTCGGAGAAGATAATAACTCAAAAAGTAGATGCTATTAAAGAATCTATTGAAGGCAAAATTGATGCGCTGAGAGCGGACGCCGATGCACAGAATAAACGCACCGAGGCTCTGGAGAAAGTAGTGGAAGCCCACGAAATCAATTTCACTCACATCTACAAGGAAGTAGAGGCTAACACAGTTAACCTAACTGCTGAGATGAAGGGGAACTACAATGAAATCAAGACGGAGCTCAGCGAAATAACGTTGGAGCTCACGCGAATCAATAAAGAACAGAAAGCCAAAATATTCGAGATGGAATATCAAAAACGCAGGCTGAATATTCGTATTGTCGGTCTGGACGAATCAGTGAGATGTGAAAACCCTGAAGAGTTTGCCACAGAATTACAGAAAATCTTGGGAACAGGAATCCTTCCTAAAATACCGGAGGTGGATGAGTGCTTCAGATTGGGTCCCCGCTCCATTGGCAATAACGCTAAGCCCAGAGTGATATTAGTTATACTGCGCCAAGTCAGAATAAAAGAAATGATTATGCGTGAAACTCGCAGGATGAAAGGCAATCTGAAACACATGGAGGTACCAATACACTGCTTTGAAGATTATTGTCGTGATGTAGTGGAACTGCGTGCCAAGTTCAAGATGGTGATGTCTCAACTATACCTGGGGAAATACAGACCCCTACTAATATACCCTGCAATACTTCGCGTCGTCGACAAACAAGGAGCAAAGGTTCTCCTCAACTCGCCTGAAGATGCAGCCAAATTCCTGTCTGAACAGGAGCAGAATAGTGTATAAATGGCCTTTTAAATCTCAGTTATGCAAGGTCACCATATAGTACAACCTTTAATAACCGAGGATTTGGGACAGAGAGACCTACGTGCTCAGAGTTTTTGAATGCTTTCCCCGACGTGTATATTATTGCGGACATATTGGATTTAAGATTGGAACACTCCAGAACATACTGGAACATTCAGACAATGTAAAAATGACATATTGGAATAATCTAGAACATCGAAGCATTCTTTGATATATGGAGCATTCTGGAATATCAGCAATACGTGGTCATTCATTCTACCAGAAGCCCCTCGGGAGAATAATCAACAGCTATCTAGATGCAGAACCACAGAGCCATCATAGCCGGCCGGCTGAAAGATCACTCTACACAACGATCATCGCCCACCCCGGTCGGGGGAAATGCTGCATATACGTATTTAAAAATTGTTTTTTATTAATGGGAAATAATTTCACTACTTCTCCAATTAATACTTTAGATGTTTAAGCATAGCAATGCTCTTTTAAGATCTAAGTTAATGTTCTCTTCCTTTTACTTGTTTTTTTTTTTTTTTTTTTTTTTTTTTTCATCCGCTCTCTCTGATTTATTGAGGCTCTCTCTTCAGTTCAATACCTTCATATTATTCATGGGTTACTATAAATTACTATAAATTACAAGTTCATATAAAATGTAAGTGATTAAGGCATGACAATTGAAGCTTATTTTTGGTCTTTATTTTTAGTTGATCTCATTTAAATTTTTATTTATTTATTTTTTACGGGTAAGTGGCCAAGCCACAGTCGACATTCTACTTATGGTAGAATTTAGAGTGTTAGATCCTATGGTATACATAGGAATGTTAAGGATAATTGGATCATTCTGGGATATCCGGTGGTGCAAGGGAGAGAGTCATACGCAAAGGTTGTGTTCATGGAACACAATCCTGTACGACTCTCGGTGGGAGGGAAGGGTAGGGGATTTTTATTTGTATATATGTATGTTTTTAAGCTCGGCTCTCAACGGGACCTCACTAGTGGGATGTATATCTATTATTGCCTCGCACTCTAGAAGCATTACCAAAAATTACAATGCAACATGTATAGACTATGGCTAGTTTGAATATAATGATATGGAACACCGGGGGAATAAATAACCAACTCAAACGCAAAAGCGTGCTCACACTGATGAAAAAAGAACATGTGGACATTGCTCTGCTAAGCGAAACACACATTCTAGGGAAAGACATAGGTAAATTAGCGGACAACATATACCATAATATCAGTCACTCCTCTATTGGTACGAGAACTCGGGGTGTAGCAATAGTCGTTAAACGTAAGTTGAATATTGTACTAAAGGGAGTATGGTCTGATGTAGAAGGTCGGATAACTATAGCTAAGATTGAACATAAGAACAGGAAAATAGCGTTGATAGCGGTATACGCCCCAAATTTGTACGAAGAAGATTTCTTCACTACACTAACCAATGCAATGTTAGACATTCCCGAGTACTCATTTATAATAGGAGCGGATTTTAATGCCATCTGGAACCCAAGGATAGACAAATCTTACCTCGCCTTTTCCAGCGAACAAAAGAATTCATCGAAGGCATTAAAGGATTGGTCAAAGATTACAGGTGTAAAGGACTTATGGCGGTTACTTAATCCCACGACCCGGAAGTACTCTTGTCGATCTGCGAGACATAAGACACTATCCAGAATAGATTATGTCTTTGCATCACAGAGACTATTTGATAATTATGAAGTGGAAATGATACCCAACGCACTATCAGATCACTGTTATTTACTCCTTAAAGGTACATTTGGTATACTATCCTCCCGAGCCCCAAGATGGCGATTTAACTCGTTGCTGCTTAACAACAAGGAATTCATTACACAACTCAAAGAAGCTCTTATAGTATTCCAACGGGAGAATGCAAACTCGGTGCAAGACCCCAGAATAATATGGATGTCGGTAAAGGGAATGATCAAAGACTTCAAGGATAGCTTTTCCTCCAAAATGCGCAAGATTCAAAGCACAAAACTGGATGAGCTGGAAACGCTTTACTCAACGTTATTTAATTCTCTGAAATACAACAACTCAACTCGACTAGAAAATCAAGTTAACGTACTAAAAATAGAGATCAATGACATATACAGACAACAATCGGAAATACAAATACGCAGCACAAGACAACAGCAGTACTCCCATGGTTCCAAACCCAGCCACCTATTAGCCATGCGATTAAGAATTAATGCAACATTTGCAGATATAACTACCATTAGAGCACAACAAGTACTTGTAACAGATCCTGTAAAAATAAACGATACATTCAAAGTATTCTACTCCGATTTATATAAATCAGAAATGACCTTCGATCAAAACAAAATGGACACATTTCTTAATCAAATTATTCTCCCTAAACTTTCAGAGGATGACGCTAAACAGTTAGAAATACCGATCACACTAGAGGAACTCAAGAAGGCCATAACCGCAATGAAAAGTGGTAAGGCTCCAGGAAGAGACGGTTTCCCATCAGAAATATACCTTTCTTGTTGGGACATAATTGGCCCCTTATTACTAAATATGATCTTATACTCAGTCAAGGAGGGGAACTTCCATAAAATTGACAATATTGCACTCATAACAGTCCTCCTTAAAAAAGACAAAGACCCCAACGAGTGCGGTAGTTATAGACCTGTAAGCCTCCTCGGAACAGATATCAAACTGTACTCTAAGGTATTAGCCATCAGATTACAAAAGCATATGACGTCTTTAGTTCACCCGGACCAAACTGGCTTCATAGGAGGCCGCCTGATCACTGAGAACATAAGACGTATACTGCACGTACTTGATGCTGACAAGGAGGACACCATACCTAAGGCGATGCTGTCCCTGGATGCTATGAAGGCCTTTGACAGGCTGGAATGGTCGTATCTGTGGGCAGTGCTAGAAAGGATGGGGTTAGGAAAAGGATTCATCGATATGATTAAAGTATTATACAAAGACCCATCGGCCATGATTACAACAGGCACAATCATCTCTGAAATATTTCCGGTATCACGCTCTGCCAGACAGGGTTGTCCTCTTAGTCCCGGACTGTTCAATCTATCATTAGAGCCTTTAGCACAATATATAAGACAATCCCAATCCATAGAACCTATCGTAATCAAGGGCACACAACAAAAAATTTGTTTATATGCGGACGATGTAATATTGTTCATGAAAAACCCCAACACCACATTGCCTCATCTGCTCAAGTTGATTGAGGACTTTGGTGATTTATCGGGATTTAAGATAAATTGGCCGAAGTCGGCTTTCCTTCCACTTAACACCCCTGCAAAAAAAGATACAACCCTCCCAGGACAGATACCGATGGTAAAACATTTCAGATGTTTGGGAGTGGAAATATTCCCTACCATAAGACAAACGGTGAAGCACAACTACACAAAAATCCAAAACAAAATCAAAGACGACCTTGATAGATGGGCAAAACTTAAGAACACAGTACAAGCACGGATATCAATAGTTAAGATGGATGTACTACCTAAAATCAACTTCTTCTGTTCAATGCTACCGTTACCCCCTCCAGAGGGTTACTGGAAAAGATTACACTCCTCCACATACAAATTTATTTGGAATAACAAACCACCACGTATAAAAAGATCCACCGCACAGAGAAATAAAGCAGATGGTGGCATGGCATTTCCAGATTTTTTCCTATATTTTAAGGCGTACTCATTAAGTCCATTGACAACATGGTTTGACTCCCAAGCATTAGCATCTTGGAGAAAAATAGAAGAAAACATAGTAGCCCCACATAGACTGAAGGACATAGCATACACTAAACTACCAATCAAGCACTGTGAACGAAAATTTGGTCCCATAATTACTCATGCGATCCGGATATGGCGTGAATCACAAAAAAAAAATCCTAACCCACAAGAATGGCACAATCATACTCCCTTATTCAATAACAATGCTCTCTTAATTGGAAAACGACCTATAAGATTCCCTATATGGGAAGAGCAAGGCATACACTCATTAGGGGATGTTTTTAACAAACAGGGTTTTTGTAGTGATAAAGAAATACGCAAAAAATTTAATCTCACCAAGTCCACATGGCTTTTTCACAAACAGTTAGAGCTATGTTTGAAGTCTCACGGTGTTCCATTAGACAGACCAATTGAATACCACAGATACCACAAATTCTTCTACTCAAGAGAGACATCGAGAGGTTTTGTTTCAGAATTTTATCATCAATTACTAACGTCCTCGTATGAAACCCTCCAACTTGACTCTGTCTGGAGGAGGGATATACCAGACCTGGAAAATGACTTTGATTGGCAAGGAGCCTGGGCAAATGTCCGACTTACATCAAGGAACCCGGATCATCAACAAATCAATCTTAACTATATTCACAGGACATACTTGACTCCTATAAGACTGTGCCGAATGGGGCTCAAACAAGATTCCAAATGCACCCAATGTACAAATGGGGACGAAGGGACATTTATGCACATGTATTGGGACTGCTCACCAGTTAAGGCATTCTGGAAAGATGTGACCCAACAAATATCAAAACTCGTATCTTGGAATATACCTGTACACCCCTCGGTATTGCTGTTGAATGATGTTTTTGAGTTTGCAGTGAATCCACAGCTAAAGAGATTGGTTTTATCGGGTATCACAGTAGCCAAAAAGCTGATCGCATCACGCTGGTTTCAACCGGAAAAAATGTGCCGTAAAGTTTGGTTTCTTACATATCTCGATGTAATTTACCATGAAATATCTACAGCAAGAATTCTGGGTCTCAATGAATCCAAAATGTCAATGTGGTTAGAAGTGGTGGAGAGAATAAAAGCTAGCTTATAATGGTAGTGTCTGGTTAGGTGCGAGGGATAGTGGAGGTACTTCTCAAGGTGGGGTCCGGGAGGGGGGGGTTCGAGCTGAGCATATGTGTGTAGTTTTTTTTTTATAGATAACAGGTATTATGGGTATATCTTATATAAAACAACTAACCAAAAGGTGATCTCATTGGATGTGCCCTGACAATTAATGCTTGTATATCTTATCGTGTGTTGTCATGTTTGTTTATATGTTTGTTTAAAAAAGAATAAAAAAATAAAATACAAGAATGTAACAAGATGGTTGATCTGCTTTGGGAGTTATCGTTCAATTTCAAACAGCCTGCACCTGGTTGGCAGGGGATGATGCACATTATTCATAAGGGAGATGAACATCCAGGGCATTCTTCAGTGAGATACTTACCAATGATAGACATGTACTCCGGAGACAAAACATGCATTCTGTCAACACTGGAGTTCATTTGTGGTCTGGCATCCAAACACCACCTTGCCCCAGTAGTTACATTTGACCAACCCCTATATTGGAAAGCAGCAGAGATAATCCTAGATTCACCACAGTGCAGTCACCTCAAGTCCTTTGTCCTGCTCCTAGGAGGATTTCACACATTTATGAATTTGCTAGGAGCAATTGGTACACTGATGGACGGTACAGGACTTAAGGACATTCTAGGGGTAGTCTATGGGGAGAACTCAGTAGCCCATATGATGACAGGCAAATCAGTTCAGAGAGCATTCCGTGGCCATCTTCTGGTTGACAAATTTCTTAACCGCATGATAATATCAGAAATGGTAGATGATAGTCATGAATTTGCAGCAATGGTTGAACAGTCTGAAGCAATGTATACCTCAATAGTTAAGGGTGAAATGCCATTGGAAACAGTGTTCACATCAGAGACCCTCATTACAATAAATGAAGAACTGGGAAAAAGGAAGATGGAACTGTGTGCTAGATCCAAAACTAGTCAGTTGTGGCTAAATTACCAACACATGTTAGAAGTTGCTAGGTCACTGATAACAGCAGATCGCACAGGTTCCTGGCTTTTGCACCTACGCGCTGTTTCTGAATGCATGCCGATATTCGCTGCGGCTGGGCATTACAATTACTTGAAATCGGCACACTTTTATGTCCAAGAGATGAGTCAGCTTCACATCAACCACCCAGATGTCTTCAGACAATTTGAAAAGGGTTTTCATGTTATCCGTCGCAGCAGCCAATCATGGGCAGGCCTCAGCTCAGATCTTGTAATCGAAACAACATTGATGAGGTCATTGAAGACTACAGGAGGGATGACACATGGAAGTGGAATGACCGACAATCAGAGATCCCTTTGGACAATGTCAAAGGGCATAACATCAGAATATAACACCGCAATGCAGGAGTTCTCAAACCAGACATACACAACATCAGAACAGCACAAGGATTCAACAGAGGCAAGGATGAAAAGGGATGCTGCTGACCTGGAGAAGATCACTTCAAAACGTGCTATATGTTCACCTTTCTCTCCAGACTCTTCTTTAAGGAATGTTGTTACAGGTGTTGTCGCTGAGGATGGAGTGAACGTGCATGATTATGACTCTGTTGGACGCAACATCATGCACAAAATGATCGGACAGCCGGCATTCACATTTTCATTTAGTAGAAAGGATAAAGCCATAACCCTTGGACAAAAATCGTCTATCAAGGTTGCTCCTGATCGAATCATTGATTCTGCACTGCTTTTTCAACGTTTCCTTATTGTCTCCCAAACTGGAGAGCTGTCATTGGAGGAGGTTATGCGTTACGAACTCAGTCCTTTCCCTCCTGCCCTCTTTGAAGCCGGAAACGTCTTCCGCAAAGCTGATAAACCACAACTAGCGCACGCGATCTGTGATCATGCAAGTGATGCAATCCTAGATTCTGTACCAGAAACGGAGCATTATGTTCTTGATGGTGGTTCACTCCTTCACCGAATACAATGGAAGCACGGACAAAGCTATGGTAAACCTGGTTTGGGAATAGCACTGCACAAGACCGAAGCAGACTACAAAGAGTGACACGTTCAGCCAAACGCACAATTGGAGGGGGGCTCCCCACCCTCCAGAACATTTACAACAAGCGGTGCAGGGGCAAGGCTAAGAGAATAATTAAAGACTCCAGTCACCCGAACAACTGCCTCTTTGAACTGCTGCGGTCAGGCAAGCGATACCGGAGTCTCAAGGCGAGCACAGAAAGACTCAGAAGAAGCTTCTATCCCCAGGCCATCAGGCTGCTAAACGAACAATGAACACTACACAACAACAACCATCAAACGCACATAGCACACACATCCACATGCACACACTCACTTTAAACAAACACACTGTAGCACCCACTCCACACACTTTATAGCACACACTCACTTTAAACAAACACACTGTAGCACCCACTCCCCACACTTTATATTTATTGATGAAGGATTTCACTACAACTCGTACACCTTACTGTAAATTGTATCTAAATTGTACCTCATCCCATTTCTGCTTTGCACTATATAGTATTGTACATTAGTACACTGCATAGTATTGTATATTATATGGTAACTCAGTTACGTCTATTCTGCATCGAACATTGTACATATGTCTATACTGAACACTGTGACCTCATTTTCTACTTCTAAATTACATGCGATACTATGTTATTTGATACTATCTTGTCTAGCACAGTCTCTGGAGCGTAACAGTAAGAAGCATTTTGTATGAAAGTATTCTGTACTTCTGTATGACAACTATTAAAGAAACTTGAAACTTGAAATTGCACAGTCATATGCAGACTTCACCATCCAACATTATGGCTCAGCTACAACCATTGTGTTTGATGGCTATGAGGATGGGCCATCCATTAAAGACAACACACATCAAAGAAGAGGAAACAATATGCATCCCATTGTCAACTTCACTGCTGAGACAGAGTTCTCAGGTAAGAAGGAGGAGTTCCTGTCAAGAGATCTGAATAAACAGAAACTGATCCACATGATAAGTGATGAACTGAAAGAACGGGATTGCACTGTGGTCAATTCACTTGGAGATGCTGATGTAGACATAGTAAGGGCCGCAGTGGGATCATCTCTTCTTCACACCACGACGCTGATTGGAGAAGATACTGATCTCCTCGTCTTACTTCTTTACTATGCACAGAGAGATAGCAAGGGCCTTTATTTCAGATCAGACAAGTCGAAAGCTGATGGCAGTTTTAAAGTGTACGCCATAAACCATTTGAAAGAAGTACTCGGACAGGATGTGTGTTCTCAGTTGCTGTTCATCCATGCTGTGACTGGCTGTGACACAACTTCCCGGATCTTCGGAGTTGGCAAAAAGACAGCATTCCAAAAACTTGTAAAAGGGGATCCTGTCCTTCAGGCTTGTGCCAATGCATTCACTGTACCAAACCAGACAACAGATGTGATCGATGACCTTGGGTGCCAAGCAATGGCTGTCTTTTTTGGTGGAAAGTGCACAGATTCGCTTGCAAAAATGAGATATAACATTTTCAGCAAGAAGGTTGTCTCAGCTTCATCAACGGTAACGCCTGAACGTCTACCACCAACTGAATCTGCTACCAAATTCCACTGTCGTAGAGCATACTACCAGGTCATGGTCTGGATGGGAACAGATGATGGTATAGATGCTCTAGACTGGGGCTGGAACCTGCAGGACAATAGATTTGTCCCACTCATGTCAACAATGAATGCTGCTCCAGACAGTCTCTTGAAGGTCATTCATTGTAACTGTACCACTGCCTGCAAGACACTTCGCTGCTCATGCAGAAAATATGGACTACCTTGTACTACTGTCTGTGGACCATGTCAACTTCATGAATGTGACAATCCACATAACAAGTTTCTCCCAGAGGATCCTGAAGATGATGATGAGTAGGCCTAAAGACCACAATAAGTGGGTAATTTATTTTGTGTTCAACACCAAAGCCAGCTTTCTAGGTTGAATATAATAACCAATTTTAATTTTAGCCAAAATAAGCTACAGGCAGCCATTTTGATGATGCAAATTATGCATTCCTAGCAGATATATTTAGCTAGATATTTTGCTCGTTATTAATGTATAGAGGTGCCAGAATCAGTTTATAAATCCTTTAGAAATGTTTTCCCATTTGAGATACAGGCATTCTAAGCTCCCAATCGTCATTTTGGACACCATTTAAAAAATTAAGCCTCTTCGGAAGGTGTATTTCCCTAAAACTTTAGTATGTTCCTAAGTATGTCTAGGGGTACTTGGGGTACCAGAATCAAATGACAAAATAATTTATATAATTTTTATATTGACATTTTAAGCTTGGCCAGCCGCAATTTTGGACGCCATCTTGAAAATGAAGCCTTTCTGGAAGGTGTATTTTCCTAGATGTTTAGTATGTTAGTGAGCATGCCCAGAGGTACCAGAATCAGTTGAGAAATCCTTTGCACCATTTTCTTAATTTGAGATATAGCCATTTTAATCGCCCCGGCGCCATCTGGGATGCCATCTTGGAAATGACAGCTTTCGGAGGGGTCGATTTTGGTCGACTTTTAGTATGTTATTTAGCACGCCCAATACTACCAGAATCCATTGAAAAACCTTTTGTATAAATTTTTTTGGGGTTAAACCATATATTGACTCGCCTATTAAGCCCTAAGCCCTCGCTGCTCTTTCTGAAACAAAGCTGTTTATCTGCTGTACCTGTCTGCTATACATGTTTTGCTGTAATCCAGTGCTCCTCTGTGGCGTCAGCAAAATGCTGTGACAATTTACTCACTACAAAACATAGGTCAGGGCGAGTACATGTTGTCAATATAAATGAGGCTACCTACAGCTTCTCTGTACATCTTTACATCTGTCAATCTCTGAGCATCCTCTTGGTAGTCTAGTTTTTGATCACATGGTGTTTCCCTTGTTCTACATTCTTGCATGTCAAAACGTTTCAGGATCTTTTCCACATATCTCTTCTGGGATATTTTTACACAATTGGAAGACTGTTCAAAGTCCATGCCTAGAAAATGTTTTAATTAAAGCATTTTGAATCTGGTAAATCATCCACTTCTGTATTTAAACATAGAATCCACTTCTGTATTTAAACATGGAATCCACTCCGGTATTTAAACCTGGAATCTACTCCTTCTGTATTTAAACATGGAGTACCCTCCTTCAGTATTTAAACATTTAGCTACGAACCTGGCTTTGTACTTGTCGTGGCCTTCAATACCCTCCTTGATTGAGTACACCCATTTTCCTCCCACTGTCTGTCTGCCCTCTGGTAACTTGGTTAGAGTAAAGGTGTGATTGTCCTCTAGGGACCTCATCTCCTCATCCATTGCTCTCTCCCATTTACTTGATTCAGGGGATACTATGGCCTCTTTAAAGGTCTGAGGTACTCCACTGACTACTCTGTAGCAGTAATCAATGCTGGTAAGTGTACCGTCATCCTCGTCACTTTCTCTCCGGGCATAGTCTGTCAGATACTTTGGGGGTTTGTGTTCCCTTGAGGGATACCTCCCACTGCTTGGGGCACGTGACCCTCGGGTGCTCCTCGTCATCGTCCTCTGGGGGTTGCTGACTGTCTGTCTGCACGACCGTGCTAAGTACACTAGGCTGAGGTGTCTCTGTTTCTTCACACCTTACTCTGGAGTCCAGCTCTGGCTCCTCTGTCTGTGTCTCGTTCTCACATGTTGTCTTTGTGACAAATTTGACTAGCCTGTGTTTCTGCACTCTCCCTTTACCGGGATCATAAACTAGGAAAGCGGGGCTTCCTTTGTCGTGCCCTACAAAAAGTCCTTTTTCACATCTGGACTCGAGCTTTCCTCTGTCCTGCAGGTAAGCATAACACACTGATCCAAATTGGTGCATTCTAGCTAGATTACACTTCTTTCCTGTCAGTGCTGTATACGGGGTGGTGCCTGTGTGCTTATTAAAGCACATGTTTCTGGTGTAAGCGGCTTCTTGCACCGCATAATGCCATAGACTCTTAGGTAAGTTACTATCTACTAGCTTACACCTAGCCATTTCGAAAAGAGTGCGCCATTCCCTCTCTGCCACTCCGTTCTGGTGTGGGGAGTATGGACATGACGTCTCGTGTCTTATCTTGTTCCTTCTCAACAGTGATTGGAACTCTCTATTTGTGAACTCGGTTCCGTTGTCGGACCTCAAGCATCTTATGTTACTGTAAGGGGCTACGTCTGCCAGAAATTTCTCCGTGGCCTTGAGTGTGTCACTCTTTGCTTTGAGAAAGTAAACAAACACTGCCCCTGTACACACATCTGTAAAAGACTGTACATATCTAAAGCCTCCTATGGACTTGTTGCTTACTGGACCGGCTACATCTGTGTTAACTAGCGCAAGTGGTACCTTTACTTTTTCTGTGGGATTTCTGTTTCTCGATTGAGTGAACTTCCCCTTTATGCACACTACACATTCTCTGTCAGGTCTACGCTTTTCACCTTCAATGTGCATGCCTTCTGTCACTGCTTGCAGTTTCAGTAAATCCTCGTAATTACAATGACCCATAATCTCATGCCATGTCTGAATATCGTGACTGACAGTCACATTACACATATCATTATTATTACACTTGTCGTTGTCATTACACTCTGTTTGTAGATAATACATTCTCTTGTACACCTTTATGTTAAATCGCGTACCGTCGGGCTCTACAAGAACATTTTTACCTTCATTGAAGAACACTTTGGCACCGTTTGCAGTAGCAGCTATTACAGAGAATAGTTCTTGTGGGAAAGAGGGTACGTAGAGAGCGTTCTTTAACGTCACTGTATACCTGTGCGTCTCCTCTCTCTTGCGCCAACCCGTAGGTGCGCTCCCCGTCTGCCAGCTCCATGCTGTGTCTCTCCGGGTCGAAAGTGTTGTCAAAGTAATTTTTTTTTATCCACTTTTTCTCCCATTTTCTCCCATCCCAATTTCGTATCATCCAATTCAACCCTCCCCTGTCTCGAACGCTGTTTCTTGCCTCCCACAAGCCGGCTGCAATGTGGACTAAGTCATACATAGCACGAGTCCCCTCCGATACTCGCGGTAACAGCAGTCGCATCTTCACCTGCGCGGCGCGACCTTTCAGCGTCAGGGGTCTGCGCTTTGGAGGGGCGCCGCCCCCATCGCTTCCTGATTCTACTGCGCAGGCGCACCAACCGACCTGTAGGAGTTGCTGTCCACAACGCCCGATGCCCACCCATCAGTTTCCCACCCCCTAATACTGCCAATGTGTATTAGTACGGACGACCAGCTAAACTAAAAGCAATGTGGAGCGCTGGGCTCGAACAGGCGAATTCAGCGTCTCCAGTATTCGTGGTGAGCGCCTTGCCCACTGCACCACGTAGCCGTGCTGTTGTCGAAGTTCTTGAACCGACTCCTGTCGTTGATGTCATGGGACGACATTTACATTTACATTTAGTAATTTAGCTGACGCTTTTATCCAAAGCAACTTACAAGTTCTGTACGACAAGACAGCAAGAAGGGTACAACTCTATCAGCTGAGTAACAATGTTCATCAAAGTGTTGCGTGTTACAGTGTAGGTTAGTTTATTAGGACAAGTGCATGACAGTAAGGTTAGTCAGGGTCCACGATCAGTCCCTTCCTTTGGGCCTGCTGCAGCTGCGTTGGCCGGGTGACGTACGCTGTCTGCGCCCCGAAGGTGAAGTCTTCTTGCCCCGCTACTCTCCGGGTGTCGTCTCGATTCGACTCACGTCCACTGTCGCCACCATCTTGTCCACTGCCGCCATCTTGTCCATGCGCATACCGCGCGCTCTGGTCGCGTTTCTTCATGCACACTCTGTCTGTGTGCCCCGTGGATTTGCAGAAGCTACACCAAACAGTATTTTTTTTTTAGGTTTATCTTTTTTTATTGGAAGAATTAGTACATATTTATACATTTCAGTTATTCAAATTATACAACTTCCATTTCCTTCCCCATTCCTATCCCCTAGTCCCACCCCATCCCACCCAGTGAGGGCGACGACAAACATGTAAAATTTAAATTTTTAATAAAAAATAAAAAATTTAAATAATTAAACATAAATACAGATGTGACAGGCAAAGCTACGCAAAAAGAAATGAAGTAAAATTAAAAGAAAACCAAAGAAAAAAAAATATATATCAAGTCAAGTCAAGTCAAGAGTTTTATTTGTCACGGCATACAAGTATACAATGAAATGCGGGTGGTCTTGCCCGCAACGATGTGCAATACAGTAGTACAACATAATAGAATCCAATAAAACAACATTGTGCAATAAACAGGTAACATAGTGGGGCATAGTTATTTACAGATCATGGAGGACATGCTAGGTCCTTTGGTAGTGCAATACACTGTTACTGTTGCTATACTATTTTTAAAGTGACCTTTCCTTTGTGGCCATAAGTGTGGGCGTGTGCAGCATGAGTGTGTGCTTGCTCATGTTAAAGTGGCTGCTAGTGTGCAAGCGTGTACAGCGTGCGTGTCGTATGTGTGCTCATGTGCGCTTGTGTGTGGAGAGTTCAGTGTTCTGTGGCACTCAGTGTTCAGTGTTCAAGGCTCTGATGGCCTGGGGGAAGAAGCTGAGCCGAAGCCTCTCTGTCCTAGTAGCTGGGGTTCGCAGGCGTCTGCCTGACCTCAGCAGCTGGAACAGGCTGTTATTGGGGTGGTGAGGGTCTTTCATTATTCTGCAGGCTCTGGATTTGCACCTCTTGTTGTATAGAACCTGCAGGGGAGGTAGTGCAATACCCGTGGTATGCTCGGCTGAGCGCACCACTCTCTGTAGGGCCTTCTTGTCCTGTGCCGTGCTGTTTCCATACCAGGCAGTGATGTTTCCAGTCAAGATGCTCTCTACAGCTCCGGAGTAGAAGGACTGGAGTATCTTCCCAGATACTCTGAACTTCCTTAACTGTCTCAGGTGGTAGAGGCGCTGCTTCGCCTTTTTTACGACTGTGTCTATGTGTGTTGACCATGTCAGATCCTCTGAGATGTGGACCCCCAGGTATTTAAAGCTGCTCACCCTGTCCACGGTAGCCCCGTTTATCCTCAGTGGTGTGTGTGTCTCCTGCTGTCCTCTCTTATAATCCACGATCAGCTCCTTGGTTTTACCAATGTTCAGGAGCAGGCTGTTGTCCTGGCACCAGCGTTCCAGTACCTCAACCTCCTCCCGGTAGGCCTTCTTGTCGTTGTCCGAGATCAGCCCCACCACCACTGTGTCGTCTGCAAACTTCACTATGGAGTTGGAGCTGAACTTGGCCACACAATCGTGTGTGTAGAGTGAGTACAGCAGGGGGCTCAGAACACAGCCCTGGGGGGACCCGATGCTCAGGGTGATGGTGTTGGAGGTCTGACCCCCCACCCTGACCACCTGGGGTCTTTCACTCAGAAAGTCCAGTACCCAGGCGCTCAGAGCGGAGCTCAGACCCAGCTCGATCAGCTTGCCCACCAGTCTGGTGGGGACTATGGTGTTGAACGCTGAGCTGTAGTCAATGAACAACAGTCTCACATAGCCCCCCCTCTGGCGGTCAAGGTGAGAGGAAAGTCCGTAATAATAATATATAATATATGTAATACTCTCCATTTTAGTAGCGTAATTTCCAGATGGTAAAACAAATAAAATGGAAAGTAAATTGAACACCCTTAGCAGACCACCACAATGCCATCTCCCCAGCCATATGTGGGCTAGCAGTGTCATGAAGGTAGATAGGGGGAGGAGGGGGGTCATGGGGTCCCAAGTTTGGAGGGAGTCATATGGGTTTTGAAATGAGATAGGAAGGGCTGCCATGTTTTGTGGCCTTGTGTTGTAAATCTGATTTTCTCTATATATACTGTATAAGAGACATAACATCCCTCATCCAGTGTAAGTGTGAAGGGGGAGTGGCTGCCTTCCAGTTGAATAGGATGAGGCGTCTAGCAATGAGTGAGGCAAAGGCCATGGCATTGGATTGCCCAATAGATATTGCAGCGTTCTCCGGTGTCAGACCAAATAATGCAATAAGAGGGCATGGGTCAACATTCATAAAAAATATGTCTGAATAAGATTTAAAAATGGAAGTCCAGAAAGGGGCCAGTGCTGGACAATGCCAAAACATATGAATAAGTGAGCCAGGGGCTTGGTGGCACCGGTCGCATGTGGGATCCATGCCAGGATTTATTTTCGCAAGTCTAGTCTTTTACCAATATAGATGGTGGAGGAGCTTGAACTGTATCAGTGAATGGCGGGCACATATTGAAGAAGAGTGTATTCGGGCAAGAGCATTTTCCCATTCTTTGTCTGTAAATTGATGATTTAGGTCGGACTCCCAGTTTTGTCTTATAGCCAATACTGAGGAGGGTAGGGATAGGGATATGATGTTATATAGTTTAGATATTGAGCCTTTGATTGCAACCTTCACCTCCAAGATGCGGTCGATCACAGTTTTTGGAGGTGTATGGGGGAACTGAGCAAATTTGCTCTTAACAAAATCACGTATCTGTAGATTTGGTAAGTAACAAATCATAAATGCTCAGAATGCCATTCTTAAACCAGTTGCTGAAGGTTTCATCCACCATAGAGGGAGGGAAAAGGAAGTTTTTGTGGACAGGTGACGATGGTGACATGGCGTGGAGACCAAAGTGTTTTCTGAACTGGGACCAGATCCGGAGGGAGTGTTGTACTAAGAGGTACTAAGAGGTTGGTGTACTGGGCGGTTGTGACTGGGAGCGAAGAGCAAACTAAGGATTGCAAAGATGTTCTAGAACAAGATGCCCTTTCCATGTCCACCCATGCCGGTACCCACTGACAGAGTCCGTAATGGGAATGACTCCAATAGAGAATGCTGTGAATATTTGCAACCCAATAGTAGGCCAAGAAATTGGGTAGTGCAAAGCCTCCCTGCGATTTAGGCTTCTGGAGGGCCATTTTATTTATTCGGACAGGGCGTTTATTCCAAATAAAATCTGATATTGCCCTGTCGAGGGCTTTGAAAAATTACTTTGGAATGAAGGTTGGAATATTTTGAAATAAATACAGACATTTCGGTAATGTGTTCATTTTCACAGTGTTCACTCTGCCAACAAGTGATAATGGAAGTGACGGCCATCTGATAAAATCCTGCTTAGTGCGCTCCAGTAGAGGGGTGAAGTTGGACGCTATGAGATTAGAATGTTTATGTGTTATCATTATGCCAAGGTAACGGAAGCAGCTTGGGGAAAGCTTGAAGGGGAACATAGAGGGGGGGATATTATGGGGTTTATGGGGAAAAGTTCACTCTTGTTTAAGTTTAATTTATAACCAGAAAAGACACCAAACTCGTGTAGTATGTGAAGGACACGTGGAAGTGTGGCCACTGGATCCGCGATATACAGCAGGACATCATCCGCATATAGCGAGATTCTTTGTTCCTGTCCTTCTCTAATGATGCCTTGGACATGGCGGTCCATGCAAAAGGTAATAGCTAGTGGCTCGATCGCTAACGCAAATAGTAGCGGGGAGAGAGGGCAACCCTGTCTTGTACCGCGATGTAGGGGGAAATATTCCGAAGTCACATCATTTGTTCGAACTGATGCCACTGGAGAGGAGTATAAAAGTTTGACCCAAGACACAAATTTCTTGCCAAAACCGAATTTCTGCAAAGTATAGAATAAGTAGTCCCATTCAACCCGGTCAAAGGCCTTCTCTGCGTCTAGCGCAACAACGACCTCTGCAACGGGAGACTCGGTGGAAGAGTAAATTATATTCATAAGGCGCCGCAGGTTGAAAAAAGCCATTCTACCCTTCACAAAACCAGACTGATCTGGATGGATAATACTTGGTATAACAGATTCCAGTCGTCGAGCGAGTACCTTTGCCAAGATATTTGCTTCATTGTTGAGGAGAGAAATAGGACGATATGAGCCACAGTCTTTCAGGTCCTTATCTTTTTTTAAGAGCAGGGATATTGAGGCTTGGTAGAGAGTCGGAGGAAGCGAGCAGGATTGAAATGATTCCTCAAACATTGAAGCCATAATGGGACATAACTGGGTGGAATATCTTTTTATGAATTCCACTGGGAACCCATCTGGGCCTGGGCTTTTCCCACTCTGCATCATAGTTAAAGCCTGTTGAATTTCATCAGCGCTAATGGGCTCTTCTAAAAGCATCATTGAATCATTGTCTATGACTGGTATATCCAAATCTGCGAAAAAATTATTCATGAGAGAGGGGTCTTTAGGGGAATCAGAGGTATATGTGACGTGCTCTCACAGAATCAGTCGGATGTCGCAATTGCTCATTTACATAGAATACACCTTTTCTGTCAAACCGCGGATTTTTTTCACTTTTTTTTCTTTTCTTTTTTAACATTATTCTAATAAAACAACACCTTGGCTTTCATAATATGTATATATTATTTCTCATTTCGACTGGGAAATATGATTTTGAAGCGTAGCAATGAGAGATGGGGGGAACAATAATAATAATTAAGTCGCAGTTTTACTGAAGCGTCTCCTCCCGTCTCGCCCTGCCAATCTTCTCTGACACATGACACAGCATGGCAACAAGAATAACTATGAATGATAGGCTTGTTTGTTTGTTTGTGTGTCTCTTGATTGTCCAATCAATGAGTGTTGCTATACAAGTCGCGCGAAGGAGGACTTCTGTCAGAGCTCACGGTCAAGTCAACGTTATGTTTATGCTGGCCCAGCCAACACGTTAACGCTGGTATCGATCGGTCTACACTCTAGTTCAAGTTCAAGTTCTTTAATAGTTCTCTACATCTGTATCATCTGTTTTCTTTTTAGATTTGTATTCTATTTTAGTTAATAATGGCATCCCGCGATCCGGACCGGGGTGAAGAAGAAGTAATCGCTCGGCTGTTAAACAGCAATGCGGTGCTGTCTGCAGAGTCTGGTGATAGATGGCGCCAGCTTATTAGTGATTATTTTTTTGCACCGGGACCTGATCATATTGATATTAATAAATCAGACTCGGACTCGGACTCATCCAGTGACACTGAGACCTCAGATTCAGACTCTGTGGGACCGCTGCAGCTCTCGGTCTCGGATAGTGATGAAGAAGAGACAAGCGAGATGGAGCGAGATGGAGAACCACTTTTTTTAATAGACCCGACAGCTGGAGTGCTTCAAAGACTACAGGGCGAATACGCAAGTGTTGAGGTTGGATGCAATCTCGAAAAGGCTTGTTTATTTGCTTGTACCTGCAAGCTTAACAAAGGGCAAGCCTGCTGTACGCGGTTTACTCCTGAAGATATGGTGAAAATGCGCGACCAGATTCAAGAGCTGACTGCCGGTAAGAACTTATCCACTTTGCGAGAGAGAGAGAGAGAGAGAGAGAGAGAGAGAGAGAGAGAGAGAGAGAGAGAGAGAGAGAGAGAGAGAGAGAGAGAGAGAGAGAGAGAGAGAGAGAGAGAGAGAGAGTGTGTGTCTCTCTCTCTGTATCTATCTCTCTCTCTGGTGTATACCAGCTTGTTGCTGCAGGGTTTGAATAGTTACTAGGTGAAAGAAATAACATGTGAAGATGTCAAATTATTCTATTTGCTCCGTGTGTGTGTGTGTGTGTGTGTGTGTGTGTGTGTGTGCAAGAAACAGAGCGAGTGAGTGAGATAACTTGATCAACTTCAGAACTGTAGACTGTGATAATGCTGCACATAAATTGTGTGTGTGATGTACATGTATGTTTTTAACTGATGGCAGTGAATAACGGTAATTTTGGTGTCATGTCCCAGGTGAAAAACACATGTTCCTGTTAGGAAAGATTAGCAGCACCATGAACCTCTCCAAAGACACTTTATGTTCCAAAAGGAAAGATCAGAAGGAGAGGACGCATCAGAGGACGTCTTATTTCATAGATGGCCAACAAATATGCAGAGAAACATTCAAGTTTCTTCATGTGTAAGTATTATTTTTGTATTAAAGACATTACCCGGTACTGGGTCCAACTTTAAAAGCATGCTGTAACATTGCCCAACAATACATTTTCTGAAAGCTACAAGTGTTTTGTTTTAGAATATAATCACCAATGATTACTTACTCTTGTGACAATGATAAATAAATGCATTATATTCTATTTACAAAAGTTAAAAACTAGTCTAATGTCATTCATAGATTTCCTTAACGACCATAACAAACTCCCCTCTGCATCCTATACAGTTCATTGCTTTGTGTTTGCACAATAAATAGATTGTTATTTCTCACGTTCTTATTTGGCTTAATGTCCATGTTTATGTGTTTCAGAATTTCACAAGACAAGCTCACGGCAACCATCAAATTTTACAAGGAGTATGGTGTGGCTCCCAGGATAAAGAGGGGTGGGGGTCGCTTGGCCAACAAGAAGGTGCTTCTATATGAAGACATCACGAGGATCGTGAGATTCATCAGCAACTTTGCAGATGACTGTGCCATGTCACTCCCAGGACGCATTCCCGGCTTCAAGAGGGCAGACATCCGTGTGCTTCCTACAACGGAGACTAAGTCCTCTGTGTGGCGGAAGTACAAGGCGTCAATGCTTGAAACTGGTGTGTATGTCTTAATATTTTCTTTGTCTTAAGATACTTGTTATTATGACTGCAGACATACAAACAGGTGACACATTTTTTTTTATTATTAAAGGAAACACCAGAAATGTTACATTTAACACACACATAAATTATACATACTCATCTATCAATATTTTATGAATGTATATTTTTTGTGTTGATAAAAATGATTCAAAATGAAAATAAATGCTTTCATTGCATTTGATTGATAGTGTTATTTGACAATAATAATGATTAATGGCTCATTATAAATTAGGCCCTTGATTTGCTTAAGTGGACTACTGCTACTACGAACCTGTCTTATTTTATCACTGTGTGTTCACTGTTCAGGTTATCGTGCTGCTGGCAACAGCACTTTCCGGAAGATGTGGTGCCAACTTCTGCCATACATTGTAATTGGCAAACCAATGACGGACCTCTGCTGGCAGTGTCAAAAACACAACGTGGCCATATATCGGAGCTCCAACCTGCCCGAATGTGTGAAGTCTGCCAAACTTCAGAAGCAGGAGGAACACCTACGCCTGGTGGGAAAGGAGCGGGACATCTTACGGGGGATGACCGACAGACAGGGACGTGCACAGGACTTTAGAGGGGCAGGTGCTCAAAGGCTGAAAAGGGCACTACACTTGTGTGTATATATTAAGCTCGATTTTTAAGGGCCCTTTTCGGGCGGGGGGCCCCCTTTTTATGCTTTTTGGGGGGTTTTGGTGATCAAATATTGAATATTGAACTATAATAATCAGTGCAGGAGCTCACTTATCCTTGAAAGACACTTTTATCACTGACTTAAAAGGCCCATACATCTCCATACATGTTCAGGGGGAGGGAATAAGTGCTTATACCCTACAGACCCCAAGAAGTGCTGTATATTCTGTATTGTTTAATATAAATGCATTTTTTATTCCAATCCCGATTTGTATTTGAGATTCCCAAATCCCATCGGACTTGACTTCTTCGTACCAGCATTCAACTGTATGCGCCACAGCGGTTTCTATCATCATCATCATCATCATCACCCACGCTATGCATAAAATATATATGTCCGCGGAGAGGCACGGTGAGGAGGCCGTGCAAACTGCAATGGAATACGGGGCATCTCTCTCTCTTTACCTAATATTTTTATTCTATCCTGACATTTTTCAGTTGGAAGGGCAGTCTATATGCGTAACGGTAAAAAAAAAAAAAAAAAAAAAACTAATTTTTTTTTCAAAAATGGCACTTTTTTGATGAGGCTCAAAAAGGCAGGTGCTCAAGCACCCCTTGGCCTCTATGTGTGCACGTGCCTGCCGACAGATGCAAGGTGGTGGTAGAGGATCTCTCTGCTAAGCTTGGCCCTAACCCACCATGCAGTAGAGATGTAACTGTACATTACAGTTTTGACTATGCACAGCAGGTTAGTTTAATTACTGTAATTGAATTATCACCCATTTGTAATTTACAATATTCTTTCATTCAGCTGATACATTTCTTCATTTAATGTTGCAGGTCCACTACCCCAGTGACCCTCTTCAGCCTGGCCCAGTATATTTTCTTGTGCCAAGAAAGTGTGGAGTATTTGGTGTTTGTTGCGAGGGAGTACCCCAGCAGGTAAACTACCTGATCGACGAGGCCCACTGCAGCAGCAAAGGGTCTAATGCAGTGATCAGCTACCTCCACCATTTTTTTGCACACTATGGCCTTGGGGAGAGGCATCTGCAGCTGCACTGCGACAATTGTTCCGGGCAGAACAAGAACAGATACATGCTCTGGTACTGTGCTTGGCGCTGCATGGTGGGCCTGCATGACACCATCTCACTGAACTTCCTCTTGGTGGGTCACACCAAGTTTGCCCCTGACTGGTGCTTTGGGCTTTTCAAGCAGAAGTTCCGCCGCACACCTGTCTCCTGCCTTGAAGACATCTGCTGGGCAGTGAGACAAAGCACAGTCAGCGGTGTGAACATCCCGCAGCTGGTTGGGTTGGAGTCTGGGGAGGGTTTGGTGCCATCGTATGACTGGCAAACCTTCCTATCCCCCAGTTACCGCCCACTACCCGGAATCAAGCGGTTTCACCACCTCCGCTTCACACACCAAAAGCCTGGGGTCGTCCTGGCCAAGGAGTTCCAACACTCACCAGAGCAAGAGTTTGAGCTACTGCGCCCTGATGCAATGGTGAGGCAGGAAGATCCATGTCAGCAGGAGAGGCCAGGACTGGATGCCAAAAGGCAATGGTACCTCTTCGACAAGATAAGAGACTATTGCACTGAGGAGACCAAGGACATTACATGTCCCGACCTTCTGTCCCTCGGTCAGGTGTGTGTGAGTGAGTGAGTGTAGTGTATGCATTTGTAATGGTGTGAAGAATGATGTTCAGCTACAGTATGTTAGTAATACCGTTTTAGTATTGTTAAATTGTGAATAATTTGGGTCAAGCAGCCATTGTAAATAAAAGTCCTTTTATTTAATGTACAAGTGCACCACCTACAGGTATGAAAAAGTCAAGGCTTTTGTGGTGCGATTCATAATACCGGTGCATTATGGTTAACCTACAGCAGAAAGATGTCTTCAACTGTGAGTAAGATGCTCTGCTCCTCGCTCCGTATAGAAAAACTGTTAATACTATAATTTAAGTGATCACATGGAAAAGTCATCAGTATAATTTTATGACTCACTGTAACTTATGTAGACCACAATTAGTTCGCTGATAATTTGTGTAAATACCTTTATTACTGACTGAGAGGTGACGGAAGTGCACGCTGCTTTTATGCACATGTTGCTAGTTGCTAATGTGCATTTTTCTGTTCTGTAGCTTGATGCAAGCTGGAGCGAGCGACCGACTGTATTGTTTGACCTGCTGGTTGTGTGTGTCCCATTCACGGGTACAGTTATGTGAAATGTTTAGGTTAGTTTAGCTTATAGTTTTGTTAACGTGACTGCTGTTACTTTTTGTAAACTGAGGGTGGCAGCATAACGTCATTGATATCCTTGATGCCATGTTGAAAAATAGCATGGTGTTTGTTGTCTCGGGCCAAGGCGTTGAAAATTACTTGTATGATCTAACGTTAAGTGTGTGTTCTCAGATTTCATCCTATGTACGTGTTTTCCCCATTGAGGGTCCCTGCAGGATATTACTTTTAGATCTACTTGCATGTCCCAGACATTCTGTCCCTCGGGCCAGGTGTGTGAGTTAAAAAAAAAAAAAAAAAAAAAAAAAATTAATTAAATAAATTTATTCTAATTAATTAACTGAAAACTTTGAAGGCTTTTTTCTCCACAATAAGGTTTTGCTAACATCCGATATGTAGTAACTAACTATTGTAATAACTTGCTTTATATTTGGAGTAGAAAGGTGGTATTGGTATCATTGGAAAGCTAACATTCTCCTCTTTCCATTGGTGTATACATCTCAAAATGTGTTTTCGGGTCAATGTGACTGATTTTGTAAGAGCAAGTCACATATAGTGAAGAATAAAATGTTTTGAATTGACCATTTATTTCCAATGGGTCCGTATAGATCTCTCCAGTGGCAGAGTTAATTTGCGTGATCAAGTTCTGAGCGGTGCGGTGTTTTAGCTGTAGTGCCAGCCCTTTACTAGGTTTGTCACCAAATTCAAAAAAAGACTGGCGTGATTTGAGTAGAAGCTGCTCATCATGACTGGTGGAGAGGAGGTTAAATTCTGTCTGTAAAGTCACTCTTTCATTATAAAGTGAAGGTGTCGGAGAGACTGAATATGAATAATCCAATTTAAGAATTTGGTCTGAAAGTTCAGAGTGTCTGCTATTGCGCAGTTTATTACGTCGAGCACAGTTAGAAATCATTTCTCCACAGAGAAAAGCTTTAAGAGCTTCCCAAATGATGGACATAGACATGCCAGGGGTAGAATTTACCTTAATAAAAAATTTGATCTTAGTGGAGAGGAACGACCTATAATGAATCTGCCATTGGGGTCAGAGATCACATCAGATGGAGTAAAGGGTGTGTTTTTGTTAATCAGAATGGCTGTTCCTCTGGCTTTGCTCTGAAAACCAGAGTGGAACACTTGACCTACCCAAGCTCTGTGTATTCGACAGTGATCTACTCGCCGGAGGTGAGTTTCTTGCAGAAAGGCGATACCAACCCCAAGCTGCTGTAAGTGAGTAAGGATCCTAGTACGTTTCAAGGGGTTATTTACACCCTTCACATTCCAACTAATTATGTTAGTATTGCCCCCTGGCCCCTTATTAGGATTAAACACTGGCATAACAAAGTGAAAAAATATTCATGACATTCGAGATGGCAGAGTGGTGGTCCAGGGTGCTTACAATTAAAGATGAGAAAAAGTCATAAGAATAGAAACAAAAAACAATAAACAAAAATAGACAAAAATATTCACTGTGAATATTAGCAATGAAAAACAAACAAACATAGAACTAGGGATGGGTACCGAATTCGGTACTTTTGAGGTACCGAACCGAAACACGTCGGTACTACCGAGTATCGAATCAAGTGAGATACCGGAAATTTTTTTTACTTAACTTTTTTTTTTTTTCTTTTTTTTTTTTTTTACCTTTTTTTTCTTCATGTCAACGTTCACACGCACAATATATGCTTACCTAGGATTTGACTTGATTCAACAACAAAGCAGTCGGAGCAATGGCAAGCCGAAAACTGTCGAAATTGTAGTTATTTGAAGTTTGGATTTTTTTTTCACGACTGAGGTAGGTAAATTAAATTTCTTGAGACTAAAGTACCGAAAAAAGGTACCATTGGGTACCGGTATCGATTCACAGGTACCGGTACCCATCCCTACATAGAACGCCCTCTCACGTCCCCATGGGGCGTGACTACTCACAGCCATAGTAACACTGACTGTGCCTAGCATTACAGCTAACCTTGTGCACCCTGTGCTCTAAACGAGCACCCCGTGAGAACTATAATTCTTAATTACACATGGCAAGAACCAAAAAAAAAAAAAAATAATAATAATAATAATAATAATAATAATAATAATAGTAATAACAATAATAATAATAATAATAATAATAATAATAATAATAATAATAATAATAATAATAATAATAATAATAATAATAATAATAATAATAATAATACAAAAATAAATAATACAAAAATAAATGCTCGACACGTGGCCATATATACACTGTAAAAAGTAACCAGCATTTCACAACATTTAACAGTATTATCTTACAGTAACATATTGTAATTAAGGCCTCCTGTAATATCCCAACAAATACATGTAAAAAAGACAGTATCTTTTGATTTCACATTATATTATTCTTATTTCACAATAAAATACCGCAATCAAAATCCTCTGTAATATCACATCAGATGTTGTAATCTCACAATAGCATACCAACATATCACATTATATTATTCTTATTTCACAATAAGATACCGCAATCAAAATCCTCTGTAATATCACATCAGATGTTGTAATATCACAGTAGCATATGAATATTTCACATAATTTATTTATTATTTCACAATAAAATATTGCAATCAAAATCCTCTGTAATATCACATCAGATGTTGTAATCTCACAGTAGCATATCAACATATCACATTATATTATTCTTATTTCACAATAAGATATTGCAATTTTATACAAAACAAGACGAAAGTGTTTCTCTGTAATATCACATCAGATGTTGTAATCTCACAATAGCATATCAATTTATCACATTATATTATTCTTATTTCACAATCAAATATTGTAATTTTATACAAAACAAGACGAAAGTCTTTCTCTGTAATATCACATCAGATGTTGTAATCTCACAATAGCATATCAACATATCACATTATATTATTCTTATTTCACAATAAGATAACGCAATCAAAATCCTCTGTAATATCACATCAGATGTTGTAATCTCACAGTAGCATATGAATATTTCACATAATTTATTTATTATTTCACAATAAAATATTGCAATCAAAATCCTCTGTAATATCACATCAGATGTTGTAATCTCACAGTAGCATATCAACATATCACATTATATTATTCTTATTTCACAATAAGATATTGTAATTTCATACAAAACAAGACGAAAGTGTTTCTCTGTAATATCACATCAGATGTTGTAATCTCACAATAGCATATCAATTTATCACATTATATTATTCTTATTTCACAATAAAATATTGTAATTTTATACAAAACAAGATGAAAGTCTTTCTCTGTAATATCACATCAGATGTTGTAATCTCACAATAGCATATCAATTTATCACATTATATTATTCTTATTTCACAATAAAATATTGTAATTTTATACAAAACAAGATGAAAGTGTTTCTCTGTAATATCACATCAGATGTTGTAATCTCACAATAGCATATCAATTTATCACCCTATATTATTCTTATTTCACAATCAAATATTGTAATTTTATACAAAACAAGACGAAAGTCTTTCTCTGTAATATCACATCAGATGTTGTAATCTCACAATAGCATATCAACATATCACATTATATTATTCTTATTTCACAATAAGATACCGCAATCAAAATCCTCTGTAATATCACATCAGATGTTGTAATCTCACAGTAGCATATGAATATTTCACATAATTTATTTATTATTTCACAATAAAATATTGCAATCAAAATCCTCTGTAATATCACATCAGATGTTGTAATCTCACAGTAGCATATCAACATATCACATTATATTATTCTTATTTCACAATAAGATATTGTAATTTCATACAAAACAAGATGAAAGTGTTTCTCTGTAATATCACATCAGATGTTGTAATCTCACAATAGCATATCAATTTATCACATTATATTATTCTTATTTCACAATAAAATATTGTAATTTTATACAAAACACGATGAAAGTATTTCTCTGTAATATCACATCAGATGTTGTAATCTCACAGTAGCATATCAACATATCACATTATATTATTCTTATTTCACAATAGAATATTGTAATTTTATACAAAACAAGACGAAAGTCTTTCTCTGTAATATCACATCAGATGTTGTAATCTCACAATAGCATATCAACATATCACATTATATTATTCTTATTTCACAATAAGGTGTTATAAGTGGTTGCTAGGGTGTTTCTAGGTGGTTGCTGTTATGGGTGGTTGCTAGGGTGTTTCTAGGTGGTTGCTAGGGTGTTATAAGTGGTTGCTAGGGTGTTTCTATGGTTGCTAGGGTGTTATAAGTGGTTGCTAGGGTGTTTCTAGGTGGTTGCTAGGGTGTTATAGCTGGTTGCTAGGTGTTTCTAGGTGGTTGCTAGGATGTTTCTATGGTTGCTAGGGTGTTATAAGTGGTTGCTAGGGTGTTTCTAGGTGGTTGCTAGGGTGTTTCTAGGTGGTTGCTAGGGTGTTATGGGTGGTTGCTAGGGTGTTTCTAGGTGGTTGCTAGGGTGTTATAAGTGGTTGCTAGGGTGTTTCTAGGTGGTTGCTAGGGTGTTTCTAGGTGGTTGCTAGGGTGTTATGGGTGGTTGCTAGGGTGTTTCTAGGTGGTTGCTAGGGTGTTATAAGTGGTTGCTAGGGTGTTTCTATGGTTGCTAGGGTGTTATAAGTGGTTGCTAGGGTGTTTCTAGGTGGTTGCTAGGGTGTTATAGCTGGTTGCTAGGGTGTTTCTAGGTGGTTGCTAGGGTGTTTCTATGGTTGCTAGGGTGTTATAAGTGGTTGCTAGGGTGTTTCTAGGTGGTTGCTAGGGTGTTTCTAGGTGGTTGCTAGGGTGTTATGGGTGGTTGCTAGGGTGTTTCTAGGTGGTTGCTAGGGTGTTATAAGTGGTTGCTAGGGTGTTTCTAGGTGGTTGCTAGGGTGTTTCTAGGTGGTTGCTAGGGTGTTATGGGTGGTTGCTAGGGTGTTTCTAGGTGGTTGCTAGGGTGTTATAAGTGGTTGCTAGGGTGTTTCTAGGTGGTTGCTAGGGTGTTATAAGTGGTTGCTAGGGTGTTTCTAGGTGGTTGCTAGGGTGTTATATATGGTTGCTAGGGTGTTTCTAGGTGGTTGCTAGGGTGTTATAAGTGGTTGCTAGGGTGTTTCTAGGTGGTTGCTAGGGTGTTATAAGTGGTTGCTAGGGTGTTTCTAGGTGGTTGCTAGGGTGTTATATATGGTTGCTAGGTTGTTTCTAGGTGGTTGCTAGGGTTTTATAAGTGGTTGCTAGGGTGTTTCTATGGTTGCTAGGGTGTTATAAGTGGTTGCTAGGGTGTTTCTAGGTGGTTGCTAGGGTGTTATGGGTGGTTGCTAGGGTGTTTCTAGGTGGTTGCTAGGGTGTTATAAGTGGTTGCTAGGGTGTTTCTAGGTGGTTGCTAGGGTGTTTCTAGGTGGTTGCTAGGGTGTTATGGGTGGTTGCTAGGGTGTTTCTAGGTGGTTGCTAGGGTGTTATAAGTGGTTGCTAGGGTGTTTCTAGGTGGTTGCTATGGTGTTATAAGTGGTTGCTAGGGTGTTTCTAGGTGGTTGCTAGGGTGTTATAAGTGGTTGCTAGGGTGTTTCTAGGTGGTTGCTAGGGTGTTATATATGGTTGCTAGGTTGTTTCTAGGTGGTTGCTAGGGTGTTATATGTGGTTGCTAGGGTGTTTCTAGGTGGTTGCTAGGGTGTTATAAGTGGTTGCTAGGGTGTTTCTAGGTGGTTGCTAGGGTGTTATATGTGGTTGCTAGGGTGTTTCTAGGTGGTTGCTAGGGTGTTATAAGTGGTTGCTAGGGTGTTTCTAGGTGGTTGCTAGGGTGTTATATGTGGTTGCTAGGGTGTTTCTAGGTGGTTGCTAGGGTGAAAAGCATGGTGAAGAGGTCGTGACCCGGGTGGGCGGGGTCTGCCATGATCTTCCTCGCCCTCCTCAAGGCCCTGGAGGAATGTAGGGACTTGAGGGAGGGAAGGGGGCAGCCGATCACACTCTCCGCTGATCGTATCACCCGCTGCAGCTTGTCCCTGACCGTGGCTGCAGGGAACCAGGTGATGATGGAGAGGGTGAGGATGGACTGGATGATGGCAGTGTAGAACTGGACCATCATAGTCCTCTGCAGCCTAAACTTCCCTAACAGGGGAGCCTATATCATTGGGACAGGTCTCTGCTCATCAGCAAGGAAAGGTACTGCTTTGGGGAGAAAGTATATCATCTATCACTACTGCCACCAGGTGTGGGAGGGTGCGGGTAGTATTAGGAGAAGTGTGGGTGTGTGGGGAATTACTGCGAG
Source organism: Notolepis coatsorum (assembly GCF_963971535.1). NCBI lineage: Eukaryota > Metazoa > Chordata > Actinopteri > Aulopiformes > Paralepididae > Notolepis > Notolepis coatsorum. The sequence goes on from NC_140167.1 coordinate 127,285,046, forward strand.
TCGCCCTGGAGGGCAAGAAGGACCAGCTCACTACCTCTAGGTTAGTAAATCCTATAGGCCCCATCCACCACTCTGCTAAAGCTCCACTCTACTCCTGCACTAAAGTCAGGGATTCAGTTGGACTCAGATCTGCATGCAGCGTTCCCCCTACCTGGTGAACGTTCATAGGGATAATCCACCCTGCTACACAAACATCTCAAAACAAACTGGTCAGACTACATGCTTGACCTTACTCCTAGAACCCACCTCACCCCTGCCCACTTTGACAACCTAGGATGGCTTAGAGACGACAGAGTACATCAACATGCAATGGGCCTGGTACCCAGATTCGGCTCAATAAGGGACTAAACATGTTTCGCAATTATGCCAGATCAATGTGGAACGCCCTACCCAAAGCTGTAAAGGAATGTGAATCACTACCCACTTTCAAAACCACTCTCAAAGAACACCTATACGGGAGACTGCAATTCGAAACTGGCCCCTGTAAATGTCCTAACCCAACCCCCTCCAATGTACAGTAAATTACCAAACATGGTTTTGTCAATATTCCAATGTGCTTGTATACAGTTGTACAGTGTCCACCCACCCCTCCTATACCCAACCTACCCAACCCCTCCACCCCACCCACCCAACCATCTCCAATGTACATATCCCTCCCACCCCACCCCACCTAATGTACGGTTTCATAAATGTATAGATGTAGCAGTACTGTCTGTATGTCATGTATGTGTGTGTGTGTGTGTGTGTAAATGAATGAACCGAAATATGTAGTTTGCTGATAGATACACAAAATGGGTTTATTTATGTTGATTTAATTTGGTTGTGTTGATGTTTCCATTTTTGCAAAATGCATATTCTGTTTGTTTTACACAATAAGTCTATTGGTGTGTTGTGTGTGTGTAAGGGCAGGTGTAGAAGATTTTTTCTTCTTCCTGTTCCTTTCGGCCATGGTATTTGGTGAATTATATGTACTGTTGGACTGTGGTAATTCCATGTACGAATAAATAAATGATGATGACGATGTATGTCCTGATGAATTGAAAGGTTATGGGGGACCCTGATGTAAACAAGACGAAAGTCTTTCTCTGGTCTGCATCCCCTTAACAATTGTGTGTATTGAGCTGTACTGTATTGTACCCATTCTGCAATCTGTTAATAAAGTTTTCAATCAATCAATCAATCAATCAATCAATCAATCAATCAATCAATCAGTACCCGTTCTGCACCTGCGTATTGGGGGCCACTATATAATGCATGATTAGGAGACATGTTGAGACTTGTCTAGGCTGCCTGCACACACACTAGCTTCCTGGGCGGGCGCCTCCCAGAATGCACTACACCTGTACCTTGCCTCCCAGAATACCTGCACCTTCCTCCATTGTTGTATCAGCGTGTGCTGTATCTCTGCATCGTTAATCGACAATAAAACGTGAGTATATAGTGCATGATAAAGTCGATGGTGGATATTATTCTGTATCTATGATTTCGATTGCAAACGCCAGCGGAGTAGTGCTGTGTTCGTTTTTTTACATGGTTATGCGTTTTTACACGTTATGTGTGCCTGCTGCTAATGTTAGCTGTTAGCTATGTCTGACCTCTGTTGGGTAATGCAACGTTGCCTACCAAACAACGGGACCACTGTGTTTTTTTTTTATATTGCTCCTGGCTGTTCAAACTAATTTTACCGTGTGAAAGAGAGGAAAGTTGGTTCATTTCCACAAACTACCAGTGAAAAAGTGGTGTTCTGAACTGGAGCTATAGTATAGCCAGCCATTTAGCTACCTGGCTACCTATATAGCTTCAGTTCAGCTAACTAGCTACATGCAGCATTTAGCCAGTGATGGGCAAGCTACTTGGAAAATGTAGTAAGCTACACTAGTTACTCTCGATTAAATATAGCTCAACTACAATGGAAGCTATCCCCAGATAAATGTAGCAAGCTACACTACAAAAATAGCACACTACTTTTTTTTTTTTTTTTTACTTTACTTTATGATCAGGTTTCCACCAAACAAATACAGTAGGCAGGCAAAAGAAAGTTCAGTTTGTTTATGAAACAAGCCCTCGGTCTGGCTTTTTGTGTCATAATTTTAACATGAACTTGTATTATGTACAAAATGTTAATAAAGTATGAGGAAATAACTGTGGAAACGTAATAAATAAAAGGCCAAATCAATCAAATAAACACTAAAATATATACTCTCTCTATTGGAATGGAGACTTTTCAGCACAGGATAAACTGCCCACTTTATCAACCAAAACTTCTTCAATATCAGAATTTTAACTAATAATAACTGTCTTACTGAATTTTACTATTATGCTACCATGTCTATACTACCACCAACTATGCTGTCTATACTACAGTATGTACTCGGAGTATAACACTCAAGCTCGACACTGCTAGACAAACAATACTAATTTATAGACTATTTGTTTCCTGTGCAGTACACCTGAGATTAATCACCTCATGCAGTACTGTTTGACATGAATTTATGCGTCGTTCCCTGTGTTTTTTTTCTTTCCTCTTGCCTCCCTCCCTTGTCCTAGGGCCTGCCTACTGATTGCCTATGCCTGAATCTTTCCGGCCGACAAGGCGTACAGGACAGTAATCTGCACTGACGTCTCCCCAGATCCATGCACGGATTGCTTCTTGGTTGTATAGGTAGGCCTATATGCAACACAGATCGTAGTTTATAGACTATATTTGTTTCCTGTGCAGTACACCTGAGATTAATCACCTCATGCAGTACTGTTTGACATGAATTTATGCGTCGTTCCCTGTGTTTTTTTTCTTTCCTCTTGCCTCCCTCCCTTGTCCTAGGGCCTGCCTACTGATTGCCTATGCCTGAATCTTTCCGGCCGACAAGGCGTACAGGACAGTAATCTGCACTGACGTCTCCCCAGATCCATGCACGGATTGCTTCTTGGTTGTATAGGTAGGCCTATATGCAACACAGATCGTAGTTTATAGACTATATTTGTTTCCTGTGCAGTACACCTGAGATTAATCACCTCATGCAGTACTGTTTGACATGAATTTATGCGTCGTTCCCTGTGTTTTTTTTCTTTCCTCTTGCCTCCCTCCCTTGTCCTAGGGCCTGCCTACTGATTGCCTATGCCTGAATCTTTCCGGCCGACAAGGCGTACAGGACAGTAATCTGCACTGACGTCTCCCCAGATCCATGCACGGATTGCTTCTTGGTTGTATAGGTAGGCCTATATGCAACACAGATCGTAGTTTATAGACTATATTTGTTTCCTGTGCAGTACACCTGAGATTAATCACCTCATGCAGTACTGTTTGACATGAATTTATGCGTCGTTCCCTGTGTTTTTTTTCTTTCCTCTTGCCTCCCTCCCTTGTCCTAGGGCCTGCCTACTGATTGCCTATGCCTGAATCTTTCCGGCCGACAAGGCGTACAGGACAGTAATCTGCACTGACGTCTCCCCAGATCCATGCACGGATTGCTTCTTGGTTGTATAGGTAGGCCTATATGCAACACAGATCGTAGTTTATAGACTATATTTGTTTCCTGTGCAGTACACCTGAGATTAATCACCTCATGCAGTACTGTTTGACATGAATTTATGCGTCGTTCCCTGTGTTTTTTTCTTTCCTCTTGCCTCCCTCCCTTGTCCTAGGGCCTGCCAACTGATTGCCTGCCTGAATCGTTCCGGCCGACAAGGCGTACAGGACAGTAATCTGCACTGACGTCTCCCCAGATCCATGCACGGATTGCTTCTTGGTTGTATAGGTAGGCCTATATGCAACACAGATCGTAGTTTATAGACTATTTGTTTCCTGTGCAGTACACCTGAGATTAGCCTATAGTATACGTTCATAATCTGCATGCAAACTGTAATCTCTCCTTTCTCTGGTTTCCTTTTTTCTAGGTCATCAGAGAGGTCTTTAACATACAGTATCCTGTTCAGTGGCATCTTGTTCAGTGAGGCAGCCAGGCTAACCAGTGTTCAGTGTGAGGCAGATGTAATGATTGGGTAGGTAACTATAGCACGCACAACAATGTTCCACTGTAAATATATTCGATGTCAGCATGTGTCTGAGAGTGTGCATACCTTTGTCCAGCACGCGCAGCTCCACAGTAACGCCCCCAATTATCTTTATCAGTGCGGGATACCTGACTGCTCACAGAGGTTCAGAAAACACGCAGCACTGAGATCTCATATATATAGGCTGCATAGGTGCTACCTGCAAGCTGGTCAGCCGCCTAGACCTCCTAGATCAGCTCTACCACCTGACACATCCTTGAAATGTGTGCTTGAGGCTTGTGCATTTAAGTGTGACACTTTAGCCTCTCTTATCAAGCATTTGAAGACACACATAAAGGGAGGAATGGAATCGCCATGTCCATTTAGAGGTTGTGATTGCAGGTTCACAAACGTAATGACTTTTGCTTCACATATTTCCAGGAAACACAAGGATTCAGTTTTAGATGACTTGGTACTAGACAAGTCTACAGAGTCATTGCCAGAACCCAGTCAGACGTATTCAGAAGCTGCTGGTGAACATGATGAACCAGAAGTGCCATTAGCTGTGGACGAAACCCTTTTTTTACATAACCTTACACTTTTCTATTTGAAATTGCAATCTAAGCTACTCTTACCGGCAAGCACCATACAAACCATTATTGAGGACTTTCAAATTGCTCATGAACTTGGCCTGTCTCATACACTTAACGTTCTGAGTGAGAAATTGAAGAAACTTGGAATCCCTCAGGCCACTATAAGCAGCATGGTTGATGAAGTGAACAGAGATGATCTACTCACACTTTTTAACAAGGGAAGACTCAGTACAGATACAAAGAGGAAGTCTGCTTTTAAAGAGTGTTTCAACCATGTTCATCCCGTGCCTTTGCTCTTGGGCAATGATGAAAATGACAAAGAATGCTTTGCTCAGTATGTACCTATACATGAGACATTGGTGACACTGTTCAAAAACGAGTCTCTACGAGAACAGTATAACATGACACGTTTGCAGCAATCTACTGATGCTGTCTATCAGGATGTCAAGGATGGAGAAGGATTTCAAAGTAATCCAATGTTGAAAGCTGACCCTTCCTCACTTGGTTTGATACTGTACCAAGATGCCTTCGATGTTGTTAATCCACTGGGCTCAGGGAAGAAAAAGCACAAGGTCTTAGCTGTTTACCTAACCCTGACTGACATCTTGCCTCACAATAGATCTTCTATAGATCAAATGCAACTTGTTCTCTTATGTAGGGAGCAGGACTTTAAGTATTTTGGGCTAAAAAAGGTTTTTGCACATCTGATTGAGGACCTCAAAATCCTGGAGGAGAGAGGTGTAGTCATATCTGATGGCACTGTACTAAAGGGCTCTTTGGTTGCCATTGCAGGAGACAACTTAGGATCCCATTCTATTGGGGGATTTTTAGAAAACTTCAGTCGATCTAAATATTTTTGTCGCTACTGTCAGGTACAGAGAGAGGATTTTGTGAAGAATCCAGTGTTGTGTGGTGCCACAAGAACGGTCCAATCATACACAAGTAATTTGCAAGACCTGGAAACTAGTACCACAGACTCTGTATGCGGTATCAAGTTTGACTCTCCTTTCAACCAGCTTTCTCATTTCCATGTTTGCCAGCCTGGCCTCCCACCATGCCTAGGCCATGATTTATTTGAGGGAGTCATGGCTTATGACCTTCCTTTATATATTCGCCATTTAGTCCAGGAGAATCATTTTACTTACCTGCAGTTAAATCGGTGCAAAAACAAGTTCCGATATGAAGGGAACGATGGTAGGGACAAACCAGCAGACCTCTCTCCCAGCAGTGACAAACTAAGTGGGCATGCAGTTCAAAACTGGTGTTTCCTTAGATTACTCCCTCTCTTGGTGGGTGGCAGGATTAAAGATCCCTGTGACAATGAGGTGTGGCAGCTCATTCTGCAGCTGAGAGAGATGGTTGAGCTTATCTGTGCACCAGTCATTACAGAAGGCCAGGTAGCATATCTGAAAGTCATCACAGAGGAGTACATATGCAACAGGAAAAGGCTCTTCCCCAATGCCCCCCTGAGGCCAAAGCATCACTATATTGGCCATTATCCAGATCTAATCATCCACTTTGGCCCACTTATTCGCCTGTGGACTCTGCGGTTTGAAAGCAAACACACTTTTTTCAAACAGTGTGCCAGAAAATTGCACAATTTCAAAAATCTGTGCAAAACACTAGCAGAGAGACACCAACTCCTCCAGGCCTACCTGAGTGCGGGAAACTTGTTTCCTCCTGTTATACAGGTAGAGAAGGGGACTGCCTTTTATTTGGATGATTACAACAACAAGATCAGGGCATCTGTAGCCAGTTGTCAATTTGAGTCTCAGTCTGCAGTGGCTTGTAACAATGTTACAGTCAAAGGCACAGACTACAGAAAGGGGATGTTCATCTTGTTTGGGAACAGTGATGAAGGACTTCACATGGGGAAGATTATGCTGGTCATTGTTGCCCAAAACTCTGTCCACTTTGTCTCAGAGAAACACATTTGTGTGAAGTTGATTGACATGGGTGTGTACTGTGACTTAGGAGTGGCCCAAGAGGATTACGTGTGCATTAAGCACAAAGATTTACTGGACTACTATCCTCTTCCAGCATACAACGTGCACGATCAGATGCTTATTGCGCTCCACCATTCTTTTCCAGGAGCAGTTTAAACAGGAAAGGGAGGATATGACAGACGTGAGGACAGACGTAAGTGGAGCAGGATATCAAGTAACCTTAAGATAGTTGATTTTGTATTGTTGATTGTATAGCGAGCACATGTTGGCAGTTAACCGCATATAGTGCACTGCAAACAGACAAGTAGGGAATATGCACAAACTGATTCATGATTGACCCTAATCAATGAGACTAGGTAATGGAAGATATAAAGGAAGCAGTTTGGTCATATTTACCGGGCCTCCCTGATGACTTACTGACCACCCTACTTGAGGATCTTGGAGTGGAGAGTGTCGAAGATCTGGCCTTAATGGAGAGGGTGGATCTGGTCCGACACCTCAAACCAATCCAGTGTCGGAAGCTGATGGATGGTCTTAAGAAAGGTAAATTCATATTTAGACTTGCGTGACACTTGGAACTATGCCCTTGGAACATTGGCATAACTGTTTTTGTCCCTTCTAGGGTTAGTAACCCTTAATATGGAGGTGCTCCCTCCCCATCCAATTGCTTCAAGTTCCCCAACACATCCAATTGCTTCAAGTTCCCCAACAACGAGCTCTGTGAACACTCTGTCCTCTCCGAACACCTCTATGCAATCTCTGTTGTGCAGCCCCCCAAGCACTCCAAACTCTTCACAGCCTGGCAGCGCATGGCATGTAGACTTTTGTGTCAACTGGAACCGGATGTCAACAGCCATTCAACGTGCAGTGGAAAAAGAACAGAGACCAAAGCCAGATGAGAGAAGGGCCTTTGTGAACGCTTTGGTGGATCAGATGATGGAGCACGAGCACAACCCAACCAGAACCACGTGCCTCAGTATCGTCCGAACAATTGTCAGGAGCCATCCTGACACCTTTGCTGACATTAGCAGGCGAGGTGAAATGGTTGGAGACGGATGCCACTCTCTTCTCCAACAAGTAAAAACAAGAGTGGAGTATAAAAGCAGGAACAACACTCTGGCTAGACGCCGCAGAGGCAGAGAGGAAAGACGGCCCACTGGCGTGGCAGGAGAGTCCAGGCTGACGAGAGGTCCTGTTGACCAATACGGGTAGGGGTGGCAAAACAAACGGCGCCAGTGTCCTCTCCATTCACGCTCGCAGCAATTAGGGGTTAAAGTGGCACTGCCAATGCTCGACTAACTTAGGTTATTTGGATTGAATGTTTAAATTATGTGTAGATTTTTTTTTAATATAATTTCTAGGGCTGTCCCTGACTAAGGATTTGGATAGTCGACTATGATTGGCCAAAATGTGCAGTTAGTCGACAAAAATTAAATAAAAAGTAGAATATATATATATATATATATATATATATTTTTTTATCATTCCATTTGGGCTGTGGGGGGTGCTTAATGTCTGAAGGCTTCTTGTCCTCTGCAAAAGCATGCAATTGGTCCACTGATGGATACATCTTGATATTTGTCTAGTCTAGTGTGTTCATTAGATGGGTGAAATCCTCTTTCAGTGCTTCTGTGCCTGTTTTCGTAGGCAGTTAGCCTCTGGTATGCGTGCCATTAGCGTTAGAGGCCTTTTTTCTTTTGGAAAGAATGATAAAAAAATATATATATTATAATTTTTCTTTTTTTATGTATTCCACTAAGAGGTTGCCTATGATTCCTTCCTATCCCTAGGTGTGTGAGGTGGGGCCCAGCAAGCTTACCGGACGGGGAGACAGAGGAAACCATGGCGGCTTTGAAAAGGGATCTGCGGAACATCTACTCAGGCATGCAATCTACTTTACTTTTGGTGAATTGACACCATGAATAAATATCCCACATTAAGCAAAAAGGCCACTTTAATATTCAGAATGAGTAATACAATTAAAGGTTTGCCACTCAATTTCCCAGATGTGGCAACATCAAATCTAATTGTTGTTACTTGGTTTGTATGTCTGTACACAGAGGAAGGGATGGGTGGGACAGCGAGAGCAGAACTTCTGATGGAGAGGACCTACGTCATCCTGCGGCGTTACTTGAATAAAATGCCTCCACCAACGATGGTGGCGGTCAAAGAAGAATGGCCTTTTCTCTTCTCTCAGACGGGGCTTTTCTCCCACTTTGGCCTCCTGACAGACACCGATGTCCTTCAAAAGATCAAAGATGCCCTGTGTCATCGAGGACGGACCATCCTGCAGTTCTGCCAGAAACTGGACAACCCGAAGATCAGGGATGTTCTGGCCAGATATCATCCAGAGGTTTCGGAGATCAGTGCCTGCATCGTCCTGCTCCTTATGGTGTACTTCAAGGAGCCTACGGAGAAACTACTGCTCGAAGTTGATGTACGTTTATTTAAATATTAAAATATTTGAAATGCGAGTGATTACATTAGGGGCGACTGAAGCTCAGTTGGTAGAGATGGTCGTTCATCGACCGTAGGGTTGGTGGTTCGAATCCTGGCTCTGACTGTCCGCATGTCGGAAGTGTCCTTGAGCAAGACACTTAACCCCCAAGTTGCTCCAAATGGACCGAGCTGATGTGTGGTGAGCTGTAGTGCGTGGATTAGCTTATCTTCATCCTTTCATAATGTTAAATCTGCTATTGTGTGTTACTTTGTTGCAGACCTGTGCCACTGTTGCTGATGTGAATACTGCAGCACTCCCAAGCACCCCCTGTTTGATAATTCAAGGTAATAATGTTCAGGGATGAGCTTGTGTTCCTTTGCATTGAGGGGGAAAATCTGACCGAAGGCAGTTTGTGATACGGCACACATATGACGCTTATAAATAATATCCTGAGCTGGCATGTCTCATGTTCAACTTTGTCAGTGCTGTAAAGTTGAAACCTTTTTAAATCTTAGACAAACAAAACACTTTGCTTTCATGAAATATTGTAAGCCGTCATTTGAGGCTTTATAAAATCAGCACAATGAACACAAATCTGTCAGTGCGACCTCATCTTAAATAAGGGACAGCATTGCTTGTTGTAAGAGAGGCAGAGTTGATTTGGCAAAAATATATATATATATATGCATTTTTCTTTTTCTTTTTAATAATCGAATTTTATTTTCATATTCAAATCCCATGCCCATCGAACGAAGCTTTGAAGTATTTAAGACAGCCTTAGTTCTGTGTCATGTCCTTGCAGGAATGTATACCTATCCACAACAACGCATGACGGGGTATCTGTTCATTTCAGATGACGCAATGCAGCCTTCTGGATGGATGCTATCCATCGAGGGAGAAGTTGTGATGGGCCCACACCCATTATTTTTGCATGGGGTAGCTGCTTTATTCACCAGCTACTATGTCTTCAACCTGGAGTATCCTTCCGTTGGATCATCCACACTTGAGTTCATCCAAAGGTATTTTAACACTCTGAACACATGATCAATGTCATCAGTAAGACTTATCATGCAAAGACTATCTGGCTATTAAGTGCATGCCTTTCTACAGAGGCCATAAAGTAGATTAAATGCTTTGAGTATGAAGCCTGGAACCAACTATGTGAATTGGGACCACACCATCACTTGATGTTGCTGCTATCTTGTTAAGAAATTGACATAATGGTTTAATTCACATTATAGTATGGCTTCAAAATTCGGATGAGTAAACATTATGTTAGAGGTACCATGAAAAAACACAGGTGAGCACCTTGATAAATGCTGAGTCTATTTAAAACTGAAACGTATCTTTGCTTATTAACAGGTTCTTCTTGGGCATCAACCCGGAGAAAGGCTCCAGGGCAAAGAAGCGAAGCGCCATCAACCCTCAAGTGACCACCCTTTTTCGTAAGCTCATAGACTTTGAATGGTCTGCATCTGCATAGACAATCGTCCTTCTCCTGTCGTCCCCTGACGTGAACACCCTTCTTCGTAAGTAAGCTCATAAACTTTGGTCTGCAAAGACAATTGTCCTTCTCCTGTCGTCCCCTGACGTGAACACCCTTCTTCGGAAGCTCATAGACTTTGAATGGTTTGCAAAGACAATTGTCCTTCTCCTGTCGTCCCCTGACGTGAACACCCTTCTTCGGAAGCTCATAGACTTTGAATGGTCTGCATCTGTATAGACAATCGTCCTTCTCCTGTCGTCCCCTGACGTGAACACCCTTCTTCGGAAGCTCATAGACTTTGAATGGTTTGCAAAGACAATTGTCATGCTCCTGTCGTCCCTGCGCCTCTTTTGTTATTTTGAGTGCCTCTTTTGTTCTTTTGAGTGAGTGCATAAAGTGTATTCATTAGTTCCATTTTCGGGTAAGACCTGGAAGTACTAGTTTCATGGCGACAGTGGCTCGGGAGGTAGAGCAGTCGTCTGGCAATCCAGAGATTCCCGCTCCTCCCCGGGCAGCGTGTCGATGTGTCCTTGAGCAAGACACTTAACCCCTACATGCTCCCGTCGGTGTGTGAATGGGTAAAATGTGCACAAATTGTAAAAAAAAGAAAAAAAACAGCCATTTACCATTTTACTTACGAATATTATTACTTTGTCTTAGTTTTGCCGTTTTGAGCAGTGTTGACCAGCAGTTTATAAAATAATATTTAAAATGTTTATTAGCAACGCCGAGCTTTCAAACCATTGCGTTTCTCTGTACGAAACTCTCGTGCAACTGTGTACCTTTGAATTTTCTCTGTGATACTTGTACAACGAGCGTTTCGCAGAGGACCAGTTCTTCAGAGTTAATATGGGATTTTCCTATGGGTCAAATGTGCACAAATTGTAAAAAAGAAAACAGCATTTACCATTTCAAGAATAAGAATATAATTATTTGTAATATAATTCTTTGTAATAATTCTGTCTTTTGACAATAAAATCCCATAATTAACTCTGAAGAACTGGCGAAACGCTCGTCATACAACGTGCATCAGTCAGCTAAAGCCGTTTTGAGCAGTGTTGACCAGAAGTTTATAAAATAATATTTAAAATGTTTATTAGCAACGCCGAGCTTTCAAACCATTGCGTTTCTCTGTACGAAACTCTCGTGCAACTGTGTACCTTTGAATTTTCTCTGTGATACTTGTACAACGAGCGTTTCGCAGAGGACCAGTTCTTCAGAGTTAATATGGGATTTTCCTATGGGTCAAATGTGCACAAATTGTAAAAAAGAAAACAGCATTTACCATTTCAAGAATAAGAATATAATTCTTTGTAATATAATTCTTTGTAATAATTCTGTCTTTTGACAATAAAATCCCATAATTAACTCTGAAGAACTGGCGAAACGCTCGTCGTACAAGGTGCATCAGTCAGCTAAAGCCGTGGATTTATATATTGTTATTATTATTATATATATAATATATTATTATTGTGTATATATATTACATTATATATATATTAGAACCATGCACTGAACCATTATATTGTATTATATGTATACATTAGAACCTTTAGACTGTTTGGCCACTAGAGGGCTCACCACCCATTGCAGCCCAATAACTATAAATGGCCAAGGTGATCAACGTAATCTCATGCACCTGCTGAGGACTTACTTTCAAACACTGTTATACTGTTGGAACGAGCACGGAGCAACTGACAACTGTTCTGTCAAACCTTTAATTCATTATCACTTTCATTTGGACAACAATAAACCCTGTACACCGTAAGAGAAGCAACTGTGGACATTCAACTCATTTAACATCAACAACTTTGGTACAGTGTAAAAAAGGCAAAAGCGGGTGCATCGTGGACGACTATCAGCACACAGAGGAATGACAGTCGGCCACTATAAAGTTTGAAAATACCCTCACGACAGAAGGACGAGAGTTAAAAAGAGGAAAAATATCCTTGTGAAAGAAGGACGTGCTATGTGAGTATAAAGTTGGACAACCTCCCTCACAAAAGGAAACCAGAGGTAAGAAGATTTATGAAATACACCTCTGTTGATGAAGACCTGGATAAAGGATTTGAAAGACGGTGAAGAGCTGTAATGGCCTGCCGTGAAGTGGAATTGTTTGGACGCTGCTGTATTTATGAATGAAACGTGACTCTGGACTTTGCTACATTGTTGCGCTTCCGTGCGAACGCTGTTGAGTATAATAACGTCAGACTGACAAATTGATTAATTGTGATGCTGTGGATTATGAAACGTATTGGACGTCGTAATATTTAGAACCATTGCAATTAATGTTGTCAGTCGCGCACTCTACGTGTGGAAAAACTAGACGGCGTCAGACTAATTGAATTGCGATACTGTGGAATGGATTAGAAGTTGAACGGACTATGTGCCGTATTAGAATTAAGTAGAACCATCGCAATTAATAGTCTGGACGTGTGGAAACTAAATGGTGCAATGGACTGATTTAATTCCGATACAGCAGTGGAATATGCAACAGAGAATAAGTGGAACCATTGCAATTAATGTTACTCTGGACGTGTGGAAACGGGATAACGTTGGCACATAAACCCACTTTGAAGGCTCTGACGTCACACCACGTCGCCATGTGATTGTAACGTTTAAAACTACAAACGATATTTGTAAAAAGATCACAGTAACAATGTCTGAAGCCAAGATGGGAAAGTATGTGCCTCACCAGCCAAGCAGTCATAGAAGTAGTGTGAGCTCAACAGCCTCATTTATGCTTAAAAGGACTCAAGCTGAAAAAGCTGCCATGATGGCACGTCTTGCCCATTTAAAGAAAATAAATTACCTTGAAAACCAACAAAGGGATTTGAAGCATGAACAAGCATCAATAAATCATGAATTTGAAAACAGGCAAGCAGCATTAAATATCTTGCAAGAGGAGCATGAGATGAAAACTGTCATTGACGCTGCAGATGCTACATTAAAGGCACTATCAAGTGGTGAGGAAGAAGAGGGCAGCGAGGCTGAAGATGAAAAGGAAATCTTATGGATACGCTCTAGGCTAAGACAGGCTGAAGACGAAAATGAATGCTTGTTTATACGCATTTCCACTGTAAACTTGCTTCAGAAACAACAAAATAATTGGAAATATGAAACTGTCCTTGCCAATGTAAACCTTAAACACTTGAGACACGAGTTGGAAATCAGGATAAAGAAACAACAAAGTGATAGGAAAATGGAAGAAGAAAAGCTCTCAGCCAAACACGCAACCAGGCGCGCAGCTGAGCGAGCAGCCAAGCAAGCGGCCAGGCGGGCATCATCGATGGGAGTCTTGGCTGAGAGGCGCAACATTGTACCGGCCAATGATAATGTTTTTACTAATCACTGTCTTGATTTCAGCTCCAAGGAGTGCGAGCACAAAATACAGAGTCCAGAGTCCAGAGGAGAGGACAGCAGTGAAGAAGAGGACAGTGATGAAGGAGATGAGGTCAGCGATGAAGAAGAGGGCAGCGAGGATGAAGATGAGGGTGACTATTCGATCGCGCCTCATATTCCCTCCAAGGAGTGGATTGTTCCTCAGACACTTCATCAGAATGAACCAGTTGATGGCGTCGATGTTGACGGCGTTGATGATGTCGACGACGTCGATGATGATGGTGATGAGGAGGACGACGACGTCGATGTTGACGGCGTTGATGATGTCGACGACGACGTCGATGATGATGGTGATGAGGAGGACGACGACGTCGATGTTGACGGCGTTGATGATGTCGACGACGTCGATGATGATGGTGGTGAGGAGGACGACGACGTCGATGTTGACGGCGTTGATGATGTCGACGACGTCGATGATGATAGTGGTGATGGAACCGGCGTTGATGACGTCGATGATGATGATGGAGGAGAAGAGGACAAGAGTGATGAAGGAGAGGAGAACGGTGATGAAGACGAGGAGGAGGACAGTGATAAAGAAGAGGAAGAAGAGGTGGACCAGTGGCCAAGCCATACTGCTACAAGCCATAAGACAGGATGTGCTGCCCCCGCTGGTCAAAGCCGGCATGTAATGCCAACAACCTCTCATACCCAAGCCCCTCAGTCTCACACTGATCTACACCCAACAAGCGGAAGCAGCAACCTAGCATCAGATGATGGAGAAGACAAGGAAGCTGATGATGATGGGGCAAAGGCAGAGGATGAAGACGGAGGAGAGGAAGGAGAGGAGGGGAACCAAAATGCTGGATGAGCGGAAGCCATGGTTAAGATCCTGGAAAAGAAGACCCCAGAGAGTACACCCTCCATGCTTCTGAAGAACAAACAGCTGGACAAGCTGAAGGGGAAGGAGAAACCGGAGCAGCTGGAGAGAAAGAAACAGGTTGACAAGAAGCGGACCTGGGAGATGATGTGTAGGGACAAACCTGACCTGGTCAAAGACAGAGAGGTGGAACGAAATCTACAGAGCATTGCTACCAGGGGGGTGGTGCAGCTGTTCAACGCTGTGAAGACACAAGCTTATCAAGTGAAGCCCATGGAAGCCCATGGTGTTACCGGGGCCGGTGATGACCAAACACTTTTGTATATGCCAGTTTCCAAAAGGAGAAACTACAAGAGACGACGGCGTAAGGGAAACCTGCAGGGAAGAATGGCTGAAACCTACCGACCGACTTACCGCAGAAAGTCCTGACGACCCCGATGGAGTCTCACAACCAGTGGACATTGGCTGTATGCCTATCAGAGCCATAGGGCTCTGTTGAACTTTGAATATACATTGGCTATAAGCCTATCAGAGCTATATGGCTCTGTTTGTTAAAACAAAAACAAAAAACACTTTGAATATTATCATTGAGTTTCCTTGACTGTTATTTGAATTACTAATTAATTTGTTCTTCCCATGCTCAGGGACAACAAGCGGAAACCACAGCCCCAGTCAAGTTTCTTTGTGTAGAATTGTGATTTCATATTGTTTATTATTATGGAGGACATTAGCATTGACTGTAGGTTATGTCGGCTTCTTTGCCTCTTTGATGCATATATAGTTTTATAATTGTGTTTTAGTACACAATTAAGGGGCCGGTGTGTAGAGGCAGAAACCGACTTGGTGGATTTATATATTGTTATTATTATTATATATATAATATATTATTATTGTGTATATATATTACATTATATATATATTAGAACCATGCACTGAACCATTATATTGTATTATATGTATACATTAGAACCTTTAGACTGTTTGGCCACTAGAGGGCTCACCACCCATTGCAGCCCAATAACTATAAATGGCCAAGGTGATCAACGTAATCTCATGCACCTGCTGAGGACTTACTTTCAAACACTGTTATACTGTTGGAACGAGCACGGAGCAACTGACAACTGTTCTGTCAAACCTTTAATTCATTATCACTTTCATTTGGACAACAATAAACCCTGTACACCGTAAGAGAAGCAACTGTGGACATTCAACTCATTTAACATCAACAACTTTGGTACAGTGTAAAAAAGGCAAAAGCGGGTGCATCGTGGACGACTATCAGCACACAGAGGAATGACAGTCGGCCACTATACCGTTTTGAGCAGTGTTGACCAGAAGTTTATAAAATAATATTTAAAATGTTTATTAGCAATGCCGAGCTTTCAAACCATTGCGTTTCTCTGTCTGAAACCCTCATGCAACTGTGAGTACCTTTGAATTTTCTCTGCGATACTTGTACAACGAGCGGGATTTTCCTATGGGTAAAATGTGCACAAATTGTAAAAAAGAAAACAGCCATTTACCATTTCAAGAATAAGAATATAATTCTTTGTAATAATTCTGTCTTTTGACAATAAAATCCCATAATTAACTCTGAAGAACTGGCGAAACGCTCGTCGTACAAGGTGCATCAGTCAGCTAAAGCCGTTTTGAGCAGTGTTGACCAGAAGTTTATAAAATAATATTTAAAATGTATATTAGCAATGCCGAGCTTTCAAACCATTGCGTTTCTCTGTCTGAAACCCTCATGCAACTGTGAGTACCTTTGAATTTTCTCTGCGATACTTGTACAACGAGCGGGATTTTCCTATGGGTAAAATGTGCACAAATTGTAAAAAAGAAAACAGCCATTTACCATTTCAAGAATAAGAATATAATTCTTTGTAATAATTCTGTCTTTTGACAATAAAATCCCATAATTAACTCTGAAGAACTGGCGAAACGCTCGTCGTACAAGGTGCATCAGTCAGCTAAAGCCGTTTTGAGCAGTGTTGACCAGAAGTTCATAAAATAATATTTAAAATGTTTATTAGCAATGCCGAGCTTTCAAACCATTGCGTTTCTCTGTCCGAAACCCTCATGCAACTGTGAGTACCTTTGAATTTTCTCTGCAATACTTGTACAACAAGCGTTTCGCAGAGGACCAGTTCTTCACAGTTAATATGGGATTTTCCTATGGGTAAAATGTGCACAAATATGTAAAAAAAGAAGAAAAAAAAGCAGCCATTTACCATTTTACTTACGAATATGATTACTTTGTCTTAGTTTTGCCGTTTTGAGCAGTGTTGACCAGCAGTTTATAAAATAATATTTAAAATGTTTATTAGCAACGCCGAGCTTTCAAACCATTGCATTTCTCTGTTCGAAACTCTCGTGCAACTGTGAGTACCTTTGAATTTTCTCTGCGATACTTGTACAGCGAGCGTTTCGCAGAGGACCAGTTCTTCAGAGTTAATATGGGATTTTCCTATGGGTAAAATGTGCACAAATTGTATATAAAAGAAGAAAGAAAACAGCCATTTAACATTTCAAGAATAAGAATATAATTCTTTGTAATATAATTCTGTCTTTTGACAATAAAATCCCATAATTAACTCTGAAGAACTGGCGAAACGCTCGATGTGCAAGGCGCATCAGTCAGCTAAAGCCGTTTTGAGCAGTGTTGACCAGCAGTTTATAAAATAATATTTAAAATGTTTATTAGCAACGCCGAGCTTTCAAACCATTGCGTTTCTCTGTCCGAAACTCTTGTGCAACTGAGTACCTTTGAATTTTCTCTGCGATACTTGTACAACGAGCAGGATTTTCCTATGGGTAAAATGTGCAAAAATTGTAAAAAAGAAAACAGCCATTTACCATTTCAAGAATAAGAATATAATTCTTTGTATATAATTACTTGTAATAATTCTGTCTTTTGACAATAAATGCCGGCTTACCTCGTGTAATTATTTGTAATAATTCTGTCTTTTGACAATAAATGCTGGCTTACCTCATGTAATTATTTGTAATAATTCTGTCTTTTGACAATAAATGCCGACTTACCTCGTGTAATTATTTGTAATTCTGTCTTTTGACAATAAATGCTGGCTTACCTCATTTGTGCGTTTGGACTGTTGTTTTTAATGTACAATAGCCTACGTGCATTTTTGAAGTCCAGCGCAGTATACTTCCTGGCAGAAGCTCACACTTTGGTTTTCTGTCATGATTAATCACGTCATCCAATAGTATTTGACAGGAAACTATTGTATGAGCTTCCTCCAGAAGTATACTGGAGCTGGGGACTATACAGTTATGCATACCATTGTAAATTGACTGTTATTTTGCCAAATTATATAATATAATAATTATTATTATTCAATTATTTTGTTGGCAAGTCTGAAAAGTAATGCAAAAGACTTGCCAACAAAATAATTGAAAAATAATAATTATTATATTATATAATTTGGCAAAATAACAGTCAATTTACAATGATAGACATGCATAACTCTATAGTCCCCAGCTCCAGTATACTTCTGGAGGAAGCTCATACAATAGTTTCATGTCAAGATACAATAGGATGACGTGATTAAACACGACAGGAAACCAAAGTGTGACCTTCAGGAAGTGTACTGGAGCTGGACTACAAAAATACATGTAGGCTATTGTAAATACACAATACATTGTTGTAATATATATACAACAAAATAATGTGATATTACAGTAATTTCTTACAATTTGATGTTGTGAAGTCACAATACATTGTTGTAATATATATACAACAAAATTATGTGATATTACAGTAATTTCTTACAATTTGATGTTGTGAAGTCACAATACATTGTTGTAATATATATACAACAAAATAATGTGATATTACAGTAATTTCTTACAATTTGATGTTGTGAAGTCACAATACATTGCTGTAATATATATACAACAAAATAATGTGATATTACAGTAAATGTCTTACAATTTGATGTTGTGAAGTCACAATATATTGTTGTAATAAATATACAACAGAATAATGTGATATCACAGTAATTTCTTACTGTTAGAAGTTGTGAAATTACAACAATGTATTGTACTACCATTACTGTGAAATTACAACACATTGCTGTGAAGCCATTCACAGTAAATTATTGTGAATCTTACTGTAAAAGTCATGCAAAATATTGCCAGTAATTTATTGTAATATCACAGTAATTTCTTACAGTATGAAGTTGTGAAATTACAACAATGTATTGTACTACCATTACTGTGAAATTACAACACATTGCTGTGAAGCCATTCACAGTAAATTATTGTGAATCTTACTGTAAAAGTCATGCAAAATATTGCCAGTAATTTATTGTAATATCACAGTAATTTCTTACAGTATGAAGTTGTGAAATTACAACAATGTATTGTACTACCATTACTGTGAAAGTACAACAAATTGCTGTGAAGCCATTCACAGTAAATTATTGTGAATCTTACTGTAAAAGTCATGCAAAATATTGCCAGTAATTTATTGTAACTTTAGGGTGAAAATGTTTACAGTGTATGTAACTAGCTTGGTTAGACAAGACAGGTTTCTAACAGTGTATACACCTAAACCCCTGTTTGGAATCTCATTGTAGTCCACCCCCTCAAGAGACGGGTACTACCTATTTAGACCAGTAGAATGTCTTTTGACAATAAATGCCGGCTTACCTCGTGTAATTATTTGTAATAATTCTGTCTTTTGACAATAAATGCTGGCTTACCTCATGTAATTATTTGTAATAATTCTGTCTTTTGACAATAAATGCCGACTTACCTCGTGTAATTATTTGTAATTCTGTCTTTTGACAATAAATGCTGGCTTACCTCATTTGTGCGTTTGGACTGTTGTTTTTAATGTACAATAGCCTACGTGCATTTTTGAAGTCCAGCGCAGTATACTTCCTGGCAGAAGCTCACACTTTGGTTTTCTGTCATGATTAATCACGTCATCCAATAGTATTTGACAGGAAACTATTGTATGAGCTTCCTCCAGAAGTATACTGGAGCTGGGGACTATACAGTTATGCATACCATTGTAAATTGACTGTTATTTTGCCAAATTATATAATATAATAATTATTATTATTCAATTATTTTGTTGGCAAGTCTGAAAAGTAATGCAAAAGACTTGCCAACAAAATAATTGAAAAATAATAATTATTATATTATATAATTTGGCAAAATAACAGTCAATTTACAATGATAGACATGCATAACTCTATAGTCCCCAGCTCCAGTATACTTCTGGAGGAAGCTCATACAATAGTTTCATGTCAAGATACAATAGGATGACGTGATTAAACACGACAGGAAACCAAAGTGTGACCTTCAGGAAGTGTACTGGAGCTGGACTACAAAAATACATGTAGGCTATTGTAAATACACAATACATTGTTGTAATATATATACAACAAAATAATGTGATATTACAGTAATTTCTTACAATTTGATGTGGTGAAGTCACAATACATTGTTGTAATATATATACAACAAAATAATGTGATATTACAGTAATTTCTTACAATTTGATGTTGTGAAGTCACAATACATTGTTGTAATATATATACAACAAAATAATGTGATATTACAGTAATTTCTTACAATTTGATGTTGTGAAGTCACAATACATTGCTGTAATATATATACAACAAAATAATGTGATATTACAGTAAATGTCTTACAATTTGATGTTGTGAAGTCACAATATATTGTTGTAATAAATATACAACAGAATAATGTGATATCACAGTAATTTCTTACTGTTAGAAGTTGTGAAATTACAACAATGTATTGTACTACCATTACTGTGAAATTACAACACATTGCTGTGAAGCCATTCACAGTAAATTATTGTGAATCTTACTGTAAAAGTCATGCAAAATATTGCCAGTAATTTATTGTAATATCACAGTAATTTCTTACAGTATGAAGTTGTGAAATTACAACAATGTATTGTACTACCATTACTGTGAAATTACAACACATTGCTGTGAAGCCATTCACAGTAAATTATTGTGAATCTTACTGTAAAAGTCATGCAAAATATTGCCAGTAATTTATTGTAATATCACAGTAATTTCTTACAGTATGAAGTTGTGAAATTACAACAATGTATTGTACTACCATTACTGTGAAAGTACAACACATTGCTGTGAAGCCATTCACAGTAAATTATTGTGAATCTTACTGTAAAAGTCATGCAAAATATTGCCAGTAATTTATTGTAACTTTAGGGTGAAAATGTTTACAGTGTATGTAACTAGCTTGGTTAGACAAGACAGGTTTCTAACAGTGTATACACCTAAACCCCTGTTTGGAATCTCATTGTAGTCCACCCCCTCAAGAGACGGGTACTACCTATTTAGACCAGTAGAATGTAAGATATCTCTCTTTGGTTAGAGTTCTACGCCAAGTATTTGGGCCATGGGATATGTTATTTTATAAGGGTGAATAGTGGCACCAAACCTGTCTTTTCCATATAACTAACACACACACACACACACACACACACACACACACAAATACACACACACACAGGGGCGGGGGCCAGCTGATCACCGCCCTGACACACACATACACACACACACACACACACACACACACACACACACACACACACACACACACACACACACACACACACACACACACACACACACACACACACACACACACACACACACACACCACGTATATAGCTATAGCTAACTTGAATAAGCATGACAAAGATAAATCGCAAGCCTGCAGCCAATTCGGCGCATTTAATGTAGTGATAATAAATAATACAATATCCCCAAAAGTGGGGTATGGGCGAGTAAACCCGTCAGCTTGCACCCAACGTAAACTGAGACTGAAAGTTAGCCAGGCGGCTGGCTGTGGTAAGTGACGTAATCAAGTCAGCCACCAGTGACCCGGATGAAAATGAATATACGTGTTAGTCGCCAGCGGGATGACAGTCAGCTTGTATTTAACGAAAAAATAATAATAGTAACAAGTTAGCTTTAGCAAGTAATAATAATAGTAGTAATGAATTCAACGTGAACTAAGTTAGCCAACCGGCTATAGTAAGTGACGTAATCGAACCAACCGGCAGTGACCCGGAAGAAAAAGAAATACAAAAATAATAAAAAATAAAAATAAAATAGGTGACAGTCACCTATTTTCACCTAGGTTCACATTCAGCTTGTATTCTACATAATAAAAATAGTAGTAACAAATTAGCTTCAGTAGGTTAAGACTAGCCGGCCGGTTATAACGAGCAAATTGGCCGCTGTACGCAACAATTGCATAGCAACAATCATACAGATACAGCCTTAAATTGTCATGGAACAGCTGTTTGCCGGCCGTTTTGACGCCGTTTTGCGTGGTTAATGTTAACAATGACCAGCGGGGGCGCTCTCATACAGCTGGTGACAACGTGCTGGACGAGCTCCGCCCTCGGTAAAGTGAGAGAGAGGCAGAGAGAGAGTGGACTAGGAAGTAAATATCGCGTCTCGTCTGTTGGCAGTGGATTTAGCTCTCAATCGGTAAGCTCTTAATATACATTACTATTGAAATGCATTTTTACTTAACTTTACAGCATTATTCAAACGTGATAGGAAGTTATGAGTCATCAGCCGTTTATATGCAGTACGTTTTTGCCTACAGATTATACAGTACATGGCAAATGGTGTAGCCGGCTCACATACAGTAGACTAACGTTACGTTACTTTCTCAGATAGCAATCTGTGTGTGTGTGTACTTATGTGTTGTACTAATTGTACTAATAATAGTGTTTACGTTCCATGTGTCCATATCCTGGCTGCCAAGAGGTGCGAGGAGCTGGAGAACACTGGAGAGCAGCATCAAGGACATATAAACTGTACATTGGAAGAGGTCTACAAATATACAGCACTGTTGGGGGGGGCTCTCTCTCATATAGTAATAATAGAGTATATACATTTGAGGGGGAATAAACTTTTTATGTTGAAACTTCTGAAACTTGTTGTGTGCCGTGTTGGGCAGGACTCCCTGGAAGAAGATATATTGTATCTCAATAGGACATTCCTGGATAAATAAAGGATATAAAATAGTTTGATACTTTTCTGGACTCTTTGTATCATAAACAGTACTGTATTTGCAAATCTGGTATGTCATTAAATATATAGATGTAGCAGTACTGTCTATCTGTATGTCATATACTGTATGTTATGATGAATTGAAAATGGGGGACCCTGATGTAAACAAGATGAAAGTCTTTCTCTGGTCTGCATCCCCTTAACAATTGTGTGTATTGAGCTGTACTGTCAGTGGAGGTTTCTCTATGACAACACGTGAAACACAAATTCACTCATAATTCATAATTATTATTAATTTACATATATATATACATTATTTTATTTATATATATATAAAAAAAATATTTTTTTAATTATTATTATTTTATATTTTTTTATTAAAAAAAATGTTCCTCTGTAAAAAAAATGGTAGTGAATTTTTTCTTTTAAAAAAAATTCCAAAATTTACAGCTCTGAGCAGGCCTGCACTGCAGTAATGACTGCAGTAATTATTCATGAAGAAAACTTCACAGGTGTGACCCAATGTTATATAAATAATAAATAACAGCCAATCGAAATAGGCTATTAACTTCGTCTAAGCACGGTCTGTGCAGTTAAACTCTTGCCATTGAATGGAGGTTTGAATGATTGACAGCCCTTGCCATCCAATACATGGAGGTTGAATATGATTGGCAGCCTTGCAAATCCAATCAGAGATTGCTGCATTGCAAAGTCAAAACGGGTCCATCTGCAGGTTAGGTTTAGCTCTGGCCAATCTCAAGTTTCTCAAGTTTCTTTATTAGTTGTCATACAGAAGTACAGAATACTTTTATACAAAATGTAACAGAAATAAGCATTTTGTATAAAAGTATTCTGTACTTCTGTATGACAACTAATAAAGAAACTTGAGAAACTTGAGATTGGCCAGAGCTAAACCTAACCTCCGACCCTGCAGATGGACCCATTTTGACTGTTTGAAAGAGCAAGGAAGTAGTTTAGTTGTTGTTTAGTAGAAGTAAGCTGTACAGCTATAACAAGTAAAGTCAGGCTAAATTAAACTTTGCGCCAACATTAGGACCGAAGTATAGACCAGCAACTGAGCAACATGAAGAAGTGGACTTATGCATCTGGATCAGAAAAAAACGTTGTGGATGAAAAAGTAAGTAGGCTAGTGTTTGTAAAAGCTTGTATGCTAACAGTAGCTAGCCAGCTTAGCCTACATCACAATGATAATCACCAAGCTAACTTACTGTACACACTGTAGGGCTGGGCAATTAATCAAAACAGAATCGCGATATCGATTCATAGACCTATGCAATCTCATTTCTAAGTTATGACTATTTTTTTTATTAAAAAAAAGTTTTTTTTTTTTTTTTTTTTTTTTACTTTTTAAATTGTTTTATCTGGGTTGAACATGATTTGTGGAACTCCCTCTGGTGTTGTGGTCGTGGTATTCACTGACCTTTGGGAAGTATTCCGACATGCACATGGGTATCTTAGTGGTGTAGTGTATCTTGTAGACCAGGCCCATTGCAAGTTGCTGTACTCTGTCGTCTACTCTAAGCCATCCTAGGTTGTCAAAGTGGGCAGGGGTGAGGTGGGTTTTAGGAGTAAGGTCAAGCAGTAGTCTGACCAGTTTGTTTTGTGATGTTTGTAATCTTGTTTTTAGTGCCTTTGAGGTGCTTTGGTACCATGAGGTGCAAGCATAGTCGTAGTACCCTTGAATGAGTGCTCCTGTTAGAGTCTTCAAGGTATTCTTGTTTACCAGAGAGGAGATCCGGTACAGGAATCTAGTTCGTTGGTTGACTTAGTTTTATTACATTGGATCCCATTTTGTCACAGGAATGATTTGCCTCTATTAGTGTTGTCACGATACTGGAATTTCGACTTCGATACGATACCTTGAAAAGTATCGATACTTTCGATACTTTCAATACCAAAAAAAAAGCGCACCTTCCTAGTTATGACGAGAGAGAGAGAGAGAGAGAGAGAGAGAGAGAGAGAGAGAGAGAGAGAGAGAGAGAGATTTCTCCGGAGCTATGCTCGGAGCATTTATTAACATTACGCGTGTACTGGTGTAGGATGGGCTCCGGCTCCGCTCGACCGAACGTTGGCAACGGGGTAGTTGTGTCGAGTTCATGCGTGTACTGGTGTAGTGGGCTCGGCTTGACGTTACTCCGTTTCCATGAAGTAATAGGTGGCCAGCTAGCTAGCATTAAGCTAACGGAGGAACGACAGCTAACGTTAGCTAATAATAGCGTTGTTTACAAACTGAAGACAGGGCTGCCTGCCCGGCTGTGAGGGGGAGGAGGAAGAGAGAGAGAGAGAGAGAGAGATTTCTCCGGAGCTATGCTCGGAGCATTTATTAACGTTACATAGCATAGCATAGCTCCGGAGAAATCCAACGAGGAGGCTGCAGCAGCTTGTGTCTGTTGCTCTGAGCGAGGAGGAGGCGGAAGGGCAAGGCTCTGGCAGCGCGTCTGTCTGTCAACAACTTGCGGGAGCAAGCCAGCTGGTACCGATACTGCAGAAAGTATCGGTACTTCGGGAAATGAGTATTGAAGCCGTTTTAAATATTCAGTATCGATATGTATCGATACTTCGATATTTTTGACAACACTAGCCTCTATAGCAGTGGGGCCCAACCAGTCGATCGCGATCGACAGGTAGATCGCGGGCTGATTTCAAGTAGATCTTGATTAATAAAATTCGATTATTTAAAAAAAATTTGCTAAATCAACTCTTCCTCTCCTTGTTAACTACAACAAGCAATGCTGTTTGTTATTTAAGATGAGGTCAGACTTGGCACTGACAGATTTGTGTTCATTATGCTGCTTTTATAAAGCCTCAAATGACGGCTTACAATATACAATTTTGGCTGGTAGCTCTCGGGCTAGGTGGTAAATAAAAAAGTAGATCTTGGTTCAAAAAAGGTTGGACACCCCTGCTCTATAGGATGGAACCCAGGTAGGGAATTTCATCTTTCCTTTTAAGATAAGATAAGATATTCCTTTGTTGATCCCCTTGGGGAAATTCAGGCATCATAGCAGCATGGGGGAAGGGGGGGGGGTACAGGTAGTGAAAACAACACAAGCAGTGTAAACAAATAGGTCAATATAATTTACTATCTAACTAACTGAAATATATTTTCACAGTGTCACATAAGGTGCAGTATGCATACGGTAGTGTTATAATTTACTATCTAACTAACTGAAATATACATTATTCATTATTCACAGTATCACAGTATCCACATAAGGTGCAGTATGCCTAAGGTAGTGTAAGTTGTCCTCCTTGGGTTCCTATAAGTCCCAGGTCGATGTCTGGCAGCAGTTGCTGCCCACTGTTGTGGAGCCTGATGGCCACTGGTATGAAGGACTGTCCGAGGCGGTTAGTTGAGTGTCGGGGGGGTATGAGTCTGTGGCTTCCTTGTCACCTTCACCTAATATGTTTTGATCTGGTCAGGTGCGCTGTCACCTAAAATGTTTTGATCTGATCAGGTGCGCTGTCACCTAAAATGTTTTGATCTGATCAGGTGCGCTGTCACTTAATATGTTTTGATCTGGTCAGGTGGGCTGTCACCTAATATGATTTCATCTGGTCAGGTGCGCTGTCGCCTAATATGATTTCATCTGGTCAGGTGCGCTGTCACCTAATGTTAATATGTTTTCATCTGTGTCCACTGACCACTGACACACAGTGGGGGATGTTTTAAAAATATAATTTAATATATAATATAATATAATAATTTGTGCTTCACCTAAAAATTTGGTCAGCAGCCTCCACTGTATTGTACCCATTCTGCAATCTGTTAATACAGTTTTCAATTAATGGCAGAGCGTACTCTCCATAAAAAAACGATTGAATTGCTCAGAATTTTTAATTATGTCCCCAATAGGACATAATAATATTAATATTATTCCCCAGTATGACACAATAAACACAGAACGAATGCCCCCCCCCCCCCATAAAAACATACTGCCAAATTACCCCCATGGGTGTTGAAGACACTGTACCACCACAAGTCAGGAATTGAGAAAAAGAAAATGCAACTTCAGCCTATGTTCAATTTGTGTATTGTTTTGTTACTATACGATTGTATTTCGCACTGTACCGACGATTTTTTGATGTTCAAGTTTCTTTTCCTCTCTGCAAAACCAATCACTGGCAATTCCTACACTTTCATCTTTAGAAAAAATTATCATCAAGAACTGCAATAGCAAAGGCCTGTTATCAATGTTCTATAACTGGATTGTATCTGGTTCAGACGAGACGTCATTATCTAGATTGGAGTCATGGAGGCTGGACTTGGGAGAGGAGATCTCAAACGAGGACTGGAACAGAGCATGCGAGGAGGCTCAGACACAAACAGCCAACACTAGCTTAAAACTACTTCAATACAAATGGCTGATGCGGACTTATATAACCCCTGTCAAACTGAATAAATACAACAGCAACACACCAGATAGGTGCTTTAAATGTACCAAGGATCGGGGAACTTTTATACATTGTATTTGGGAATGTGACAAAATCAAGAAGTTCTGGGGGGAGGTGGTGAATAAAATCAAAGATATCCTGTCAGTGAATATCCCACTAGACTCCAAAATGATATTGTTACATTTATATCCAATAAATCTGAACCTGAGAACCAAACAATTTAAATTAATTGATTTTGCTATACTACAGGCAAAAAGAACAATAGCTTTCAATTGGAAGAAAATAGACGCACCCACAATCGGTGCTTGGATTAAAAACATGGCACAATGCATGTCTATGGAGAGAATAACGTATATCCTCAGGAACAATATAGAGATTAACGAGGATATATGGAAACCATTTAATGAATATCTGAGAAGGGAAGATATAGGAGTGCTGCTATAGGATGAGTCCCCCCCGTTCTCTCCCGCGGTCAGCCGTGACCCGGACCCCGGGAGAGACCGGAGACACGTCAGTGAAGGTGTTGTAAAGATGTCATTTATTTTTATTTCTTTATTTATTTTTATTTTTATGTACATTTTCTTTTCCTCTTTTCAATTATTTATATTTGTGTACGAGCTATTCTAATGGAGGTACCAATGAATGTACATATTATTTCTGTATGAGAACAGTAAAAACAAAACCAAAGATGCTAAGAGAGAGAAAAGGGGAGGGGGGAGGGGGGTATGTGGGTATATGTATAATCTTGTGGAGAAAAGGAATTAAGAATAACTGACTACAATGAAAACCTGAAATGTGTACTGTAAAACCCAATAAAAACATTGTACTAGAAGAAAAGGGAGGTTTAAAGGAAATGGAAGGATACGGGAGGAAGGAGGTTCAAGGAGGGTCCCTGGACCCATGACGTGCATATTTACCTGAGTCAGAATTTAATTTTTGGTTTAAGGACGACATACACTAAGTATTAGTACCAAGTATCTGGGAAACCAACTGATGTGGGATTAATAACCAAGGATGATGGGGTATATATGTATGTAAAACAAAATGCAAGGTAAACTGAGTTTAAAACTTTTCTATATATCCCTGTTGTGTGTGTGTGTTTTAATACAATTCTGAACTCTTGACTTGACTGACAACTGCCCAGATAGCAAAAGGTGTTAATTCAATGTTGATTTATGGTCAAAATGCTTGATTTTTGGTTAAGGTCGACGATTGATGGTGAATCACCCATTAACCGCTAAAGCAATTGACTAATGTTGAAAACATATCATTGAATCAATATTGTTTGTGGTTGCATTTTAATGATTGAAATGCCAATATCTAATAAATGTTGAATCAACGGATGCTGCTCAACGTATGCTGTCGTCATTGTCTCATCACCCAGACTGCACTGCACTTGTGCTGCCCCGCCTCCCAGAATGCACCTGTGCGGCAGCTTCCTGGCTGCTACCTCATGTCTCTCTGCATCGTTAAGACTGGTGAGTACTGCATGGCAATAATGTCGATTATGTTGTATGTTGTATGTTGTATGTATGCTTTCGATTGCAAACGCCAGCGGAGTAGTGCCGTGTTTGTTTTTACATGGTAGAGAATATTATATTAACCGTTATTCATGCCTGCTAGCTGAAGCTAATTTAGCTAGTAGCGTTAGCAGTTAGCTATGATGAATGTTTCTTGATTTTGGTGTTTAGTGATATCCACCTGTTGTATATACTGTTATACATTTTATGTAGGCTAACGCTCTTAAGCGCAGTGAAAATTAGTGCGGCGAAACTATTGAAAGAAGTAATGTAACAAGCGGTAGATACAATGTGCAAGCACTGGAGTCATATTGGGAGTTGGGGCTAACTAGCTTAGCTCTGTGGAAGAGCCGCGGTAAATCTAGGGACGTTAAGGCGGCGAGGTGAGAGATTTGACGAAACACTGTGGAAGATATTGTTGTTAAGAAGCGAGTCGAGTGGTTCGTTGGTGTGATTGTGGCCGTATTAATGGTTATATTTAATGCGGTAATAAGTGTAAGACGATGTTGTTATGGAGAAGCAGTCGCGGGTTGATGACGTCATATTGTGGGACCTAGCAAGGGGAGCATGAGGCTGGCTAGGCTGTTAGCTTGCGTGCGACTGTTTTGTGAGTTTGCGGGCGACATGTGTTATGATTAGAGTTTTGAAAATGATGGTTAGGAAGTATTAGAGGACGCGGTGGATGTCGTGGCATTGTATTAGGACGAAACTGAGTGTTTTGTGATAATAGTTGTACGTTGTCGCGGTGTACATCGGTTGCTGTGCGTTTGCGCTTCTGCGCATGCACGTTACAACGCGGATCGCTGTTTTTTCTTTTCATTCGCTCTGGGGATGGATAACGGGTGAGGAAATATTTGGCATTGTGTTCAAATGTTTGTATTTGTATATTGATATTGTATGTTTGTGTAACAAGGGGAAGAGATGTGAAATGTATGATGATTAGATTATGGGAGTATGTTGTATGTTGTATGTTGTATGTATGCTTTCGATTGCAAACGCCAGCGGAGTAGTGCCGTGTTCGTTTTTACATGGTAGAGAATATTATATTAACCGTTATTCATGCCTGCTAGCTGAAGCTAATTTAGCTAGTAGCGTTAGCAGTTAGCTATGATGAATGTTTCTTGATTTTGGTGTTTAGTGATATCCACCTGTTGTATATACTGTTATACATTTTATGTAGGCTAACGTCAGTAACGTTTCAAAATGTGGCTTATGATGTATTCTTTAACAGGATACACTGGCACAATCAGTTAGCTTAGCATTGCTGCTACCTTGCTTGCTAAAAAGTCATGGTAAACCGGGCCTGTCTCTCTCCCTCCCTCCCTAATGTGTTTGTGCTTAAAACAGTGAATGATGACCGCATGTTCTCAGAGCATTTTCAGAGCACTGTTAAACTGTTAAATGGTCATTTTAAAACTAATATAAGAAATTAATGTATATAGTGGTATATTTATGAGGGGAAAAAAATATTTGCAACAACTTTTAACATTTATACAGGTAGGTTATTGATAACTAATTCTGCTATGAGTGTCATATTACAGTGACATTCATACAGTATCCTTTGATTTCACATAATTTAATTATTATTTCACAATAAAATACTGTAATCAAAATCCTCTGTAATATCACATCAGATTTTGTAATCTCACAATAACATAGCAATATTTCACATTTAATTATTATTTCACAATAATAGTAATCAAAATCGAAAGCCAATTTGCATATTATTGGTATCTAGGGACATCTATGGACCTCAGGGAATGTATTCACATTGTCAGAAATATTGTGTCTATTACTAGGCTTGCTTAAATTGTGATGAAACAAATGAGAATATGAATTATGATGTTTCTTTGCATCTTTGACAGTGAATAACACCATGCTAATAATGACCAAACATTAAAAACTGCCACTGATCTCGTTCAGTCCCCTCTTGAGGTCATGTGTAAAAAAAAATCGAAGGAAATTAATAAAGGGAAGATGATTAAACCGAAGGTTCTGTAGATGCAGTACTGAATTCTCCCATCCGGACCAATGCAATTTGAAATATTATTATAGAATATGATGCTTATAAATGACCTTATTATAGCCAATTCGCACATTTAAATATATATTATCTTTCAAATGCCTGAGTTCAATTTGGATTTAGTATCACCAGGCATGCATAAGAACAGATAATAATCTACTGTAATCTACTGTACTTTTAAATTTTCCCCACAGTGCAACCGTTTTGAAACTAATTTCAGATCTAATTGTTTCTCCCACTTTGGCCTCCTGACAGACACCGATGCCCTTCAAAAGATCCAAGATGCCCTGGGTCAGAGAGGACGGACCATCCTGCAGTTCTGCCAGAAACTGGACAACCCGGAGATCAGGGAAGTTCTGGCCAGATATGATCCAGAGGCTTCGAAGAACACTCCTTATGGTGTACTTCAAGGAGCCTACGGAGAAACTGCTGCTCGGAGTTGATGTAAGTTTTATTTATTTAAATATTAAAATATTTGAAATGCTAAACGAGTGATTACAAACCCTACAAACACTGTGATAGACCCTCTAAACACTGTGATAGACCCGACAAACACTGTAAACACTGTGATAGATCTATCACAGTGTTTAGAGGGTCTATCACAGTGTTTAGAGGGTCTATCAGTGTTTAGAGGGTCTATCACAGTGTTTGTAGGGTCTATCACAGTGTTTGTAGGGTCTATTACAGTGTTTAGAGGGTCTATCACACCCTCTAAACACTGATAGACCCTCTAAACACTGGGACAGACCCTCTAAACACTGGGACAGACCCTCTAAACACTGTGACAGACCCTCTAAACACTGATAGACCCTCTAAACACTATGATAGACCCTCTAAACACTGTGATAGACCCTCTAAACACTGTGATAGACCCTCTAAACACTGTGACAGACCCTCTAACCACTGACAGACCCTCTAAACACTGTGATAGACCCGACAAACACTGTGATAGACCCGACAAACACTGTGATAGACCCTCTAAACACTGTGATAGATCTATCACAGTGTTTGTCGGGTCTATCACAGTGTTTAGAGGGTCTATCACAGTGTTTGTAGGGTCTATCACAGTGTTTGTAGGGTCTATTACAGTGTTTAGAGGGTCTATCACACCCTCTAAACACTGATAGACCCTCTAAACACTGGGACAGACCCTCTAAACACTGGGACAGACCCTCTAAACACTGTGACAGACCCTCTAAACACTGATAGACCCTCTAAACACTATGATAGACCCTCTAAACATTGTGATAGACCCTCTAAACACTGTGATAGACCCTCTAAACACTGTGACAGACCCTCTAACCACTGACAGATCCTCTAAACACTGTGATAGACCCGACAAACACTGTGATAGACCCGACAAACACTGTGATAGACCCTCTAAACACTGTGATAGATCTATCACAGTGTTTGTCGGGTCTATCACAGTGTTTTGAGGGTTTAGAGGGTCTATCACAGTGTTTGTCGGGTCTATCACAGTCTTTAGAGGGTCTATCAGTGTTTAGAGGGTCTGTCACAGTGTTTAGAGGGTCTAGCAGTGTTTAGAGGGTCTATCACAGTGTTTAGAGGGTCTATCACACCCTCTAAACACTGATAGACCCTCTAAACACTGTATCAGACCCTCTAAACACTGTATCAGACCCTCTAAACACTGTGACAGACCCTCTAAACACTGTGATAGACCCTCTAAACACTGATAGACCCTCTAAACACTGTGACAGACTCTCTAAACACTGTGATAGACCCGACAAACACTGTGATAGACCCTCTAAACACTGTGATAGATCTATCACAGTGTTTGTCGGGTCTATCACAGTGTTTTGAGGGTCTATCAGTGTTTAGAGGGTCTATCACAGTGTTTAGAGGGTCTATCACAGTGTTTGTCGGGTCTATCACAGTCTTTAGAGGGTCTATCAGTGTTTAGAGGGTCTGTCACAGTGTTTAGAGGGTATATCACAGTGTTTAGAGGGTCTATCACAGTGTTTAGAGGGTCTATCACACCCTCTAAACACTGATAGACCCTCTAAACACTGTGACAGACCCTCTAAACACTGTATCAGACCCTCTAAACACTGTGACAGACCCTCTAAACACTGATAGACCCTCTAAACACTATGATAGACCCTCTAAACACTGTGATAGACCCTCTAAACACTGTGATAGACCCTCTAAACACTGTGACAGATCCTCTAAACACTGACAGACCCTCTAAACACTGTGATAGACCCGACAAACACTGTGATAGACCCGACAAACACTGTGATAGACCCTCTAAACACTGTGATAGATCTATCACAGTGTTTGTCGGGTCTATCATAGTGTTTTGAGGGTCTATCACAGTGTTTAGAGGGTCTATCACTGTTACAAAGGATCAGATTAAACCGAGTATATATATTTATTTGTTGATATATATTGAATAGTATTTGTATATCGTTTGATATCCCTAGTATATTCCTTGTACATATACACGGAATATCCCTTTAGCCTACTATAGCCCATAATAGTTCATTCTCCTATTGGACAAAAGGACCAGGCGCCAGGGGACCAGCCCCCGGAGTCAAGTTCAAAGTTACCGACAAGACATGTCTGTACTAGCCCCGGCCCTGCCCAGGGATACGGCGACAGAAATGAGAGTGGCACTATTTGTTCACCGTGCATATAAATATGGCGCAAGTGAATACAGAGGCACTTAGTCAGAAACTTAGTAACCAACGTGAAGCCTCACCCACGATACGACGTGCAGTGAAGTATGGCCTGTTTCGCCCCAGAATAGCATTGAGGCCGCCTAGTTTTCTTCTTCACTGTGGAGCTACAGCCTACAAGAGAACCAAGCTGTATTCGTCTGCGGATCAAGAGTCTATCGCACTGTCTTCTGTACTCGAAGTCTCCCTAGATATCGTTGACCAGACGTTCTACTACCGACAGCTCTTCTACCCCCCTGCCGGCTTACAACCGGGAGGACCCCTTCCAGTATATCCCGCTATATCATTAAGTGTACCATAGATATAATTCCCTAAGAGCCAGGTTGTATACTTGCCTCCTGCGTAACCAGAGAATGGACATTCAGTGTTGATTTGCCTACGAATACTCATTTGCCTTACAAGTGCAATCAAATGTAATATAAGTATCATATGTACCTTTTGCTCCATTAAATACTTGATTAATACCTTTGACTGGAACCGATTTCATTGTGGGAAGTGTTCATCATATTCATATATTGTGTACTGTATGGCCAGTAGTTAAAGTACATAAAGCGGTAGTGGTTTAATGATACCATACTTATCAATACAGTCAGGGAATTGTACCCCTCAGTTACAATTGGTCCTTCGAGCCGGAGGGTAACTAGTGTAATATTAATATAGTGGTATTAATATTGAAATGGCCTATGATGAACACTCCACAAAACGGTCCTCCTAAAGTAGATCGCCCGCAGCGTAGACGGCAGCCACCTCAGTACTTAGAGGATTACGCTGCCAGTATACTACCTAGCCTTCTACAGACGGTAAACGCGGTAAAAGTAGAAAGTAAAATTATGTCCGACCCTATCAACCAGGATACCCCGAGCACAGAGGCCCTAGTGGGTTCTAATGTAACTGACCAAGCTCACGGTGGGGACCAGGAGGGAACTGACACGACTTTACCCCCCGCCAAGACCGAAGAAGTAGTCCCCGGAGAGCTCCGGGAGGAAGACAACCCTCCAGAGATGGAACTCTGCACGGTACAAGAAGAGGAGAGCGCCCAGGAGATAGAGCTCCAGGACTCCCCGCAGGAGAACGCATCTCCAACGAGTACTGCCAGGAGCGGATCACCTCAACCAGCGTCTTCCCCCAGCGAGGCGGACAAGATGCTGGCACAGGTGTTCCTCGCCAGCCTAGCAGCCTCAACAGAGCGCGATCGACTCCAAGCACAGACGCTTAGTGAGCGCGAACATTCTTCCATGGAAAGAGAACGCATTCAAGCGCAGCAACGGAGCGACGAAGATCGTATACGTCTAGAGATTAGACGCCTTCAGACGTAAGAGAATATGGCAAGAGACCGGGCCGACACCCAGCGTGCCGCTGCCGGTGCCCAAAGAGAAGCAGAGCGCGACAGAATACAAGCGCAGCTAATGGAGCAGCTGATCGCCAAGGCAACACCCCCTCCCTCCGCACGGGGTTCCAGGGCCTCGTCAAGACACGGGTCAAGGGCACCCTCCCCTAACCGATCAAGCGACCCTGAACTCGACCACCAGAGAGAGCCTATACCCCCCTCCGAACCCCTTCCCCGACCGGTCCCAGTGAGACCCAGCTACAAGGAAGGAACGGTGTACACCGCGGAGAGGCTAAATAGACGACTACAGGATCTAGATGACCTGACAGAAGAAGAAGAGGGAGAGGAGGAGAGTCAAGCCCGACAGCAGCACAGTACTCCACAGGACCAGGAGGTCCAGTACAGCCCAGACTCTACCCCCGCGGCTCTGCGCTACAGACCCCCGACTCTATTCACGGGTGAGCATGACGCACGACCAGTCCCGAGGAATAGCACCTGGATACGCGGGCCATGGTACCCTGCCGGTACCAGCCCACCGAGAGGCGTAAGAGGAGACTCGCCTAGGAGGCCTCTCTTCCAACGCTCACCGATGTGCCAGCCATCTACGGCGTCATACATTGGCACACCGACGTTTCCAGACTTCACCCATGAGAACCGAGCACAGTACACGGAGTTACGGATGTGCTTAGAGACAATGATGGTTGACGTAGCTGATGAACGCCACAAGTATGCTATCCTATTGAAGCACCTCAAGGTGCCCCGAGCGCACAACATAGCGCTGGCCTATGCCACCTCTACTACCCCATACACAGCGGCTCTAGCAGCGCTCAACCAAAGATATGGACGCATATGGGATTACGTAATACAAGAGATAAGGCATATTGACCGCCTACCCCCAGCAACAGACAATCGCTCACTAGACGACCTGTCTATCAAAGTACAATCCCTGGTAGGGATGCTGGGGGCGCAACGAGAAAAGGGTATGCACGAACTATACGCAAACTCTAATGTCGAGAGGATTTTAGAGAAGCTGCCGCCCGCCCGACAAGAGCGCTTCAGGCGGCAAAGAGACCACCGTGATCCTAACGGTCCCGAGCCATCCCTCCTAGACCTAGCCGACTTCCTGGCGAGAGAAGTCAGCAGCCTACGATTGGATACGTTCGTGCGGAGCACACCAAGCTCCAGAGAGGGACCTAGGAGAGCAAACGATGGCCGAAGATTGGTGACTGTCATGCACCAATCAGAATCAGTACCGACCAGCAAGAACCACAGTACCCCCTCGATGAAAGAGAAGTGGAAGATGGTGTGCCCGTACTGCGAAAAGGAACACTGGTTGTCACAATGTGACATGTTCAAGAAGATGACCGCTGAAGAAGTGAGTCAATGGATAAAGTCCAACCGACGCTGTTACCGATGTGCGCGCAGTCACATGGCAGCCGATTGCCGCTTAAAGAAGAGGTGTAGTCGGTGTGACGGAGCCCACCTAGATGTCCTACACGACAGTAACAGAAGAAAGCCTGCACCTTCCAGCAGCACAAAGGCAAGTGTTATGTACATTGACCCCGCCAGCAGCGGGGGCGCCCAGGTGCTCTTAAAGGTGGTCCGCGTAACACTGAGTTACCAAGATAAGGTCATGGACACTTACGCCGTCCTTGACGACGGGTCAGAGAAGACCCTTCTCCTCGCGTCCGCTGCGGCCCAGCTGGGGCTGCGGGGGAGCGAAAACCAGATGACGATTCGGACAATAAGAAGAGATCTAAAGACGATAAAGGGCGAGAATGTCTCCTTCACTATCGCAGCAAGCGGGCAGCCAGAGAGACGGTATAGGATTACTAATGCTTTCACCAGCCAAGAAATAGGCCTGTCGCAGTACACCTACCCCATCGCCAAGCTGATGGATAAACATGTGCACCTGCGCCAACTACCTATCCCGCTCATAGACGGTGCCACCCCGACCCTGCTGATAGGCTCCGACCATGCAGACCTCATAGTCCCGATAGACCGGGTCCACACAGGACCCAGAGGCTGTCCTGCAGCAGTCGAGACCCGCCTAGGATGGACATTACAAGGCCCCCTCGCTAAGTCTCTTAACCGAACAGTAGCCACTAACTGCCTCCACTCCAGAGTGACAGAAGAAGACACCACTCTCCTACAGCACGTCGAGAGGCTATGGACACTAGAGACAATGCCCTTTAAGAACGAAAAGAAAGACATTCGTTCCAAGGAAGACATTTACGCTATAGCCCTCCTCGAGCAAGGGACAAAGAGAGTCAACGTCAACGGAGTGATGAGATACGCAACTCCACTCCTGAGGCGAGAGGGTATGCCTACCTTTCACGCCACAAAAGAAGCGACGGAGCGGTATCTATTGAACACAGAGCGGCGCCTAGCCAGAGACCCCGCTCAAGAGACTGTGTACCGCGCTGAGATTAACAAGCTAATCACAGCGGGACACATAAAGAAAATTGACATTAAAGAGGCCGATCAGACGACCGAATCATGGTACGTGCCGCACCACAAAGTCCACCACAACGGCAAGGATCGTATTGTGTTCAACTGCAGCTACCAGATCGGATCACAAAATCTGAATAAAGAGCTCTTGCCCGGCCCAACACTCGGCCCCTCTCTACTAGGCGTGTTACTACGTTTCCGCCAGGACCAGGTGGCCATCAGCGGCAACATCAAAGGGATGTTCCTGCAGGTGAGACTAGTGGAGGAGGACAAGCCCCTGCTGCGGTTCCTATGGAGAGAGAGGATCGGGGATGAGCAACCAGCCATCTATCAATGGGAAGTCCTCCCTTTCGGAACCACATGCAGCCCATGCTGTGCTACGTTTGCACTGCAAAAACACGTCGCAGAGGACCCAGCAGCAGATGAAGAGGTCCGACAAAGTGTAGGAAATAGTTTCTACGTGGACAACTGTTTGCAAAGCGTCTCGACGCCAGAAGAAGCCGAGGCTCTTCTACTCAAGCTCCGCGCCTCCCTGATCAAAGGCGGCTTTGATCTCAGGCAGTGGGCCAGCAGCGACCCGCAAGTATTGCGCAGCCTCTCCCCGGAGGACAAGGCAGCGAGCAGCGAGACCTGGATGGCGACCATCCCAGGAGAAGCCCAAGAAATGACACTAGGACTAGTCTGGCGCTTCAAAACAGACTCGCTCCATTATAGACACAAACCCCTGACCAAGGAGCAGGGAAGGTCGACGGCACTACCGACCACCAGACGGAGTGTATACAGAACACTCGCCAGACAATATGACCCGTTGGGTTGTATTCTACCTTACACCACCAGGGCAAAGATGATTGTAAGAGCGTTATGGGACAAGGACCAGGGCTGGGACGACCCCATACCCGAACACCTTGCATCCACATGGAGAGAGTGGGAGACGGAACTCCGCTCACTCCCAGGTGTTAACATACGCCGCAGCTACTTCCCACCCACAGTGAGGCCAGAGACATGCAAGATGGATCTACACGTCTTCAGCGACGCCTCCGAAGTAGCCTACGGTTCGGTGGCTTACTTGCGTGCCCGAGAGGAGGGAGGAGAAATACATACTGCTTTCATCCTGGCTCGCTCAAGAATAGCCCCACGAAAGCAACAATCTATCCCGCGTCTAGAGCTCTGCGCAGCCCTAGCAGGAGCGCAGCTCGCCACGTTAATCCAACGTGAACTCACCATTCCGGTGCAAAGAACAATCTTGTGGTCAGACTCCACGACAGTACTCACATGGATCCGGTCTGATTCGTGCAGATAGAAGGTCTTCGTGGGAGTCAGAGTCACAGAGATTCAAGAGTTAACAGAAGTAGCGAGCTGGAGGTATGTGGACACAAAACACAACCCAGCTGACGTCATCACCCGGGGAATGTCCCTGGATGACCTCACCCGTCACAACCTATACAGTGACGGACCAGAGTTTCTCAAGCTCCCGGAAGAAGAGTGGCCTACACCCACCCCACGGGAGGCGAGTAAAGAGGAGGCCGAAAACAAGAAATCTATGTTCTGTGGATTGAACACACTCGTCTCCACAGACCCCGACATAGACGATTGCCTCACCCTAGAGAGTGCGCAGCTAAAGACATTTCTGTGGCACCACCCAGAGGTTCAGCCCACTACTGACATTTCAGCGGCTGACTACGAAGAAGCAGAACTTCTTCTACTACAAAAGAGCCCAGAGAGACTCGTTCCCCGACGAGCTAGACTGTCTACAGGGAGCAAAGTCCGTCCCATCAGACAGCAGACTGCTCCACCTAGCACCCGAGAGCGACGCCCATAGTCTCATCAGAGTGGGTGGTCGTCTGCGGAGAGCCCCAGACTTACCGGATGACGTCAAGTACCCGATAGTCTTGAACAGCCGACACAAGGTCACAGAGCTGATCATAAAGAAATACGACGAGGATGTGCACCACGCAGGGGCAGAGAGAGTCTTCGCGGAGATCAGACGTCGTTATTGGATACTGCAAGGGAGAGAAGCAGTGCGGCGCTTCCAGCGAACCTGTCTAGACTGTCGTAAGTGGCGAGCACAGCCCAGTATACCCCGGATGGCAGACCTACCTCCCTGTCGCCTCCGACTCGGCGACAAGCCCTTTCACTCCACCGGTATGGACTGTTTCGGCCCGCTGTATATAAAGAAAGGAAGAGGAACCGAGAAGCGGTGGGGTATTGTATTCAAATGCATGACCACCCGAGCGATACATATCGAACTCCTTCCAACCATGAGCACAGACTCATTCCTTATGGCCTTCTGAAGATTCACATCACGGAAAGGAAAACCGTCTACATTATTGTCTGATCACGGGACAAACTTCAAAGGCGGAGAAAGAGAGCTGAGAGAGAGCTTCCAAGCTATGGGCCCAGAACTTAAGACCCACCTCGCTCCATCCCAGATTGACTTCCAGTTTAATCCCCCGAACGCACCTCACTTCGGTGGAACTTGGGAATGAGAAGTACGTTCCATAAAGACAGCCCTGTACGCCGTGCTTGGGGCCCAGACCGTGGCGGAAGAAGTCTTAATGACAGTCCTCACGGAGATCGAGGGAGTATTGAACTCAAAGCCCCTCGGTTACGTCTCAAGTGATGTAGCAGATGTCGACCCAGTCACCCCCAACACACTCTTGATGGTGCGGCTGGACCCCGCGCTACCCCAGACAATGTACAGGCCTGAAGAAGCGAACGGCCGAAGAATGTGGAGGTACAGTCAAGTATTGGCTGACAAGTTTTGGAACAGCTTCCTACTCCACTACCTACCGTCTCTACAGACCCGCCAGAAATGGGTAAAAGAGAGAGACAATTTGACAGAAGGAACAGTCGTCATGATTATCGACCAGTCACTACCCCGAGCTATGTGGCCGGCTGGCCGCGTAAGCAAAGTGATCACCGGTGCCGACGGAAAGGTCCGAGCAGCTGAAGTTCTCGTCCAAGGGCGGACCTACACCCGACCCGTGGCGAGGCTAATAGAACTGCCAAGGCTCCCCGATACCATCGATGACGACCATGACCCCATGACTTCGTGAATTGACTGACCCTCACAGCAGACATTGAGTAGTGGACAGTGCGGTTAATCTGTCTCTGCTTAGCTAATTAGGTGGGACTAATTAGGGGGCGGCTGTTACGAAGGATCAGATTAAACCGAGTATATATATTTATTTGTTGATATATATTGAATAGTATTTGTATATCGTTTGATATCCCTTGTATATTCCTTGTACATATACACGGAATATCCCTTTAGCCTACTATAGCCCATAATAGTTCATTCTCCTATTGGACAAAAGGACCAGGCGCCAGGGGACCAGCCCCCGGAGTCAAGTTCAAAGTTACCGACAAGACATGTCTGTACTAGCCCCGGCCCTGCCCAGGGATACGGCGACAGAAATGAGAGTGGCACTATTTGTTCACCGTGCATATAAATATGGCGCAAGTGAATACAGAGGCACTTAGTCAGAAACTTAGTAACCAACGTGAAGCCTCACCCACGATACGACGTGCGGTGAAGTATGGCCTGTTTGGCCCCAGAATAGCATTGAGACCGCGTGCGAATTAATAACTGAATTGTCAGAGTTTGGCACTGTACCGTCGAGTGCGACGTATTTCTATTAAGTTAATAATAGTCTATTGTGTATGGTGCATCGTGCGGTTAGAGTTCTAAAGTGACCAGCATCTCCAACGCTTCCTCGTGTTAGCTAGATTCTTATCCAGGCTGGGCCGACCACATGGCGCTTTCATCCGAGGAGATCTAGGCGAGGACCGAATGGACATGTACACTGGATTACCTACCCGACGACTGCTTAGCCCTTTGCGGCTGGAATATATATTTGCTTTGGTACTGTGATTTGTGGAGCGGATAATCGCCGACGCCTGTGAGTGTTGGATTTACCCCCGAGAGGAGTCAAGGTCGAGTCGGCGCTCAGAGAGCCTGAGGCCGCCTAGTTTTCTTCTTCACTGTGGAGCTACAGCCTACAAGAGAACCAAGCTGTATTCGTCTGCGGATCAAGAGTCTATCGCACTGTCTTCTGTACTCGAAGTCTCCCTAGATATCGTTGACCAGACGTTCTACTACCGACAGCTCTCCTACC
Source organism: Notolepis coatsorum (assembly GCF_963971535.1). Classification (NCBI taxonomy): domain Eukaryota; kingdom Metazoa; phylum Chordata; class Actinopteri; order Aulopiformes; family Paralepididae; genus Notolepis; species Notolepis coatsorum. Next base: position 127,326,337 of record NC_140167.1, read on the forward strand.
CCCCTGGCGGCTTACAACCGGGAGGACCCCTTCCAGTATATCCCGCTATATCATTAAGTGTACCATAGATATAATTCCCTAAGAGCCAGGTTGTATACTTGCCTCCTGCGTAACCAGAGAATGGACATTCAGTGTTGATTTGCCTACGAATACTCATTTGCCTTACAAGTGCAATCAAATGTAATATAAGTATCATATGTACCTTTTGCTCCATTAAATACTTGATTAATACCTTTGACTGGAACCGATTTCATTGTGGGAAGTGTTCATCATATTCATATATTGTGTACTGTATGGCCAGTAGTTAAAGTACATAAAGCGGTAGTGGTTTAATGATACCATACTTATCAATACAGTCAGGGAATTGTACCCCTCAGTTACAATCACAGTGTTTAGAGGGTATATCACAGTGTTTGTCGAGTCTATCACAGTCTTTAGAGGGTCTATCAGTGTTTAGAGGGTCTGTCACAGTGTTTAGAGGGTCTAGCAGTGTTTAGAGGGTCTATCACAGTGTTTAGAGGGTCTATCACACCCTCTAAACACTGATAGACCCTCTAAACACTGTATCAGACCCTCTAAACACTGTGACAGACCCTCTAAACACTGTGATAGACCCTCTAAACACTGATAGACCCTCTAAACACTGACAGACTCTCTAAACACTGTGATAGACCCGACAAACACTGTGATAGACCCGACAAACACTGTGATAGACCCTCTAAACACTGTGATAGATCTATCACAGTGTTTGTCGGGTCTATCACAGTGTTTTGAGGGTCTATCAGTGTTTAGAGGGTCTATCACAGTGTTTAGAGGGTCTATCACAGTGTTTGTCGGGTCTATCACAGTCTTTAGAGGGTCTATCAGTGTTTAGAGGGTCTGTCACAGTGTTTAGAGGGTCTATCACAGTGTTTAGAGGGTCTATCACAGTGTTTAGAGGGTATATCACAGTGTTTAGAGGGTCTATCACACCCTCTAAACACTGATAGACCCTCTAAACACTGTGACAGACCCTCTAAACACTGTATCAGACCGTCTAAACACTGTGACAGACCCTCTAAACACTGTGATAGACCCTCTAAACACTGATAGACCCTCTAAAGACTGTGATAGACCCTCTAACCACTGATAGACCCTCTAAACACTGACAGACCCTCTAAACACTGTGATAGACCCGACAAACACTGTAAACACTGATAGATCTATCAGTGTTTAGAGGGTCTATCACAGTGTTTAGAGGGTCTATCAGTGTTTAGAGGGTCTATCACAGTGTTTGTAGGGTCTATCACAGTGTTTGTAGGGTCTATTACAGTGTTTAGAGGGTCTATCACACCCTCTAAACACTGATAGACCCTCTAAACACTGGGACAGACCCTCTAAACACTGACAGATCTATCAGTGTTTACAGTGTTTGTCGGGTCTATCACAGTGTTTGTCGGGTCTATCACAGTCTTTAGAGGGTCTATCAGTGTTTAGAGGGTCTGTCACAGTGTTTAGAGGGTCTAGCAGTGTTTAGAGGGTCTATCACAGTGTTTAGAGGGTCTAGCAGTGTTTAGAGGGTCTATCACAGTGTTTGTCGGGTCTATCACAGTCTTTAGAGGGTCTATCAGTGTTTAGAGGGTCTGTCACAGTGTTTAGAGGGTCTAGCAGTGTTTAGAGGGTCTATCACAGTGTTTAGAGGGTCTAGCAGTGTTTAGAGGGTCTATCACAGTGTTTGTCGGGTCTATCACAGTCTTTAGAGGGTCTATCAGTGTTTAGAGGGTCTGTCACAGTGTTTAGAGGGTCTAGCAGTGTTTAGAGGGTGTGATAGACCCTCTAAACACTGTGATAGATCTAGAAGTGCATGGATACACATTGTATTGCCTAGATGGTGTCAGGCTAGGCGATTGCTTAATTCTCTTTCCTGTCCAGTCTAACTGGATGCTGACTGTAGCTTGTTACTGTAGACCTACAGAGTGAGTAATTGAGTGATTAAAAAAAATCGCACTCGTGTAAAGTGAGGGGTGCTCTTATCATCGTACATCATCTCACCCACCTCTCTTCCTCACTTTTTTATTTTTGTGTCTATCAGCTGCTGCTCGACAGTTTGACCCCAAGCTGACCGACCAGGACTACAGCGAAACTGTCAAGAAGTGGCTTCGTTATGCGCCAGACCGGGAGGGAGGCATCTCAAGGAACCGAAGTGACCCAAACTTAAGTCAAGCGAACCAGAGTCAAACTTAGGGTACCCCAGCACAGCACAGCACACACTGTTTCCCTGGTTCATACAGTACAAGGAATTACCCTCATTGACACTGTTCTTCCATGGACGGCATCTACTTGAATGACTTATGCTGCTTCAGCCTGTTCTTGGAACCGAAGTGACCCAAACTTAATTGTCAAGCGAACCAGAGTCAAACTTGGGGTACCCCAGCACACTGTTTCCCTGGTTCATACAGTACAAGGAATTACCCTGGACACTGTTCTTCCATGGACGGCATCTACTTGAATGACTTATGCTGCTTCAGCCTGTTCTTGCAGTGTTTATTTTTTTTATTTTTTATTTTAACCTTTATTTACCCAGGGTAGGTTCGCTGAGCACAGATGCTCTTTTTCAGCTACGCCCTGCTTCACATTCACAGAGTTCCATTCACACCTGGGAGCTGCCCAGGCCTAACAAAATTAATAGTTGGTTTCAGGTTGCCGACCGACCCTGCCGATTTAGGTGCGACCCAATATATTTTATGAGTTTTTAGAAAAAATTTAAAAAAAAAAAAACGTTTTTTTTTTTTTTTTTTTAATAATAAAGTTTCATAGAAATCTTAGTCACACATTTAGTATTATGGATATTAAACATGCTGGCAGAGTACATGCATCCATGTTGTTGTGAACATTTTAATTAAATAAAGAAATTCCCTATCCATAGTCGCCGTGGGAAAGAATAAAATAAAAAAATCAAATAAAATAAATTCCCTACCTACCCATGGCCAAACTGACAACCAACCTGAAACCAACTATTAATTTTGTTAGGCCCCAGTACAACCACAGTCTGACACTGTTGGCCACTGAGCAACTCCACTGGAGCAGTTGGGGGTTTAGTGCCTTGCTCAAGGGCACTTCAGCGGTTGGTGTTAAGGGTATGGGAGAGAGTTATATGGGAGAGAGTTATAGAAACATTAGGGGTGTAACGGTACACAAAATCCACGGTTCGGTACGTACCTCGGTTTTGAAGACACGGTTCGGTATTATTTTCGGTACAGTGGGGGGGGGGGGGGGGGGGGGGGGTGGAATCCAAAAAAAATTGCTTTTCATTTATCTATTTATTTAACTGTATTAAACAATATAAAACGAATTGGCCATAATTGACTGAGCAAACTAATGCTTACTGCTGTAACCTACTAACAAATCTGAAGATTATTATATAGCAGATGCCTTGGAGGATAAGTCGTGGACAACTGTAGATCATCTACGCTCCACTGTGTTTAAATTCAAATCCTATGCCATTGTTATTTAACCCTTGTGTCTGAAAACTAAAGTATTATACTCTTATTAGGGGACTAAATTGAAAAACTCCATAAAAAGATTATGTTGAAATAATTTCCCACTTTCTTTTCCATAAATATTTTATTCAACTTCAGCCCTGATCATAACCATTTTTTATATTATTTTTGTAATGAAATACTCCCACTTTTCTGAAAAGAGTTGTTAAATATGACAAAAAAAAGAATATGTGGTGGTTATGATCGGGCTGAAGTGGAATAAACAATTTATGAAGAGTAAAAAAAAAAATACAAGATAATTAAAAGATTACGCCACATATTATGTTGGCTACAAACATAATCACTGCAAAGTTATCAAACAAATACGAATCTGATCAGACACAAGGGTTAAGTTGTTGTTCCCTTTCTAATTTCCTCAAACATCTAGTCTAGTTAATGTGATCAATATTATTTGACAATTGATGCTTTTTGTTGGACATTTCAGTCAGTAGTGAGCTCATACTTTGAGCTCATAAATTTATAGTTAAAATGATTGAGACAATGCAATCTTGTCTTCGTTGTGCATGAATGCGTGTGCTCACCACACACAATATGTGTGTCACTATTCTGGCAGTGGCTATATATGTATTGTTAATGAAAGCCTGTTATAAGGTCTGTTATTTTTTTTGTGTGTAAAAGGTATGGTCACTGGAAGTATGATACCCTAGAAAAAAATAAATTTTCATATTAAAGCCATGTTGTCATTTTTGTTCACACATTTTTGGAAATATGGTCATATAAGAATTGTATTATTATTTATTTAACAATAGTGTGTTTAACAGCAGGAAAAAAACATTATGATGTATACATATCAGCAGCAATATTTTAATGTAAAATGTACATTAATCAGTATTGATTCCTTAACTTTACAAGTTACAAGTAGATGTACAAGTTACAAATGTACAAGTAGAGTACCATTTAGATTATGGTTGAATAAACATTGATGTCTAACATTGATTCAATATAAAATCAACTAAAATGTGCATGTAGATTACCATTTAGATTATGGTTGAATAAACATTGATGTCTAACATTGATTCAATATAAAATCAACTAAAATGTGCATGTAGATTACCATTTAGATGATGGTTGAATCAACATTGATATAGTATCAGCTATGGTTGACACCTAACGTTGATTCAACGTGTAAGTCATAGACAACGATCTGTATAATTTAGATGTCAGGCTTCAACATAGATTCAATATTTCTGCCGAACCCTATTTCAATGTTGATTCACCCTTTTTTTGCTATCTGGGTGCTGTTACTGTACTGTACTGTACAATCTTATAGTAACAAAACAATACACAAATTGAACATAGTTTTGAACGTTTTATTACAATAGTATTTACATTTTCTGATGACACTGCCATTTTAGCTCTAATTAAGAATGACAGTGACCTAGCTGACTATTATTTGGAAATCCAGAGGTTTGTAAACTGGTGCGACAATAACTGTCTGACTGGGGAGATGGTGTTTGACCCCAGAGGTGTTGGGGACCACAGGCCTGTGGTCATCCACACACAGTCCATCTCAGAGGTCTCTTCATATAAATATCTTGGTATTTTTGTCGATAACACACTAACCTGGAACACCCATGTAGATAGGATTTTATAGTATGTCTGCACTTTATGTGCTCATTTCATCATTCATGTATTTTACATTCTACTAAAACTGAATCAAATCTTTACGTGTAAATTCAGCAGTCAACAGGACTCACAACAGAGCAGAAAACTGTCTTGAGCCTGTAAACATCTCTATTGTTATTGAGAAGGAGGAGGAGAACAGGACAGGCAGCCCGAGACCCAGTCTTATCCTCAGACATATAAACTGTACATTGGAAGAGGTCTACAAATATACAGCACTGTTGGGGGGGGGGGGGGGCTAAACTGTACGTATACAGCACTGTTTGTGATACAAAAATAGTAGAGTACATTAACCTTGCACACAACATACTTGTTCACATGTCATTTTTCTTTCACTCTAAAGGAAATATGTCTCACATACAGTAGACCCCCCCAGTAGCCTACTTTGTGGAGACGAAGATGATGAGTACCAGTCTTCTCCTCAGACATATAAACTGTACATTGGAAGAGGTCTACAAATATACAGCACTGTTTGTGATACAAAAATAGTATATAGTAATAATAAAGTATATACATTTGAGGGGGAATAAACTGTACTTTAGAGTGAAAGAAAAATGGTTTGTTGGTGCTGAGCCAAACTGTTGTGAGGAGTTCCACGCTCTAGACTGCAACCCCCACACCATTGAAATGCTAATTGTCCACCACCTACTGTAGTATTTATCGTTGCCATTTGAGAGTTCACACTCTCAGTCATCAAAAAGGATCATGGATCATCTTTAGACAAATAAATTGAAACTAATAATTGATTACTTTGAACCTTGCACCTTATTAAACCTTGTCTAAAGATTAGATTAGATTAAAATGTATTGTCATTATACAGCACAAGTACAGTACAATGTGATTCAACTGTAAATATACAAATTCTGAGCCTGTGTTCTAATCATGTTGAGCTCAGTTGTAATCCAATCTTACCTAGCTGACTAATACCTGTTCCCTATTTGGTTTTGTGTCAGTCTTGTTTCTCTGATCCTATTTCTGAAGATGCATTTCCATTGGCTAATGGTCGAGATATAAGTCACTTGTTACTTGATATTACTGTAAATCATTTGACATCTATTGCTGACTGTTCATACATTTGTTACAATAAAGATGCAAATAATTGTTATCTCTTGTCCAATCAGAATACTTTTTTTTATTACAAAACATTGAGATATCAAACAGAAAAATTGTCTTGTTTACATCAGGTTCCCCCATTTTCAATTCATAATAGTTGCTATGACAAATGACTGAACACTGGGACCTCTATTTTTACTTGTCTAGCACAGTCTCTGGTGCGTAACAGTAAGAAGCATTTTGTATAAAATTATTCTGTACTTCTGTATGACAACTATTAAAGAAACTTGAAACTTGAACATATGGAAAACAGTGGTAAACATTGGTACAACATTGCTAGAACAGATGTAACGAAACAGTCAGTATGACAATGTGTCAGGATGTGAGGTCACAGCATTCACAGTAGAGATGGCTGGCTTGGTGACACTGATGGACACCACGTCATGGATCTTCGAAGCTGTGGTTCTTCCAGCTCTGAATGTAGGATTTGTATTACAAGATTCTGCCACGCCAGCCATGCATGTGCAATGGGCAGTCTCCACTTTGCCACTTGAATGAAGGATAACCCATGGCTCGAGTGGAGCTTCCCTTAGCCGCTGAGAGTGCAAACCTAAGACATAAATATAATTGAAATTAGTATAGAATAAATAAACAACCACCCATAAGAAGCTTCACTTTAACAGCTAATCACCACCACAGGCTAAAATCAAAAAGTGCAAAAACAGTGCCACTGAAGGGACAATGTACAATGCATTGTACCAGATATAGCTATGAGCTCATTTACATCTGCAGTCCCTGTACACTAACATTAGGTGAATTGATTGGGGGACCCTGATGTAAACAAGACGAAAGTCTTTCTCTGGTCTGCATCCCCTTAACAATTGTGTTTATTGAGCTGTACTGTACTGTACCCATTCTGCAATCTGTTAATAAAGTTTTCAATCAATCAATCAATAAGTTTTCAAGTTTCAAGTTTCTTTAATAGTTGTCATACAGAAGTACAGAATACTTTTGTACAAAATGCTTCTTACTGTTGCGCTCCAGAGACTGTGCAAGACAAGATAAGTATGAAATAAAATAACATAGTAAAATTAGAAGTAAAAAAATGAGGTCACAGTGTTCAGTTTAGACATATGTACAATGTTCGATGCAGAATAGACGTAGTTACCATACAATATACAATACTGTGCAGTGTACTAATATACAATACTATATAGTGCAAGGCAGAAATGGAGAAATGGGACGAGGTGCAATTTAGGTACAATTCACAGTAGGTGTATGAGTTGTAGTGCAAATCCTTTATCAATAAATATAAAGTGTAAGTGTGTTTGTGTGATCTAAAGTGTGGAGAGTGGGTGCTGCAGTGTGTTGTTTGTTTTAGTGAGTGTGTGCGTGTGGGTGTGTGTGCTGTGTGCATTTGATGGTTGTTGCATAGTGATTATTGTTCGTTTAGCGATTATTGTTCGTTTAGCAGCCTGATGGCCTGGGGATAGAAGCTTCTTCTGAGTCTTTCTGTGCTCGCCTTAAGACTCCGGTATCACTTGCCTGACCGCAGCAGTTCAAAGAGGCAGTTGTTCGGGTGGCTCGAGTCCTTAATAATTCTCTTAGCCTTCCCCTTGCACCGCTTGTTGTAAATGTTCTGGAGGGTGGGAAGCCCCCCTCCAATTGTGCGTTCGGCTGAACGTGTCACTCTTTGTAGTCTGCTACGGTCTTGTGCAGTGCTATTCCCAAACCAGGAGGTGATGTTGCCGGTCAGGATGCTCTCTATTGTACATTAGTAGAAGTTCCTAAGGATCTTCTGACTGACTTGGAACTTCCTTAGGCGCCTGAGGAAGTAGAGGCGTTGTCGTGCCTTCTTCACAACACTGTCAATGTGTGTGGTCCATGTCAAGTCCTCGGATATGTGGGCTCCGAGGTACTTGAAACTGTTCACTCTCTAAACCGGTGCCCCGTCGATGCTGAGGGGGCTGTAGTCCTTGACCCCCGACCTCCTGAAGTCCACAATCATCTCTTTTGTTTTGCTGACGTTCAGGGAGAGGCAGTTCTCCTGACACCACTGTGACAGGTTCTCTACCTCTTCCAGGTAGGCCCTTTCGTCGTTGGCAGAGATCAGGCCCACCACTACTGTGTCATCAGCAAATTTGATGATGGTGTTGTTGTTCCGCTGTGCTACGCAGTCATGTGTGTACAGGGAGTAGAGGAGGGGGCTCAGAACACAGCCCTGGGGGGCCCCTATGTTGAGCGTGATGGATGAGGAGGTGCAGTTGCCGGCTCTTACCACCTGGGGTCTGCCCGTCAGGAAGTCCAAGACCCACTGGCAGAGGTCATAGTTCAAGCCCAGGTCCCTGAGCTTGGCTATGAGTTTGGAGGGGACTATGGTATTGAATGCTGAGCTGTAGTCGATGAACAGCATTCTCACATAGTTCCCCTGCCTCTTGTCCAGGTGTGATGCTGCTGTGTGCAGCACATGGGCTATGGCGTCCTCCGTGGACCTGTTGGGGCGATATGCAAATTGCAGAGGGTCCAGGTTGATGGGGAGGGAGGAACAGATGTAGCCCTTCACTAGCTTCTCAAAGCGTAGATTTTTTGGGTACAGGGATGATGGTGGACTTCTTCAGACAGGTGGGGATGCCAGCCTGTTCCAAGGACAGGTTGAAGATGTCAGTGAATACCGGGGCCAGTTGGTCGGCACAGACTTTTAGGACGCGGCCGGGGATGCCGTCCGGTCCTGCTGCCTTCCTGATATTCACTTTTTTAAAGATCCGTCTCACCTCATGCTCTGTTACCCTGAACACTGAGTCTCCATCAGCAGACCCCCCCCCCCCCCCCATTGCCGTGGTTTGTAGGCTGGTGTTGTTATTCACAGCCTCAAACCTCGCATAGAAGGAATTGAGATCATTTGCTAAGGAGATGTCACTGTTCAGTTTGAGGGGGGTGCCTTTGTAGTCTGTCATTGTTCTGAGGCCCTGCCACATGCCTCTAGAGTCAGCCTGTTCAAACTGAAGTTCAACTTTATCCCTGTAACGCCGTTTTGCCTCTATTACTGCTCTCCTGACGTTGTATCTTGCCATCTTGTGTTCTTCCATGTTGCCTGTCACCAGCCCGGTGTTGTATGCTGATGTGCGCACTTTCAGAGCCTCACGGACGGATTTGTCTACCCAGGGCTTTTGATTTGGGTAGATTTTAATTTTGGTGGAGGGGATTGTTTCTTCTACCTGAGTACAGACATAGTCAATCACCGTTTCGGTGTATTCGTTAATATTGGCTGTGTTATCACGGAATACACTCCAGTCTGTGCATTCCAGTGCAGCTTGGAGTGACTCCTCTGATGTCACGGCCCAACGCTTAACCTCTCGCGAGACCACCGGCGTTCGCTTGAGACTTTGTTTGTACTTTGGCAAAAGAAATATTGCGGCGTGATCGCTTTTACCGAATGGACTAAGAGCCTGTGACTTGTACCCATTCTTAAATTGCGAGTATACATGGTCTAATATGTTCTCGCCTCTGGTGGGACAGGTCACATGCTGATAGAAATTCGGCAACACCTTTTTAAGACGCGCGCTGTTGAAATCACCCAAAACCAAAATGGCAGCGTCAACATTAGCTGCCTGGAGTTTGTTTACCTCGTTGTGAAGTTTTGAAAGTGCGACCCCAGTGTTCGCGTGTGGTGGAATGTACACTCCGATAAGGATGATGGACGTTAACTCTCTTGGGAGGAAGAAGGGTCGACATTTTATCGTGATAGCTAGCTGCTAACGTTGGCTAACTGGGCTGGATACACGATAGCTAGTTCGCAGTTAAAGTCAAACGTTAGCAAACTAATACAGTAGTTTGGTCTACGTTTCTATTACATGCCGTCAAATATTATGTGTTTATGAATTGACCTTACCTTTGAGCAAACATAAGTGTCCTTGGTAATGGTCTTCACGTTCAGCTTCTGAAACTGGTCGACGACACAACACAATCCACCGCTTGCATTTCTTGAGTTTTCTTGTTTTGGGCTTCGGAAAAGGTACAAACATACTGTATACTCCTCCATCCAGTCTTTCGGGGTACCTGGTGTCCGAATTACAGGTACCCCACGCACAGCGTTTCACCATCAGATATTATGTAGGATTGGTTGGATTCTTATTATATATTATTACTATTGTATTATGCACATCGTTGCGGGCAATTTCATTTTATAAATTAAAAAAAATATATCAGAATGGGTGGGATTCAAACCCGGGACGTCGGCTTGAAAGGAATGACCATAAACCGCTAAACCACAGTACCAGACAAATATATACTGTATTATAGCTTACTTGAATGAACAATCTCCCTCCCTACTTTACCAGCGTATTTTAAATTCACAATAAAGTCTCTCTCTCTCGCGCCGTCCCAACGTTGACAGTGGCTCGTGTTAAAGGCACAGTGATGGATGAGGAAGTCAGACCTCCGCCAGTCGACTTTGCGCCTCCTGGCGGCATAAAACAGAACAGCAGCCTGAGTTCCTAATTAATTAAAACGACGTGATATAACCATGCGCGTGTCGCGGCAAAGCGCCAATGAATACAAAAGGCTTCATCTGTACCATGTTGTTACCCACATCAATATCGTCAACCGTATGGTATATAATAGGAGCAATAACAGATTGTTTTTTACATAGTCTTCCATTACCTCCCAGGTAATCCCAATGCGAAAAATTACGAAAAGTGGTGGCTCCCCTGGTAGTAGACGAATGCAAATAAAATAAATCATAATAATAATAGTAGTAATAATAACGGTCTAGCTAGTTGCTAGGACCGTGAAGATCGTTACCGGTCAGCCAGAATGTTCAGATCCACTTCAGCCGGGAGTGTGCGGGAAGAAAGACCAGAGTCCACTGATGTGTATCACATCCATGCGTTGTTAGTCCTTTAGTGTAGGCAGGATTTATCGTCAACAGTACACTGTAAAAATTAACCAGCATTTCACAACATTTAACAGTATTATCTTACAGTAACATATTGTAATTAAGGCCTCCTGTAATATCCCAACAAATATAAAAAAGACAGTATCTTTTGATTTCACATTATATTATTCTTATTTCACAATAAAATACCGCAATCAACATCCTCTGTAATATCACATATGATGTTGTAATCTCACAATAGCATATCAACATATCACATTATATTATTCTTATTTCACAATAAGATACCGCAATCAAAATCCTCTGTAATATCACATCATATGTTGTAATCTCACAGTAGCATATGAATATTTCACATAATTTATTTATTATTTCACAATAAAATATTGCAATCAAAATCCTCTGTAATATTACATCAGATGTTGTAATCTCACAGTAGCATATCAACATATCACATTATATTATTCTTATTTCACAATAAAATATTGTAATTTTATACAAAACAAGACGAAAGTCTTTCTCTGTAATATCACATCAGATGTTGTAATCTCACAATAGCATATCAATTTATCACATTATATTATTCTTATTTCAGAATAAAATATTGTAATTTTATACAAAACAAGACGAAAGTCTTTCTCTGTAATATCACATCAGATGTTGTAATCTCACAATAGCATATCAATTTATCACATTATATTATTATTATTTCACAATAAAATATTGTAATTTTATACAAAACAAGACGAAAGTCTTTCTCTGTAATATCACATCAGATGTTGTAATCTCACAATAGCATATCAACATATCACATTATATTATTCTTATTTCACAATAAGATACCGCAATCAAAATCCTCTGTAATATCACATCAGATGTTGTAATCTCACAGTAGCATATGAATATTTCACATAATTTATTTATTATTTCACAATAAAATATTGCAATCAAAATCCTCTGTAATATCACATCAGATGATGTAATCTCACAGTAGCATATCAACATATCACATTATATTATTCTTATTTCACAATAAAATATTGTAATTGTATACAACACAAGATGAATGTCTTTCTCTGTAATATCACATCAGATGTTGTAATCTCACAATAGCATATCAATTTATCACATTATATTATTCTTATTTCACAATAAAATATTGTAATTTTATACAAAACAAGACGAAAGTCTTTCTCTGTAATATCACATCAGGTGTTGTAATCTCACAATAGCATATCAATTTACCACATTATATTATTCTTATTTCACAATAAAATATTGTAATTTTATACAAAACAAGACGAAAGTCTTTCTCTGTAATATCACATCAGATGTTGTAATCTCACAATAGCATATCAACATATCACATTATATTATTCTTATTTCACAATTACCGCAATCAAAATCCTCTGTAATATCACATCAGATGTTGTAATCTCACAGTAGCATATGAATATTTCACATAATTTATTTATTATTTCACAATAAAATATTGCAATCAAAATCGACTGTAATATCACATCACATTTTGTAATCTCACAGTAGCATATGAATATTTCACATAATTTATTTATTATTTCACAATAATATATTGTAATTTTATAAAAAAAACAAGTCAAAAGTCTTTCTCTGTAATATCACATCAGATGTTGTAATCTCACAATAGCATATCAACAACTATTGTATGTATTATTCTTATTTCACAATAAAATATTGTAATTTTATACAAAACAAGACGAAAGTCTTTCTCTGGTCTGCATCCCCTTACAGTTTTTCTCGATTGCTAAAGCACAATTTCTAGATCTCTGAGCACAATGACCAGTTGCCTAAATACATTTAATAAATCAGGCCCCCAGGACACATTTCACCTCAATCTCAGATTTCACAAAACTCTGAACACATTGGCATTTGCCAAAACACACGTTGCAGAACTCTAAACACATTCGCACTTACTCTAAACACTTCCGCACTTGCTAAAATACACGTTGCACAACACATTCTCATTCACCACCACACCATTCACTCAAACCACTACTGCCCCAACCTGGAATATATAACCATCAAGTGTCGTCCTTTCTTCCTCCCGAGGGAGTTAACGGCGATCATCCTTGTCGGAGTGTATATTCCACCGCAAGCCAATAATGGTGACGCGCTCTCCAGACTCCACGACGAGGTAAACAAACTCCAAGCAGCGAACGTTAACGCCGCCATTGTAGTAGTGGGTGATTTCAACAGCGCCAATCTGAGAAAGGTTTTGCCTGACTTCTATCAGCATGTGACTTGCAACACCAGAGGCGGTAACATTTTAGACCACTGTTACACGCAATTCAAGGGTGGCTACAAGGCTCATTCTGCTAGTGGCTTTGGTAAGTCTGATCACGCGGCCATCTTTCTTTCACCAAAATATAAACAAAGAATCAAGAGCACTCCTGTAGTCTTGTGAGAGGTGCAGAAATGGGATTTGACGTCAGAGGAGACGCTCCAAGCTGCGCTTGAGTGCACAGACTGGAGCGTGTTCTGCGACACAGATAACATTAATGTCTACACGGAGACAGTGCTGGACTTTGTTCGTACTTTGGTGGAAGAAAAAATCCCCACTACCACAATTAGAGTTTACCCAAATCAAAAACCCTGGGTAGACAAATCCGTCCGTGAAGCTCTGAAAGCGCGCACCAAAGCATACAACGACGGCCTGGTGGCAGGCAACATGAATGACCACAAAGTGGCGCGATACAACGTAAGGAGGACAGTGACAGAGGCAAAACGGCGCTACAGGGATCAAATTGAACTCCAGTTTGAACAGGCTGACTCCAGAGCTATGTGGCAGGGGCTCAAAACGATGACAGACTACAAAGGCACCTCCCTCAAACTGAACAGTGACATCTCCTTAGCAAATGACCTCAATACCTTCTATGCGAGGTTTGATGCTGGTAATAACAACACCAGCCCACAAGCCACGGCAATGGGGGGGGGGGGGGGGGGGGTCTGCTGCTGATGGAGACTCAGTGTTAAGGGTAACAGAGCATGAGGTGAGGCGGACCTTTAAAAAAGTGAATATCAGGAAGGCAGCAGGACCGGACGGCATCCCCGGCCGCGTCCTAAAAGTCTGTGCCGACCAACTGGCCCCGGTATTCACTGACATATTTAACCTGTCCTTAGAACAGGCTGTCATCCCCACCTGCCTGAAGAAGTCCACTATTATCCCTGTACCCAAAAAATCCAAGCCTGCTTGCCTCAATGACTACCGCCCTGTAGCTCTCACCTCCATAGCCATGAAGTGCTTTGAGAAGCTAGTAAAGGGCTACATCTGCCCTTCCCTCCCCATCAACATGGACCCCCTGCAATTTGCATACCGCCCCAACAGGTCCACGGAGGACGCCATAGCCCATGTGCTGCACACAGCAGCATCACACCTGGACAAGAGGAAGGGGAACTATGTGAGAATGCTATTCATCGACTACAGCTCGGCATTCAATACCATAGTCCCCTCCAAACTCATAGCCAAGCTCAGGGACCTGGGCTTGAACTATGACCTCTGCCATTGGGTCTTGGACTTTACTGACGGGCAGACCCCAGGTGGTGAGAGCAGGCAACTGCACCTCCTCATCCATCACCCTCAACATAGGGCCCCCCCAGGGCTGTGTTCTGAGTCCCCTCTTCTACTCCCTGTACACACACGACTGTGTGGCTCAGCGGAGTAGCAACACAATCATCAAATTTGCTGACGACACAGTGGTGGTGGGCCTGATCTCTGCCAACGACGAGATCGCCTACCTGGAAGAGGTCAAGGTCCTGGCGGGATGGTGCCAGGAAAACAGCCAAAGGAGATGATTGTGGACTTCAGGAGGTCGGGGGTCAAGGACTACAGCCCCCTCAGCATCGACGGGGCACCCGTTGAGAGAGTGAACAGCTTTAAGTACCTCGGAGCCTACATATCCGAGGACTTGACATGGACCAAACACATTGACAGTCTTGTGAAGAAGGCACGACAACGCCTCTACTTCCTCAGGCGCCTAAGGAAGTTCCAAGTCAGTCAGAAGATCCTTAAGAACTTCTACTCATGTACAATAGAGAGCATCCTGACTGGCAACATCACCTCCTGGTTTGGGAATAGCACTGCACAAGACCGAAGCAGACTACAAAGAGTGACACGTTCAGCCGAACGCACAATTGGAGGGGGGCTCCCCACCCTCCAGAACATTTACAACAAGCGGTGCAGGGGCAAGGCTAAGAGAATCATTAAATACTCCAGCCACCTGAACAACTGCCTCTTTGAACTGCTGCGGTCAGGCAAGCGATACCGGAGTCTCAAGGCGAGCACAGAAAGACTCAGAAGAAGCTTCTATCCCCAGGCCATCAGGCTGCTCAATGAACAATGAACACTACACAACAACCATCAAACGCACATAGCACACACATCCACACGCACCCACTCACTTTAAACAAACACACTGTAGGACCCACTCCCCACACTTTATATTTATTGAAGGATGAAGGATTGCACTACAACTCGTACACCTTACTGTAAATTGTACCTAAATTGTACCTCATCCCATTTCTGCTTTGCACTATATAGTATTGTACATTAGTACACTGCATAGTATTGTATATTATATGGTAACTCAGTTACGTCTATTCTGCATCGAACATTGTACATATGTCTATACTGAACACTGTGACCTCATTTTCTACTTCTAATTTACATGCTATACTATGTTATTTGATACTATCTTGTCTAGCACAGTCTCTGGAGCGTAACAGTAAGAAGCATTTTGTATGAAAGTATTCTGTACTTCTGTATGACAACTATTAAAGAAACTTGAAACTTGAAACTTGAAACTTCACTGAACACATTTTGCTCACACGATGCAAAATGGTAGACTCAATCATCAAAAGTTGAACACAATGAAAGCACGGGTGTCATTGCTTAAACACGGTGACTCAAAATTGAAGACACCTGCCAATGATGTGACAACACCTATAGGCCAGTTTAGAATGCACAGTTTGCTGAAGGTGCCAAACAGCCGGCATGCGAGAGCTTTCTTCCCCCGCTCCCTGGCGAGGGAAAACATAGCCTGCGATGTCAACAAGGTCCTGTGGCCTGACCACGCCCGACGACGTGATGCACAGGCCCCTCCACAGGCCCCCCCACAGGCCCCTCTACAGGCCCCCGCACAGACCCCCCACAGGCCCCTGCGCAGACCCCCCACAGGCCCCCACACAGACCCCCCACAGGCCCCCACACAGACCCCCCACAGGCCCCCCCACAGGCCCCTCCACAGCCCCCCCCACAGGCCCCGGCACAGACCCCCCCACAGGCCCCCCACAGGCTCCCCCACAGGCCCCCGCACAGACCCCTCCACAGGCCCCCCCACAGGCCCATGCACAGGCCCCCCCACAGGCCCCCGCATAGACCCCCCACAGGCCCCCGCACAGACCCCCCCACAGGCCCCCCCACAGACCCCCGCACAGACCCCTCCACAGGCCCCTCCACAGGCCCCTGCACAGGCCCCCCACAGGGTTGCTAGGGTGTTTTTTAGGTGGTTGCTAAGGTGTTATAGGTGGTTGCTAGGGTGTTTCTAGGTGGTTGCTAGGGTATTTCTAGGTGGTTGCTAGGGTGGTATAGGTGGTTGCTAGGGTGTTTCTAGGTGGTTGCTAAGGTGTTATAGGTGGTTGCTAGGTTGTTATAGGTGGTTGCTAGGGTGTTATAGCTGGTTGCTAGGGTGGTATAGGTGGTTGCTAGGGTGTTTTTAGGTGGTTGCTAAGGTGTTATAGGTGGTTGCTAGGTTGTTATAGGTGGTTGCTAGGGTGTTATAGCTGGTTGCTAGGGTGTTTCTAGGTGTTTGCTAGGGTGTTATATGTGGTTGCTAGGGTGTTTCTAGGTGGTTGCTAGGGTGTTATAGGTATTTGCTAGGGTGTTTCTAGGTGGTTGCTAAGGTGTTATATGTGGTTGCTAGGGTGTTTCTAGGTGGTTGCTAGGGTGTTATAAGTGGTTGCTAGGGTGTTTCTAGGTGGTTGCTAGGGTGTTATATGTGGTTGCTAGGGTGTTTCTAGGTGGTTGCTAGGGTGTTATAAGTGGATGCTAGGATGTTTATAGGTGGTTGCTAGGGTGTTATGGGTGGTTGCTAGGGTGTTATAAGTGGTTGCTAGGGTGTTTCTAGGTGGTTGCTAAGGTGTTATAGGTGGTTGCTAGGTTGTTATAGCTGGTTGCTAGGGTGGTATAGGTGGTTGCTAGGGTGTTTTTAGGTAGTTGCTAAGGTGTTATAGGTGGTTGCTAGGTTGTTATAGGTGGTTGCTAGGGTGTTATAGCTGGTTGCTAGGATGTTTCTAGGTGGTTGCTAAGGTGTTATAGGTGGTTGCTAGGTTGTTATAGGTGGTTGCTAGGGTGTTATAGCTGGTTGCTAGGGTGGTATAGGTGATTGCTAGGGTGTTTTTAGGTGGTTGCTAAGGTGTTATAGGTGGTTGCTAGGTTGTTATAGGTGGTTGCTAGGGTGTTATAGCTGGTTGCTAGAGTGTTTCTAGGTGTTTGCTAGGGTGTTATATGTGGTTGCTAGGGTGTTTCTAGGTGGTTGCTAGGGTGTTATAGGTAGTTTTAGGGTGTTTCTAGGTGGTTGCTAGGGTGTTATATGTGGTTGCTAGGGTGTTTCTAGGTGGTTGCTAGGGTGTTATAAGTGGTTGCTAGGGTGTTTCTAGGGGGTTGCTAGGGTGTTATATGTGGGTGCTAGGGTGTTTCTAGGTGGTTGCTAGGGTGTTATAAGTGGTTGCTAGGATGTTTCTAGGTGGTTGCTAGGGTGTTATGGGTGGTTGCTAGGGTGTTTCTATGTGGTTGCTAGGGTGTTATAAGTGGTTGCTAGGGTGTTTCTAGGTGATTGCTAAGGTGTTATAGGTGGTTGCTAGGTTGTTATAGCTGGTTGCTAGGGTGGTATAGGTGGTTGCTAGGGTGTTTCTAGGTGGTTGCTAGGGTGTTATAAGTGGTTGCTAGGATGTTTCTAGGTGGTTGCTAGGGTGTTATGGGTGGTTGCTAGGGTGTTTCTAGGTGGTTGCTAGGGTGTTATAAGTGGTTGCTAGGGTGTTTCTAGGTGGTTGCTAGGGTGTTATGGGTGGTTGCTAGGGTGTTTCTAGGTGGTTGCTAGGGTGTTATAAGTGGTTGCTAGGGTGTTTCTAGGTGGTTGCTAGGGTGTTATATGTGGTTGCTAGGGTGTTTCTAGGTGGTTGCTAGGGTGTTATGGGTGGTTGCTAGGGTGTTTCTAGGCGGTACTAGGGTGTTATAGGTAGTTGCTAGGGTGTTTCTAGGTGGTTGCTAGGGTGAAAAGCATGGTGAAGAGGTTGTGACCCGGGTGGGCGGAGTCTGCCATGATCTTCCTCGCCCTCCTCAAGGCCCTGGAGGAATGTAGGGACTCGAGGGAGGGAAGGGGGCAGCCGATCACACTCTCCGCTGATCGTATCACCCGCTGCAGCTTGGCCTTGTCCCTGACCGTGGCTGCAGGGAACCAGGTGATGATGGAGAGGGTGAGGATGGACTGGATGATGGCAGTGTAGAACTGGACCATCATAGTCCTCGGCAGCCTAAACTTCCCTAACAGGGGAGCCTAAGCATCATTGGGACATGTCTCTGCTCATCAGCAAGGAAAGGTACTGCTTTGGGGAGAAAGTATATCATCTATCACTACTTGCACCTCATGGTACCAAAGCACCTCAAAGGCGCCAAGGCCTAGCAGGCCAGCCTGGGTTAAGTACATGATTGTTGTGTGATAGCCCAGCATTTCAACCCTAACAGGGGAGCCTAGCATCATTGGGACAGGTCTCTGCTCATCAGCAAGGAAAGGTACTGCTTTGGGGAGAAAGTATATCATCTATCGCTACTGCCACCGGGTGTGGGAGCGTGCGGGTAGTATAGGAGAAGTGTGGGTGTGTGGGAAATTACTGCGAGTCGCCCTGGAGGGCAAGAAGGACCAGCGCACTACCCCTAGGTTAGTAAATCCTATAGGCCCCATCCACTCCCTCTGCTAAAGCTCCACTCTACACCTGCACTAAAGTCGGGGATTCAGTTGGACTCAGATCTGCATGCTGCGTTCCCCCTACCTGGTGACAGTGTACATCTACTCTCATAAATTAGGGATAATCCACCCTGCTACACAAACATCTCAAAACAAACTGGTCAGACTACTGCTTGACCTTACTCCTAGAACCCACCTCACCCCTGCCCACTTTGACAACCTAGGATGGCTTAGAGTAGACGACAGAGTACAGCAACTTGCAATGGGCCTGGTCTACAAGATACACTACACGACCAAGGTACCCATGTGTACATGTCAAAATACTTCCCAAAGGTCAGTGAATACCACAACCACAACACCATGCAGAGGGAGCTCCACAAATCATGTTAAACCCAGATTCGGCTCAAACAGGGACTAAACACGTTTCGCAATTATGCCACATCAATGTGGAACGCCCTACCCAAAGCTGTAAAGGAATGTGAATCACTACCCACAGTTGTACAGTGTCCACCCACCCCTCCTATACCCAACCTAGCCAACCCCCCCACCCCACCCACCCAACCACCTCCAATGTACAGCCCCCCGCCCCACCCCACCTATGTACGGTTTCATAAATGTATAGATGTAGTACTGTCTATCTGTATGTCATGTGTGTGTGTGTGTGTGTGTGTGTGATGATGATGATGATGATGATGATGTATCCTGATGAATTGAAAATGGGGGACCCTGATGTAAACAAGACGAAAGTCTTTCTCTGGTCTGCATCCCCTTAACAATTGTGTGTATTGAGCTGTACTGTATTGTACCCATTCTGCAATCTGTTAATAAAGTTTTCAATCAATCAATCAATCAGTACCCGTTCTGCACCTGCGTATTGATTGGGGCCACTATATAATGCATATTAGAAGACATGTTCAGACTTGTTCAGGCTGCCTGCTTCCTGGGCGGGCGCCTCCCAGATTGCACTACACCTGTGCCCCGCCTCCCAGAATGCACCTGGCTGTGCTGCAACATCCTCCATTGTATCAGCGTGTCTCTCTGCATCGTTAAGGACAATAAAACGTGAGTAGTCCATGATAAAGTCGATGGTCGATATTATGTTGTATCTATGATTTCGATTGCAAACGCCAGCGGAGTAGTGCCGTTCGTTTTGACATGGTTATGCGTTTTACACGTTATGCGTGCCTGCTGCTAATTTGGCTAGTAACGTTAGCTGTTAGCTGTCTGGTTAGCTCCCAGTCCCAGAACGGTAGCTAGTTAGCACGCACCATCCAGGTACTACTATAACGTTAGCTCCCAGTCCCAGAACAGTGGCTAGTTAACACGCACCATCCAGGTACTACTATAACATTAGCTCCCAGTCCCAGAACGGTAGCTAGTTAGCACGCACCATCCAGGTACTACTATAACGTTAGCTCCCAGTCCCAGAACTGTAGCTAGTTAGCACGCACCATCCAGGTACTACTATAACGTTAGCTCCTAGTCCCAGAACGGTAGCTAGTTAGCATGCACCATCCAGGTACTACTAACGATAGCTCCCAGTCCCAGAACGGTAGCCACGTAACCCTGCACCATCCGTTGCTTACCAAACAACGGGACCGCGGTGGTTCTTTTTGTATTGCTCCTGGCTGTTCAAACTAATTTTACCGTGTGAAAGAGAGGAAAGTTGGTTAATTTCCACAAACTACCAGTGAAAAAAAGTGTTGTTCTGAACTGGAGCTAGGTAGCTCCAGTTCAGCTAACTAGCTACATGCAGCATTTAGCCAGTGATGGGCAAGCTACTTGGAAAATGTAGTATACACTACAAGTTACTCTCGATTAAATATAGCTCAACTACAATGGAAGCTATCCCCAGATAAATGTAGCAAGCTACACTACAAGAACATGGCAAAAATAGCTAACTACATCGGCACTATTTTTATTTTATTTTTTTACTTTATGATCAAGTTTCCACCAAACAAATAGGCAGGCAAAAAAAAGGTTCAGTTTGATTGTTTATGAAACAAGCCCTCGGTCTGGCTTTTTGTGTCATCATTTTAACATGAACTTGTATTATGTACAAAATGTTAATAAAGTGAGGAAATAACTGTAGAAACGTAATAAATAAAAGGCCAAATCAATCAAATAAACACCAAAATATATACTCTCTCTATTGGAATGGAGACTTTTCAGCACAGGATAAACTGCCCACTTTATCAACCAAAAACACACTTCTTCAATATCAGAATTGTAACTAATAATAACTGTCTTACTGCATTTTACTATTATGCTACCATGTCTATACTACCACCGCACCAACTATGCTAATATGTCTATACTGCCCTGTCAAGGCTAACCGCAGTAACTCGAAAAAAGTCAAAATTGAGTTATGAGTGAAATTACTAAACTGCCTTGCTTCCCTCCCTTGTCCTAGGGCCTGCCTACTGATTGCCTGCCTGAATTTTCCGGCCGACGAGGCGTACAGGACAGTAATCTGCACTGACAGGTTCAACCTCTCCCCAGATCCATGCACGGATTGCTTCCTGGTTGTAGGTAGGCCTATATGCAACACAGATCGTAGTTTATATACTATATTTGTTTCCTGTGCAGTACACCTGAGATTAGCCTATACGTTCATAATCTGCAGGCAAACTGTAATCTCTCCTTTCTCTGGTTTCCTTTTTTCTAGGTCATCAGAGAGGTCTTTAACATACATTATACAACGGCATGCACATTTCTCGATTCTGATTGGCTGAAACAGTCCATTTACACGTCTTTATTGGCAACAATCCACGGTCCTGGGCTCAGGACCCGCCCACAACCAAATCACATATCACTCCGCCGGCTCACTCCGGGAGAAAACCGCGGACAACAAATGGATATGTTGATAGCGCCATAACGACTAAATATGAAGCGATTCTGTCACTGCGAATGTGTTAGTCTTTTAAACAATGTTGGATGATGTAATTGATGGGTCTTGAGTCATTCTAGAACAAAAGAAAAATCGCGATTTGATTGATTGATTAATTTGCATTTTTTTCAATTTCTTTTTCCTTCTCTCTGACTGTCAGCGCTAGCTCTAGTCTCCACCCACCGCCACACACACCCCCCCCCCCCACACACACACACACACACACACACACACACACACACACACACACACACACACACACACACACACACACACACACACACACTCCTGTCTGCAACGCAGGTCAGACTGAGAGAGAGCTGGGTGCTGTGCTGTTCTAAGTGAGCATGGCCTATTGAGTTGATTGATTGATCGATTGCTAATTTTATTACTGTACGCTTGGTTTCCAACTGGTTAAGTTTAGGCCCTATACAGTAGGTTTAAAAAAATTAATTAAAAAATAGGGCGAAGAAAACGTTTTTTTTCCTATAGGGCAAAGAAAACTTTTTAATTTGTTTTACCTACTTTCTATAGAAGCATCTAAGAATGAAGTTCTATGGAAAGTAGGTCTGCATTCCCTTAACAATTGTGTGTATTGAGCCGTACTGTATTGTACCCATTCTGCATCTGGTAATAAAATTTTCAATCAATCATTCCAATAATACACAGTTGGATGTGTTAGTTGGTTGGATGCACTTCAAGCTGCTTCCACATGAGGCAACTTCTCTCAATCATTCCAATAATACACAGTTGGATGTGTTAGTTGGTTGGATGCACTTCCGATCTGCTTCCACATGGAGGCAAATTGTCTTTTTTGTAGTTGTGGGAACTACTTTTTCTGGCGGATGGTTTTTTCAATAAATCTTCGATTAATGTGTGTTTATTGTATAGAAATAAGGTTGGATGAATGTGGCAGTTGTATAAAAGCTTTACACCACTTGCAGTCATGATTTGTGAACAATAAACCATGCCTAGGGGTGGTCGTTAGGCCCGAGGCGCAGCCTCCTGTTCAGTGGCAGCCAATAACCATCTTGTTCAGTGAGGCAGCCAGGCTAACCAGTGTTCAGTGTGAGGCAGATTTAATGATTGGGTAGGTAACTATAGCACGCACAACAATGTTCCACTGTAAATATATTCGATGTCAGCATGTGTCTGAGTGTGTGCATACCTTTGTCCAGCACGCGCAGCTCCACAGTAATGGCCCCAATTATCATTATCAGTGCGGGGTACCTGACTGCTCACAGAGGTTCAGAAAACATGCAGCACTGAGATCTCATATATATAGGCTGCATAGGTGCTACCTGCAAGCTGGTCAGCCGCCTAGACCTAGATCAGCTCTACCACCTGACACATCCTTGAAATGTGTGCTTGAGGCTTGTGCATTTAAGTGTGACACTTTAGACTCTCTTATCAAGCATTTGAAGAGGAATGGAATCGCCATGTCCATTTAGAGATTGTGATTGCAGGTTCACAAACGTAATGACTTTTGCTTCACATATTTCCAGGAAACACAAGGATTCAGTTTTAGATGACTTGGTACTAGACAAGTCTACAGTCATTGCCAGAACCCAGTCAGACGTATTCAGAAGCTGCTGGTGAACATGATGAACCAGAAGTGCCATTAGCTGTGGACAAACCCCTTTTTTTACAGAACCTTACACTTTTCTATTTGAAATTGCAATCTAAGCTACTATTACCGGCAAGCACCATACAAACCATTATTGAGGACTTTCAAATTGCTCATGCACTTGGCCTGTCTCATTCACTTAACATTCTGAGTGAGAAATTGAAGAAACTTGGTATCCCTCAGGCCACTATAAGCAGCATGGTTGATGAAGTGAACAGAGAGGATCTACTCACACTCTATAACAGGGGAAGACTCAGTACAGATGCAAAGAGGAAGGCTGCTTTTAAAGAGTGTTTCAACCGTGTTCATCCCGTGCCTTTGCTCTTGGGCAATGATGAAAATGACAAAGAATGCTTTGCTCAGTATGTACCTATACATGAGACATTGGTGACACTGTTAAAAAATGTGTCTCTACGAGAACAGTATAACATGACACGTTTGCAGCAATCTACTGATGCTGTCTATCAGAATGTCAAGCATGGAGAAGGATTTCAAAGTAATCCAATGTTGAAAGCTGACCCTTCCTCACTTGGTTTGATACTGTACCAAGATGCCTTCGAGGTTGTTAATCCACTGGGCTCAGGGGGAAAAAAGCACAAGGTCGTAGCTGTTTACCTAACCCTGACTGACATCTTGCCTCACAATATATCTTCTATAGATCAGATGCAACTTGTTCTCTTATGTAGGGAGCAGGACTTTAAGTATTTTGGGCTAAAAAAGGTTTTTGCACATCTAATTGAGGACCTCAAAATCCTGGAGGAGAGAGGTGTAGTCATATCTGATGGCACTGTACTAAAGGGCTCTTTGGTTGCCATTGCAGGAGACAACTTAGGATCCCATTCTATTGGGGGATTTTTAGAAAACTTCAGTCGGTCTAATTATTTTTGTCGCTACTGTCAGGTACAGAGAGAGGATTTTGTGAAGAATCCAGTGTTGTGTGGTGCCACAAGAACGGTCCAATCATACACAAGTAATTTGCAAGACCTGGAAACTAGTGCCACAGACTCTGTATGCGGTATCAAATTTGACTCTCCTTTCAACCAGCTTTCTCATTTCCATGTTTGCCAGCCTGGCCTCCCACCATGTCTAGGCCATGATTTATTTGAGGGAGTCATGGCTTATGACCTTCCTTTATATATTCGCCATTTAGTCCAGGAGAATCATTTTACTTACCTGCAGTTAAATCGGTGCAAAAACAAGTTCCGATATGAAGGGAACGATGGTAGGGACAAACCAGCAGACCTCTCTCCCAGCAGTGACAAACTAAGTGGGCATGCAGTTCAAAACTGGTGTTTCCTTAGATTACTCCCTCTCTTGGTGGGTGGCAGGATTAAAGATCCCTGTGACAATGAGGTGTGGCAGCTCATTTTGCAGCTGAGAGAGATGGTTGAGCTTATCTGTGCACCAGTCATTACAGAAGGCCAGGTAGCATATCTGAAAGTCATCACAGAGGAGTACATATGCAACAGGAAAAGGCTCTTCCCCAATGCCCCCCTGAGGCCAAAGCATCACTATATTGGCCATTATCCAGATCTAATCATCCACTTTGGCCCACTTATTCGCCTGTGGACTCTGCGGTTTGAAAGCAAACACACTTTTTTCAAACATTGTGCCAGAAAATTGCACAATTTCAAAAATCTGTGCAAAACACTAGCAGAGAGACACCAACTCCTCCAGGCCTACCTGAGTGCGGGAAACGTGTTTCCTCCTGTTATACAGGTAGAGAAGGGGACTGCCTTTTATTTGGATGATTACAACAACAAGATCAGGGCATCTGTAGCCATTTGTCAATTTGAGTCTCAGTCTGCAGTGGCTTGTAACAATGTTACAGTCAAAGGCACAGACTACAGAAAGGGGATGTTCATCTTGTTTGGGAACAGTGATGAAGGACTTCACATGGGGAAGATTATGCTGGTCATTGTTGTGACTTAGGAGTGGCCCAAGAGGATTATGTGTGCATTAAGCACAAAGATGTACTGGACTACTATCCTCTTCCAGCATACAACGTGCACGATCAGATGTTTATTGCGCTCCACCATTCTTTTCCAGGAGCAGTTTAAACAGGAAAGGGAGGATATGACTGATGTGAGGACAGACGTAAGTGGAGCAGGATATTAAGTAACCTTAAGATAGTTGATTTTGTATTTAAATTTGTATTGTTGATTGTATAGCGAGCACATGTTGGCAGTTAACCGCATATAGTGCACTGCAAACAGACAAGTAGAGAATATGCACAAACTGATTCATGATTGACCCTAATCAATGAGACTAGGTAATGGAAGCTATAAAGGAAGCAGTTTGGTCATATTTACCGGGCCTCCCTGATAACTTACTGACCACCCTACTTGAGGATCTTGGAGTGGAGAGTGTCGAAGATCTGGCCTTAATGGAGAGGGTGGATCTGGTCCGACACCTCAAACCAATCCAGTGTCGGAAGCTGATGGATGGTCTTAATAAAGGTAAATTCATATTTAGACTCACATGACACTTGGAACTATGCCCTTGGAACATTGGCATAACTGTTTTTGTCCCTTCTAGGGTTAGTAACCCTTAATATGGAGGTGCTCCCTCCCCATCCAATTGCTTCAAGTTCCCCAACAACGAGCTCTGTGAACACTGTCCTCTCCGAACACCTCTATGCAATCATTCCCGCACTCTCTGTTGTGCAGCCCCCCAAGCACTTCAAACTCTTCACAGCCTGGCAGGGCATGGCATGTAGACTTTTGTGTGAACTGGAACTGGATGTCAACAGCCATTCAACGTGCAGTGGAAAAAGAAGAGAGACCAAAGCCAGATGAGAGAAGGGCCTTTGTGAACGCTTTGGTGGATCAGATAATGGAGCACGAGCACAACCCAACCAGAACCACGTGCCTCAGCATCGTCCGAACAATTGTCAGGAGCCATCCTGACACCTTTGCTGACATTAGCAGACGAGGTGAAGTTGTTGGAGACGGATGCCACTCTCTTCTCCCACAAGTAAAAACAAGAGTGGAGTATAAAAGCAGGAACAACACTCTGGCTAGACGCCGCAGAGGCAGAGAGGAAAGACGGCCCACTGGTGTGGCAGGAGAGTCCAGGCTGACAAGAGGTCCTGTCGACCAATATGGGTAGGGGTGGCAAAACAAACAGCGCCAGTGTCCTCTCCATTCACACTCGCAGCAATTAGGGGTTAAAGTGGCACTGCCAATGCTAGACTAACTTAGGTTATTTGGATTGAATGTTTAAATTATGTGTAGATTTTTTTTTTTATATTATTTCTAGGGCTGTCCCCGACTAAGGATTTGGATAGTCGACTATGATTGGCCAAAATGTGCAGTTAGTCGACAAAAAAAAATAAAAAGTAGAATATATAAATATATTTATATATAGTTTTTTTTTATCATTCCATTTGGGCTGTGGGGGGTGTTTAATGTCTGAAGGAGTCGACTGAAGGCTTCTTGTCCTCTGCAAAAGCATGCAATTGGTCCACTGATGGATACATCTTGATATTTGTCTAGCCTAGTGTGTTCATTAGATGGGTGAAATCCTCTTTCAGTGCTTCTGTGCCTGTTTTCGTAGGCAGTTAGCCTCTGGTATGCGTGCCATTAGCGTTAGAGGCCTTTTTTCTTTTGGAAAGAATGATACAAATATATATATATTATAATTTTTTTTTTTATGTATTCCACTAAGAGGTTGGCAGTCGACTACGGCTCCTTTCGACCAATTAATCGACTAATAGGGGTCAGCCCTAATAATTTCCCCCAATAGTATTGAGTTAACCTATGATTCCTTCCTATCCCTAGGTGTGTGAGGTGGGGCCCAGCAAGCTTACCGGACGGGGAGACAGAGGAAACCTTGGCGGCTTTGAAAAGGGATCTGCGGAACATCTACTCAGGCATGCAATCTACTTTACTTTTGGTGAATTGACACCTGAATAAACATCCCACATTAAGCAAAAAGGCCACCTTAATATTCAGAATGAGTAATGATGAGAGAGCATACAATTAAAGGTTTGCCACTCAATTTCCCAGATGTGGCAACATCAAATCTAATTGTTGTTACTTGGTTTGTATGTCTGTACACAGAGGAAGGGATGGGTGGGACAGCGAGAGCAGAACTTTTGATGGAGAGGACCTACGTCATCCTGCGGCGTTACTTGAACAAAATGCCTGCACCAACAATGGTGGAGGTCAAAGAAGAATGGCGTTTTCTCTTCTCTCAGACGAGGCTTTTCTCCCACTTTGGCCTCCTGACAGACACAGATGTCCTTCAAAATATCAAAGATGCCCTGTGTCATCGAGGACGGACAATCCTGCAGTTCTGCCAGAAACTGGACAACACGAAGATCAGGGATGTTCTGGCCAGATATAATCCAGAGGTTTCGGAGATCAGTGCCTGCATCGTCCGGCTCCTTATGGTGTACTTCAAGGAGCCTACGGAGAAACTACTGCTCGAAGTTGATGTAAGTTTTATTTATTTAAATATTAAAATATTTGAAATGCGAGTGATTACATTAGGGGCGACTGAAGCTCAGTTGGTAGAGATGGTCGTTCATCGACCGTAGGGTTGGTGGTTTGAATCCTGGCTCTGACTGTCCGCATGTCGGAAGTGTCCTTGAGCAAGACACTTAACCCCCAAGTTGCTCCAAATGGGCCGAGCTGATGTGTGGTGAGCTGTAGTGCGTGGATTAGCTTATCTTCATCCTTTCATAATGTTAAATCTGCTATTGTGTGTTACTTTGTTGCAGACCTGTGCCACTGCTGCTGATGTGAATACTGCAGCACTCCCAAGCACCCCCTGTTTGATAATTCAAGGTAATGTAATGTTCAGGGATGAGCTTGTGTTCCTTTGCATCGAGGGGGAAAATCTGACAGAAGGCAGTTTGTGATACGGCACACATATGATGCTTATAAATAATATCCTGAGCTGGCATGTCTCATGTTCAGCTTTGTCAGTGCTGTAAAGTTGAAACCTTTTTAAATCTTAGACAAACAACACTTTGCTTTCATGAAATATTGTAAGCCGTCATTTGAGGCTTTATAAAAGCAGCACAATGAACACAAATCTGTCAGTGCGACCTCATCTTAAATAACAGACAGCATTGCTTGTTGTTATTAACAAAGAGAGGCAGAGTTGATTTAGCAATTTTTTTTTTTTTTAATAATCGATTTTTTAATAATCGATCCCATGCCCATCGAACGAAGCTTCGAAGTATTTAAGACAGCCCTAGTTCTGTGTCATGTCCTTGCAGGAATGTATACCTATCCACAATAACACATGACGGGGTATCTGTTCATTTCAGGTGACACAATGCAGCCTTCTGGATGGATGCTATCCATCGAGGGAGAAGTTGTGATGTGCCCACACCCATTATTTTTGCATGGGGTAGCTGCTTTATTCACCAGCTACTATGTCTTCAACCTGGAGTATCCTTCCGTTGGATCATCCAAACTGGAGTTCATCCAAAGGTATTTTAACACTCTGAACACATGATCAATGTCATCAGTAAGACTTATCATGCAAAGACTATCTGGCTATTAAGTCCATGCCTTTCTACAGAGGCCATAAAGTAGATTAAATGCTTTGAGAATGAAGCCTGGAACCAACTATGTGAATTGGGACCACACCATCACTTGATGTTGCTGCTATCTTGTTAAGAAATTGACATAATGGTTTAATTCACATTATAGTATGGCTTAAAAATTCGGATAAGTAAACATTATGTTAGAGGTACCATGATGCTAAACAAATATTTGTATTGTGAGGATGATCCAACAAGTTTGAACTAGTAGCAGTATTCATCAGGGTGTGGTGTGGGAAAAAACACAGGTGAGCACCTTGATAAATGCTGAGTCTATTTAAAACTGAAACGTATCTTTGCGTATTAACAGGTGCTTCTTGGGCATCAACCTGTCAGGATGGAGGTAGGTGAGTTCCAATTGTTGTAGGCAATCACAGAGATGGAGAAGGTATACTCTTGAACAGGTTCGACTTTAATAGTAAAGAACACAAAGAGTAATACTAGGATACTATGCCAAGGCAAGGGAAAGAGAGAATAGATAATGGAGCTTAGGGGTGGTCCAGAACTGGAACCGGCCGCGTTATCTCCGAACGCCTAAAGTGAAGACCTGACGAATGACAAGCAGAGGAAAGGAATGTTAGATAGCCACCAGATACCAACATTCCACACACACCCCCGTGACAGCCAATCAGAAGCCGACCCCTAAGTGACAGCACTAAATGACAGGGAAAAACAAGTGAAGGTGGGTGGTTCCCAACCGTAGTCAAGAACCAGAATCGTAACAGTACCCTCCCCCGACGAACGGCACCAGACGTTCACCTGGGGGCCTCGGGATTCAGCCGCCTGAAATCAACGATCAGGCTGGGATCTAAAATATCCCTTTGAGGCACCCAAGAACGCTCTTCTATCCCGTACCCCTTCCAATCCACCAAGAACTGAAACCCCCTACCCCTCCGCCTACAACCCAGAATCCTCCGCACCGTGTAAATGGGCTGACCACCCATAAACCGAGGCGGAGGAACCGTAGGCAGTGGCGGGGCCAAGGGCGATGAGAGGAACGGCTTCAACAGGGACGTCGGATGAACCCTCATAGAACTCGGAAGCCGTAGCCTGTAAGCCACAGGATTCACCCGACGTACCACTTTAAAGGGCCCTATAAAGCGAAGAGCCAGCTTCCTGGATTCCACCCGGAGAGGGAGATCCCGGGTGGAAAGCCAAACCCGCTGCCCAGGACGGTAAACCGGAGCCGGACGACGCTTGCGGTTAGCCTGCCGCTGGGTACTAACCGAAACCTTCTGCAGCGCCGCCCGGACCCGCTTCCACGTCCTGCGGCAGCGAGCCACATGTGCCTGGGCCGAGGGCACCTCCGCCTCCTGCTCCTGCTTGGGAAACAAAGGAGGTTGAAAACCATACTGACACTGAAAGGGAGACATACCGGTAGAGAAGGAGAGGAGGGTATTATGCGCATACTCAGCCCATGCCAACCTCCTACTCCACGTTGCCGGGCAACCGGCAACGTAACATCGCAAGACCCCCTCCAGGTCCTGGTAGACGCGCCGACCTTACCACCTTATCTATGCCCCAAGACACGGGTGCCGAAATCAAGGCCGGTGGAATAATGGGATGGGGCTGCTCCTCCCGGCCAGGAAGATCAAACTGGCGCGATAACGCGTCGGTTTGATATTCTTGGACCCGGGCCTATAGGAGATGGTAAATCGAAATTGTGTGAAGAATAACGCCCACCTGGCCTGGCGAGCGTTAAGGCGTTTAGCCCCTTGGATGTAAGCCAAGTTCTTATGATCGGTCCAAACAATGAAAGGATGTGCCGCCCCCTCCAACCAATGTCTCCATTCCTCCAGTGCCAATTTGATAGCCAACAACTCCCGATTACTCACATCGTAGTTGCGCTCGGCTGGTGACAGACGGCAGGAAAAAAAAGCACACGGGTGCACTTTCCCATCCTTTAAGCACCTCTGAGAGAGCACCCCCCCCACTGCGATGTCAGAGGCATCAACCTCCACAATGAACGGAACCTCCGCATCGTGGCGGATCAATACAGGAGCGGATGTAAACCGACGTTTGAGATCGCAGAAGGCCCACTCTGCCCTAGGCGACCATTCAAAGCCAGGGAGAGAGGCCTTAGTGAGAGCTGTTAACGGATTGGCTAAGGCGCTAAAGTTGCGAATAAATCGCCTGTAAAAATTTGCAAAGCCCAAAAAACGTTGTAACCCCTTGAGCGACGAAGGCCGTGGCCAGTCCAAGACTGCACTCACCTTGGCCGAATCCATGCATAGATCACCCTTCGTCAACACAAAGCCCAGGAAGGAAACGGTATCAGTGTGAAACACACACTTCTCTGCCTTAACGAATAGTTGATGCTTGAGGAGACGGTCTAGCACCTCCCGAACATGCAGTTGGTGTTGCACCATATTGCGAGAAAAAATTAGGATATCATCTAGGTAAACAAACACGACACCCCAATCAATCTCGCAGCACGTCATTAACCAGGGCTTGGAAGACTGCCGGAGCATTAGCCAAACCAAAGGGCATGAC
Organism: Notolepis coatsorum; assembly: GCF_963971535.1. Classification (NCBI taxonomy): domain Eukaryota; kingdom Metazoa; phylum Chordata; class Actinopteri; order Aulopiformes; family Paralepididae; genus Notolepis; species Notolepis coatsorum. Next base: position 127,358,013 of record NC_140167.1, read on the forward strand.
CAAATACTCATAGTGACCATTGGGCGTATTAAATGCAGTCTTCCACTCGTCTCCTTCTCTAATCCTGACCAGATTGTATGCATTACGTAAATCAAGTTTAGAAAAGACCTGTGCCCCCTGTAAGCACTCAAAGGCCGTGTCCATGAGAGGTAAAGGATATCGGTTCTTGATGGAAACGTCATTCAATCCCCTATAATCAATGCACGGACGCTGATCCCCATCTTTTTTGTCAACAAAGAAGAAACCAGTGCCGGCCGGGGATGTGGAAGGACGTATGTGCCCCGCAAGCAATGCCTCCTCAATGTAGGTGTTCATGGCCAAGGTCTCGGGCGTGAGAGAGAGAACATTCGCCCGCGAGGCGGGGAGGTACCGGGTAGAAAATTAATGGGACAGTCGTATGATCTATGAGGCGGTAGTGCTTTAGCACGCGTCTTGCTAAAAACGTCCGCCAGGTCCCAATAGATCTCAGGAACCCCTATCAAATCGCGATTAGAGGGTGGAACAGAATCTGCGACGCTCCCCACCACCCTGGAGAGAGAAGAAGGAAGAAAAAAGAGAAGAGGGGAAGGGATACAAGGGAGTGGACAAACTCTCGCCGACGACCGACTTCACGTCGACCTCCGTTGAGAGCTTGCCCGTGCTCCAATTAATATTCCGTACACATGAAGACAACCAGGGGTGACCCAACACCATTACAGAATAGGGGGAGACAATAACAAATAATTGAACCCACTCCCACCCCCACCCGCCACCCGGATGTGCATAGGAACAGTGCGTTGTGTGACGCTCCCACTGCCCAGGGGCTGACCGTCCAGGGTGTAGACCGGAATGGGAACCCCCAACTCTTCTACCGGGATTCCCCATTCTCTCACCAACCCCAAGTGAATGAAATTGCCCGCCGCCCCTGAGTCAATGAGAGCCTTCGTTCCCCTAACGTTCCCCCAACAGTTAAGCGCCACCTCCAGAAATGTATGTGAGTCAGATGGTAGTGCTGGAGTGAGCCCAACTGCTGGCGCCCTCTCGAGGCCCGGCGGAGCACCTTCTCTTCCCGACTGGCGCTGAGTTGAGCCAGCCTGTTCCCGACAGCTGCCGAAACGATGACCGGTGCGGCCGCACCGGAAGCAGCGTCGCTCCTCGATGAAGCGCCAGCGCCCCAAGCTGCATGGATTCATCACCCAGTGGCGCACTTGTGTAATGCGGGAAGATATCAACAACAGGAGGAGAAAGGACGCGTACCTGGGTGGTATCTTCACGCTCCCTCTCTCTCTCCCGATGTCGGTTGTCCATCCGTATGGCGGTGTTGATGAGCATTTCCAGCTGCTCAGGGATCTCACGCACAGAGAACTCGTCCCTCATCCGTGCGGAGAGTCCCTTGAGAAACAGGACCACACAAGGAATTTCCGGCCAAGCTGCCTCCCGAGCCACGATCCGAAATTCGATGGCGTATTCTGAGACCGTGCGGAGGCCCTGCTGGTAGGCGAGAAGCCGCCCAACGGCCTCGAAGATCGAGAATACTCGGGAAGTGTCGAATACCCTTCTCAATTCCCCGGTGAAGTCGTCCACACAGTCGCAGATAGACGAACCACTCTCTAATTCGGCCGTAGCCCAGGAGAGTGCTTGACCGGTGAGGAGGGTGATAATATATGCGACTTGTGCTCTGGAAGAGGGGAATGAGCGTGGCTGCATCTGGAACACGAGTGAGCACTGGGTGATGAACTCCCTGCATCCCTCCGGTGCTCCCGTGTAGCTGTCTGGTGCGGGTAGCCGTGGCTCCTGGTTCCGATCCTGGTGCCCAAGAGCCCCCCTGACTCTCCTCGGTGCATGAACGGTTTTCGAGGTCATCCAGTTTGAGTCGTAGGTTGATGTTTTCGCTTAAGGATGCACACAGTGTCTCTACTGTGGATGCACACAGTGTCTCTACTGTGGTCAGTCTCTCGTCTACATCCGCCAGTGAAGTCTCCACATGTTGTATTTTCTGCGTCTGTGTGGATATCGAGGCCTGGAGGACCGAGAGGGAGGTGCGGAGCTCGGACAGGAATTCTGTACGGAGGGAAGCTACCTCTGCACGAATTGTAGAGGTAATCAACTCCTTCATTATCGCTGGCGTCAGCTCTGTTGGTTCCGCCATCTTATCGCCTGTACTGGAGCCCGTTTTCTCTACCTCTTCAATCTCTGTCTTTTGCCCGTATCTTGTTGCTGGTTTTTTAGACATGCCAAATGTCTGATAATGTCGTCTGTTTAGTCAGAGAACATAAAGTATTACTTTCAGTTCGAGCCAAGTCAAATGGGCTGTAGTCTCTCACCAAACAGTCTTTGTGCAGTTACCTTTCCGATGGCCTTTTTCTCTGCATCGCCAACACGCCAGCTCCGTCGTGGGCCTGGTCTTCTCCCTCGGCGTCGCTCAGGCCTTCAGCACCCTCTCTCTCGCTTCTTCGCGGCGGCTGGGTGGATATCTTCTGAGGCCTCGAAATTTCGCAACTTGGCCTTGAACTTTCCCAGCGTCATGTCCGCTGAACCGTGTGTTACCAGGAGTGTGAACGGTTTGTACAGCTCCGGTAGTCCTCTCATCACCATCGCCATCATTAGTCCATCGCCTGGTGCTTCTCCTGCACTCTTCAGCGCCGTAATGATCTGCTCAGCTCTGATGACGTGTGCCCCTTCTTCAGTGCTGTTAGTGTTATGTAGAGGGACACGACTCGGGGTCTTCCTTGTCCGATATAATGTTCTCTCAACACTTCCAGGCTTTCCTCTGCCTTTGTCCTTAGTGTCGCGGAATATCAGCCCCACGCTTGTGTCGTCGAGCAGTGGTGCTAACTCACAGTATGCATCTGCATTATGCTTGTCGTCCAGGGCTTGCGCTTCCGCCGTTAGTGGTCCCGCGGGGGCCGTCAAGATCGTCGTCTTCAGTCCCGCACCGTGCATGCAGCATAACATGCGCTCTTCCCAGAGCTCATAGTCCTCGGCTCTTCCGTTGAACGAGGGCCATTTGCTCTTTCCTTTTGTCGCCATCCTCTTGTTGATGGTAGGCGTAGCTTTAGCTCTTGTTGGCCTAGCATCTAGCCATGCGGTGCTCCCGGTGCTAACCTAGCCTATACTTCAGCTAAACCTGCTACCCTTTTTTTTTTTGGTCCACTTTTTCTCCCATTTTTCTATATTTTCTCCCATCCCAATTTCGTATCATCCAATTCAACCCTCCCCTGTCACGAACGCTGTTTCTTGCCTCCCACAAGCCGGCTGCAAATGTGGACTAAGTCATCCATAGCACAAGTCCCCTCCGGTACTTGAGGTAACAGCAGTCGCATCTTTTCACCTGCGCAGCTCGATCTCTCAGTGTCGAGGAGTAACGCGTGGGAGGCTCACGCTGCCCCCGACACTTCCTGATTCTACTGCGCAGGCGCACCAACCGACTTGTAGGAGTCGCTTGTTCACAACGTTCGATCCCCACCCTTCAGTTTTCCCTCCCCGTAATACGGCCAATGTGTATTACCGCGGACGACCAGCTAAACTGAAAACAATGTGGAGAGCTGGATTCGAACGCGCGAATCCTAGCGTCTCCACACTGGTGGCGAGTGCCTTGCCCACTACACCACCTAGCCGCCCTCTAAACCTGCTACCCTTTATTATTTCGCCCCTGCGTGATCTGGGCCCATAACATGTTGACAGAGTCAGCTATGGGGCGACAATAATATGTTCATGAGGCATGGTTTCTATCTATAACCATTAAACTGCGTGGTTTATTTCACATTGCTCCATGTCATGTAAGGTATTGGCTCGTGTTGCTACACGGACAGGTATATATGTGGCACAGTACTTCCTGGTGGGGAAGCTAGTAAACAGTCAACGTGAACACACGCTCTCCATCTCCTTATATTAAGTTATCCCACTTCTGACACCATGTTGTGTAAACCTCGTACTCTTTGGTTCACATATAATAACGAGACGGAGAGCGTGTGTTCACGTTGACTGTTTACTAGCTTCCCCACCAGGAAGTACTGTGCCACATATATACCTGTCCGAACGCCGAAGACATATTAAGTGTTTTGCCGCTCACAGAGGAACAGAAAAATAAATACAAGGATGTCACGGCTGCTTTCAATGCACATTGTGTCAGTAAGAGGAACGTCATATTTGATAGAGCATGTTTCAACAGACGGAACCAAGAACCCGGTGAGAATGTTGAATCCTTTATCACTGCTGTACACACACTGGCTGAACATTGTCAATTTGGAACCCTAAGAGAAGACTTGATAAAGGACAGAATTGTAGTAGGCATAAGAGATGCCAAGCTATCAGAAAACCTGCAAATGGATGCAGATTTGACTCTGGAAAGGGCAATGACTAAGGTGAAGCAGAGTGCAGCAATAAAGGAACAACAGCCCGTCTTAAGAGGCACGGAGCAGCAGCGCAGCTGCACATGTAGAGGCCATACAAAAATATGAATGGCAGAAGGTACAACAGTACAGGACTGACACACAGTCTCCCTGATGTGGCAGATGTGGAAATGTTAGAAGACATATGTGGAGAGAATGCCCTGCCTGTGATGCTGTATGTAGGGTGTGTTATAAAATAGGACACTTTGCAAAGACATGCAGAACAGAGAAACGGGTCCATGACATCACACTGGCACACACAGGGGCTTCTCCAGATGTGCCTTCTCAAGATAAAGAGGAGGACTTTGCGTTCCTGAATGTAGTAAACCTAGAGGAACCTGAAGATGAATGGCTGGAACTGTTAGAGCTGCATGGACAGGAGGCCTTATTCAAGCTGGATACAGGTGCCCAGGTCACAGCGGTGCCAAGTAGCATGCACTCAGTTGAAAAACATGGTCATCTACAGCCACCACAAGAAGTACTGTATGGACCAGGAAAATAAAAGTTAAATACAAGAGGCTGCTTCAGTGGTGAACTAACCATTAGGAAGAGAACAACAGCACAATTAATCTATGTGGTAGAAGAGCTAACCAGGCCCCTTCTAGGCCTTCCTGCAATAGAGGCGCTTGGACTCATAAAGCGGCTGCACACAGTATCAGCCCAGCGAGGTGATGTCAAGGTTCAATACCCCAAAGTATTCTCAGGCTTAGGGAAGCTAAACGGGCCCTACAAAATTGGGCTAGAGCCCGATGCTGTCCCATACGGCCTGTCAAGTCCACGTCCCTTGCCCCTGCGAGAGACGGTGAGGGCGGAACTGTGTGGCACATGTTCACAACACAGGGCAAAAGGCAGAGAGCCCTTAGTCCCCACACCAGTGCGAGAAAGGCCCTGGCAGCGGGACCCCACAGACCCTGGTTTCGGACAATCGGGCCCAATACAGTGGGTTGCCCTTCCGGAACTTTACTAGTGAGTATGGTTTCACCCATGTGACCAGCAGTCCACGGTATCCGCAGGAAAACGGAGAGGCTGAGCGGGCCGTGGCTACGGTGAAAAGACTGTGGAAAGGGGGAGGCGACAAGGCAAAGGCGCTCCTGGTATACCGCGCCACGGCCCTGGAGAGCGGTTATTCCCCTGCACAGCTCCTCATAGGGAGACAGATTCGCTCCAACATACCACAACTCCCAAAGTCTCTACTACCTCGCGGGCCAAACCTCAGGGACTTCGGGGAGTCGGAGATGCAGGCAAAAGAGCGACGATGTCGCTACAATCTGCATCAGGGAGCCCGTCCCTTACCTACGCTGCAGTGTGGCCAAAAGGTGTGGCTCTCCAAAGCGGACGGAGTATGGTCTATCATACAGCGTACAGACGGACAAAGGACAGTTGAGAAGAAATCGTGCTCACCTGTGCACTCTTCAACAACCGGCTCCACAGACAACAACACCTGAGGTACCTGAGCCGACTGTGGAACAAGGTAACTCAGACACACACACATGCCAGCCAGCTCAATGTGGCAGTGACATTAGAAATGACAGACATTCTGATAACACCAAAGTGCCCTATGTGACTTTCTCTGGCAGGGTGTCAGATCCTCCAGTTAGATTGGATATGTGAAAGACTGTTTGAAAAAGGAAAAGAAAGAAAACAGTAAATGAAGTATTGTGATGATCGGAGAATGTGAATTGTTTCTGAAAAAAAAAGAGAAAAAAAAGATGGGAAGAGAGAGGAAAGATGATGTGATTTGTAGGTGTTCATAAGTTCAGTAAGATTTATTGTTTGAAAATGTTATGCAAATATTGGATGCCTATTGTGGTGTAAGATTTATTATTATTATTATTATTATTATTATTATTATTATTATTATTATTATTATTATTATTATTATTATTATTATTATTATTATTATTATTATTATTATTATTATTATTATTATGATTTGTTATTAAGGGACGGGGAGATGTTTCTTACTAAAAGGGGAAGATGACATGTAAGGTATTGGCTCGTGTTGCTACACGGACAGGTATATATGTGGCACAGTACTTCCTGGTGGGGAAGCTAGTAAACAGTCAACGTGAACACACGCTCTCCGTCTCGTTATTATATGTTTACACAACACTCCACAGCAGTACATGAGACATCCTTCTCTTATGAGAGCGAAGGTGGAAGAGACAGAGGGGGAGTCGGCATCTCCTTATATACCCTCTGCGTCTATACTTTCCACAAGCTAGTTGTCCTTCCGCGTTGCTCTGATTGGCCACTGACTGCCCCTGCCTACGCTAGTTATGAGCGTAGCGTATAAATAATAATGCGAGAGCAAGCGGAGAGGGGGAGAGCGGAGAGCGAGCCTCGCACACAACATGACATATTAGCATGACATCTGATTTATTAATGCCAATACTAAAGATTCGGGACAAACGCAATTGGCACAAGTGTAAATGATGGATTAGTCACTCAGTTTTAACATCTGCTGAATTAGCTCAACTCGTTTGTCAGCTAGCTGTGGAGCCTATGGTCACAAGTTCAAATCACTCTTAGTTAAAATTATATTTTTTTACGTTTAATAAATGTATCCACTCTGGTTGGATGGTGTGTATGTATATATTGTGCTGTATAATGACAATACATCTTAATCAAATCTCATTTTGAAATCGCTACCTGTTGTGGATCACCATGGTGCAATGCGCTCACCTCCGAAGCTGTCTGACGCGCCACTGTCGTGTCCATAGGCAGCGTAGCGATTTCAAAATGAGATTCGATTCAAATGTATTGTCATTATACAGCACAATACTGCCCTGTCAAGGCAGACCGCAGTAACTTCCAAACTGAAACTGAGAAAAATGGCTTTAAAGTTTTTTGACTTGCCATCCAAAATGTGTTATAGGTAGATAGATGATAGTACCCAGATTTAACATGTATTAATGAAGTAATCTTTAGGCATACAAAAATATGACGTAGTTATTTTAATTAACCCCAAAAAAGCAGATACTGCACTCTGCTGCACGATTTCCTTAAATAATTATACAGGTAATGTACAGGCAAAGTGCAGTAACTTCAAATACAATGTTGTTTTCCCTCCAGCTTTCATAACTTAACCTAGCCATTTTATTTGGATCATCATCATTCCAATATATTCAGGTATTAAATAAAATTTTCAAAATGGCTAGGTTAAGTCTTTTTCCCTTCTCTCTTCATATGAGAAGAGGAAAACACAGCGGCTGTCTGAAATGTTGGCCTGTATTGCTTTTCTCACGTTGTACAGTTTTTCAGTGGTAGCCGCATAGCTTGCTTCTGCGTTAGCTAGTGGTTAGCGATAGCCGGGTTGAGCTAACTGTTAGCCAGTTAGCTGTTTAGCTACGACGTTAGCTGCTCGTTTTCGCTCGGCTGGGAACGTTAGCTTGATGCTATCAGTTAGCCGAGAGTTAGCTGTTAGCTTGTGCTACGACCATTGACATTAGCTGTGAGAATAGCAGGCCCTGGCAATCTGACTACGACATCATCTTTGACATAAGATGTAGTCAGGCCTGCACCATGACAAGGCCCCGGCCATAGCTTCTTTTTGTCCCGCCAGCGAGAGGCCTTTCGTCAACGTGGAGACCTGTGTTGCGGCCTTTCACCCTGCGTTCCTTGGTGCAGGTAAGATGTCCATTGGACATTACACCACTCTTCCGTCCTTCCCCTCCCGAATGTTTTGTTAATAACAATGCTTTTTTCCAGGCAAAACATATGTTACTTCACAACATTTGGAGATACGACATGTGCTGTGTGTGAATTGTCTTGGTCGTTTGTGTAGCTTGGGTAGCGTTGGCCAAAGCTGTGTGTGGCCTGGTGTCAGTACCTGGCTACTCTATTTGCAGTTAGCCTATTTAGCTGATGTCGGCCATTGGCTCCTTGCTACTTTGTTTTCTCTGGTATAGACCCTCTTCTCTTTGGATTTAAGTGTTGATCTTTGACCTTTTGGATCTATGTATATTCATGTTGCCTTTGTGAAGTTATCTTTTTCTTCTGTTTTGTTCTTCCATTAAAAGTTGAATATCCTTTAGGGGCTCATCTTTGCTTATCTCTCTCATACATGCTCTCTCTCTAACACACACACACACAGACATTCTCTCTCTCTCTAACACACAAACACACATGCTCTCTCTCTCTCTCTCTTTCTAACACACACAGTCTGCCTATGGCTGCCCCTGTAAATGTCCTAACACAACCCCCTCCAATGTACAGTAAATTACCAAGTATGGTCTTGTCAATATTCCAATGTACAGTTTTGTCTGTACAGTTGAACAGTGTACAGTGTCCCCACCCACCTCTCCAACCCCCCCCCCCCCCCACACTCCTACCAACCCCCCCCCCCACCCACCCAACCACCTCCAATGTACAGTCCCCCCCCCCCCCCCACCTACCCAATCCAATGTACAGTTTCTACGGCAAATGTATATACTCTTTTTTTTCTGGGCTCTCTTTGTATCACAAACAGTACTGTATTTACAAATATGGTATGTCATAAATATATAGATGTAGCAGTACTGTCTATCTGTATGTCATGTATGTCATATATGTTACGATGAATTGAAAATGGGGGACCCTGATGTAAACAAGACGAAAGTCTTTCTCTGGTCTGCATCCCCTTAACAATTGTATGTATTGAGCTGTACTGTACTGTACCCATTCTGCAATCTGTTAATAAAGTTTTCATTCATTCATTCATTCATGGCGGCCTTTCTCGATGGCTAGGCTGTGCTCGCTGAGTCTGTACCTAGTCAAGGATCTTCAGTCACAGTGCTCAGGTATTCTGCCACTGTGTACTCTCTGTTTAGGGCCAAATAGCATTTCAATTTGCTCTGGTTTTGGGTTGTTTCTTTCCAATGTGTGTCTCTCTCTCTCTCTCTCTCTCTCTGGCCTTGCTCTGGTGGAGGGTCAGGGGCATTGCCGGGTCTGTGCAGCGATAACACTGTATATTGACTGTAGAACAGGAGCTCTCTCTCGCTCTCTCTCTTGCTATATGTTGACTGTATCATGCCCAGCCTCGGGCAGCGCTATTATTTAAGAATATGTTGACTGTATGAAAAAAAAATCTCGCACAGGGCCTCGCATTTCTCCCAGGCGGCCCTGTATATATTGTATCTATATCAATTATCCGGTAAGAAGGGGGGCCTGCCATATATATACAAGCCTTTTCCCTTACATTTCAAGAATGGGGGTATGTCTCCTAGAGAATTGAATCAGAAATTACAATCCTTTTATGAATTATATATTTTCCCTTCTGTCATAGATCTTAACCCTCCCCTTTTTCCCATGCTTATGTTGGGTCTCTGACCTCCCCATAGTGTCTCTGTACTTGTACAGCCTATATATTGAACCATTGAAATTGTCAGATTGTATAGATTATTTCCCTTTCCCTCCTGTTGCTTTCCATCTGGTCCTTGCCCCGCAGGTGACTTTCTCTGTTGCGTTGGGTCTGTCCCAACCGTCATACCACAGGCTCGTCGTGCTTGTTCTGGAGTATCGCACAGCGTAGTCCTCCCTTTCCATGTCACCTTCAGAATGGCTCCTCGTACAAAGCCTGTCTGTCCTTTCCCCCGAAAGCAGTAGTCTCTCACCTCTCACCTCACACCATAAGGTTGTTGGATTGCTATCCCTAGTCGTGCTGATGCAGACTGAAATATAGGCAACAAAGTAAGATACGTGGGCTTATTAGATGTGATATCCTTGGAAAACGCTACTCTGTTAGAAAATGTTCTGTGATTCTTCTGCAAAAGGCGGGAAGTAGGACCGAGAGCTGACAAAATCATAATTAGATTTAACAGAGTAATGTTGTAATATTCATAGTTTCAACCTCAAACTAAGCCCACGACCTCTTCCATTCCTGAAAACGATGTATTCGGATTAGGTGAACCAATTGATCACTACAGATAGCGGGAAGCTGACTACGGGACGTCCCGGTAGTATATATACTACATTAAACGGGACATTAGTCACGGGTTGAAGGGGCCGTGAGTGTGATTAAACGGTATATTCAAATCTAATATAGCGCTGTTAAATTTCGAAGTTCAGGTTCGGTCGTTATGCGTTAATAACGGTGTATAGTTAAACCGAGGGTAATCAAGCCTTATCGCAGCAGGTACTGGTCGATTAAACGAACAGCGATCCGATACAGATCAGGTATACAAACACGTTATCTTGTATGTATTATTGTTTGTTTGTCTGTTTAAGTCTCGTTTGTATGTGCACAATATTATAGGACCCGTGGCGTTGCTTTATTGAGTCAAGAACCGGCTTATAGCGTGCCGAGCATTGGGTGACGAGTTAACGTTGTACAGAGAATAACATTGGGGTGCAACTCACGCGACAAACTAGGATAGTGATTTCCGGAACCAACAAAACCGGCCCACGTGAACGACCATTCGGGAAGTATAGTTTTATCGTTTCTGTTTGTTTACGTTTCACATATGCACAGGCTTGTTCATTCGGTTACAAAACGCTGGTTTTAGGTGAATTCCAGGCTATTGAGAGCTTGCGGAAAAGTACTGCATGGATTGCAAAGCGTTATTTCCAAGGTGAATGGGAACGCATGAACGTCACTTGGAGCGATGACGTCATACAAATGTGCGCCATAAAGTTATGATTTTGATATGAAACTATCCATGGGCGAACGTAAAGTTTAATATGCCCGAGGCCGAGGGTATATGAAATCCATGTGTAGTATATGTTTTATTTGTATGTGTAAATATGCGCAAGGGGGTAAGATAATATGGTTATTCAATAACTGAACTAAACTGTGAGGATCCGACGTGAATACAACAACTTTTTCCGGTAAGTATGAAGTCCTAATGTAGCTGCATGACATAACTATCTTCTCATTTGCAGTGAATTACAGCTATCCCATATCGCTTGAGTGATTGTTTTTCATTACTGTACACGTTATAAGTCACATAAAGCTAACCTCAATGCCTGTTTCAAATTTGTAATGTATCTGTGGGCGCGCCGGTAGGCTCGCTCCTCATAAATAGGTTTCTATATCTTAGAATGTGCACAAGGCTAGTGATAAGGCAAACATGCTATGTTTATTCAACTAATCATTTCTATCACAATTTATGAGTAACACACTTACTCCCAGTATATGCGATTAGACTTTATAAGCTTTTACAATTATGAATGATCTTAGAGGAGTGGGAAATTAACATGTTTTTTGTGTTTACAGGAGAGGCAGACTGATTTAACTCTAAATTGAATTACAGAGCAGTGTTTAAACACTCACTCGTATCACAAAAGACATACTACATTGAAACTCCAGTGATTTGCACATTAACACAGACAGGACACAGAACCATTAAAATACCTGCTGCAGTCATGTAAATTGAGACCCCAAAATAATCTACATTTGAACACAAAAATCAGCTGAGGACGATGTGGAGCTGAAAGACAATGCAAATGCCTAGAGAGGACTCTGACCACACCTAGGGACTCAACTTAGTATATCTACTATACTTAGTATAGTATGAAGTACCACTTTAGATGCAGATGTTCTTGTTGTTACCACCGAGACTCACCTGACAATGGATAACAACAGGGAACCACAAAATGCATTGAATGAAATGTTTTAAAACAAACATGCCCCCTTCATTTAGTTAACATGAATTAAACACAGGTGATGAATTTACAGTCATGAAAAGGCTACCATATTTCCCATACTAACAGAATAACTAACCAGTTGTTTTCATCGCTCTATTTTCAAGAAGGCACACGAATTAGAGAAGTGCCCAAAATGAAAGATTAATGATGAAAATAACATAACTTGCATGCTATCTCCTCCTTCTATCTTCTGCTTATAACCACTAAATCCTTCTATTTCAAGTACTTTCCATGACTGCAAATATCAAAACCACTAAATTGGAGCACAATTATCAACATGTACAAGGTGTACATTTACATTGGTCATTTAACTGACACTTTTATCCAAAGCGACTTACAAGTTCTGTGCAACAGGTCATCAGGAAGGGCACAACTCTATCAGCTGAGTAACAACGTCCATCAAAGTGTTGAGTGATACAGTGTATGGTAGTTTATTAGGACAAGTGCATGACAGTAAGGTTAGTTATGGTTAGATTTATTTGTATCAGTGGAAGCAGGATAATCAGTTACACAATGATTATAAAAATGCACAAGATGTATTAGAGGTAATTGAATTAATGCTACTTAAGAGCAGGGGCGTTTTTAGGGTTAGAAAACATTGGGGGCTTCTTTTTTTTTTCGAATACTGAAGAACTAGATTCGAGTTTTTGTGAGGTCCAGGTCCATGAGAGGGATATGGGCAGTCCCCATAAAAAATTCAAAGTTAACAGGACCAAATCATCAGTTTATTATTTATTTATTTAACCTTTATTTAGCCAGATAAAACATTGATATGGTCCATGAGGCCCCAATGAGGGTACAAATATACATATATACACATATACATACATACATACATACATACATACATACATACATATATACATATATACATACATACATACATACATACATACATACATACATACATACATACATACATACATACATACATACATACATACATACATACATATACATACATTACATACACACATATACACCAATAACAAAATAAAAACACAGTTAACACTTTGACTGCCACTCACGGCTTTTCTCGGATTTATAATAGTTACGTTGAAAGCCACTCACGAGATTTCTCGGAATTTTTATTTTTTATTTTATTTTTTAACGATCTGAAATCATATTGCATCACGCGAGCCTACCCTAGCCTACCCAAGGACCGCCGGCGATCAGATGTGAAAAAAGCGCCCCCTATCGTCTCCCAGATGACATCAGGGATTTTGGAATGGACTCAATGAAAATGGATGGGGAAAAAAAATTATTCCAGTCCACATTTTCCAGTCCACTGATGCAGCCGGGGTTAGCAGAGTTTATTCTGGATCCTCTGAGCGCCGCGGATCATGAGTTCTACTGTATACACGTTAGATCTATACACTTATCGATTTTTTCGAATGGTGATCAGGAATTGGAATATACCAGTTGGATACCATCTGATGTCAGGTAAGGAATCTATGTTATCAGTGTTAGGATAATCAGACTCGTTTTGATGAAGATATAAGCTTTTTTCTGATATGTGCTCCAGCGGTTTCACTGTAAAATCCATGAGGAAATGAAAACGGCTATTATCAGCACACGTCTCGAATGGGCGTGCGTGTACGTATAATATTGATCATCTAGCGTTTATTTGAAAACGATTCATAAATAGGCCGACAAATATCAACGTTCTGGAATATTCCAGTAAAAGACGATTATCACAGAATGGCCCAGAATGGGCTGTTTTTTACCTCAAAACGGGTGCTTTTCAAAATGCTCTCAAACGGAAATGAAGCGATAAAAAACCAATCTGCCTTGACAGCACTGACTGGAAAATGATTCTTTGATAAGCGACGGGCAGATTAGACACATAGCCATAATTTAAAACGTAGATTAGGCAATATTAACGTTAACATTGAAGTGGATGGTGGCATTCAAGCACTAAGTCGTGCGCCCCCTGGTGGCACTGAAAGTGTTAAGAATCATACACATAAGCAAATAAACAAACAAACATTATGCACAGCCTATGTACAAAAGAAATAAACAGTTAATCTCTAGTCTTTACAGTTTTCTTCGATTGCATAAACACTCAAATCAAAAGTATTACACAATTATCAAAACCTTACACTCAAGGAGCAAAACATAGGCCCAGATTTGCACCCCTATAAGCACAAAGTCAGCCTCACACTTTTTTCAAAATAATACACACAGTGATTTGCAAAACACTAAACACACTTGCATTACATTACACATAGAATGTAAAATTACCACACATATGAGCCAATTGGTTAAACACAGCAATCAGATGCACAAACACACCATTGCTTAATTGTAGATACACCAATCAGGTTTAAGCACTATAAAAATGCAGCAGGTGAGTTCACCTGCCTTCAACCAAAACGGAAGGAGAGTGAAGTACTGTACACAGAGAATGTGAAAATATACAATACATTCACCAAACACTACACAAGACAACCAATGATGCAGACTGATGAAAATATAAATGTTCTCTCCATATACCCAAATAAGTCAACATGTCAACATGGAGAATCACAACAAAATAATCTCTTGCCAGATCCAGCTAGGCAAAGAGATTATGTCTAGTATTTTCTGTACTCTATTTAAATGTTTTCTTTTTTTGTTTTTGTCTTACTGTCATTTTAACCTGTAATGGATACAGTATTTTATGTTTGTCTGATATTTGCTGAGCTTACTGTGTTATGCACATTGTAGTAGCATGAAAACTGGGACATGTTTTGTTGTGATTCTCCATGTTGAAATGTTGACTGATTTGGTTATATGGAGAGAAAATTTCAATTTTTATCAGTCTGCATCATTGATTTGGGTATATCTAGATAAATAAATTATATTTTCATCAGTCAACAGCATTGGTCTTGTGTAGTGTTTGGTGAATTTATTGTATATTTGCACATTCTCTGTGTACTTCACTTACAGTACTCTAATCACTGAGAAGTAGAATTGCTAAATGTGTTTTAGGTTAAGCACAGCAGTGTGTAACTGGTTCAAACAGAATTAAGTCATATGAAACGTGTGTTTCATATGGTAACAAAATGTAGTTTTTATAAATTAGTGTATAGTTTGTGTTTAATTTAGCAAAGGATCTGAGGTGTTCTGATAATTGTGTGTGTGGTTGTGCTAATTGTGTGTACTGTTTTGAAACACCGGGCCCTGTTTTCAAAATCGAGTATGTAGTTGAGTCATCTTGTGGCACAAGCTCAGACCTCATGGAGATCAGCTGAGACAGAGACTGTTCTATCCAGTCCTCGACAGAATGCTGCAAGAGCTTGGGAGCCGGTTCTCATGAGTTGGAGAACAACGTATGAGAGGCATACAGGCATGTTATCCAGCCTCAGACCAGTTTCTCTCAGTGGAATTGCTTCAACCCCTCGCCACACATTACAATATTCAACTACTGCCAGAGGAGATCACAGTAGCAAAGTGTTTCCTGGCCAGGACAGGCAGAGATGCAGTCCCTACTATCCAAAGTGTCTTTTCCCTCCTGGATGATAATAATAATAATAATGCATTTGATTTATAATGTGCCTTTCAAGACACTAAAAAAAAAAGTCCACAAATCGGTGAATGAAAAAATTATATAGGATCAAATGAAAGCGACTACTTGTTTAAAAGTACTAAAAACCAAAGAAAAATACCAAACACTAACAAACATTCAGCACAGACAATGGGGATGCTGCCATAAAAAATTAAAATTAAAAAATGTAAAATCCTTTTTTTTTTTTTTTTTTTTTTTAGGTCCGGGGCTAGGAGAAAAACATCCGGGGCTAAAGCCCCGGAAGCCCAGGGCTAACGATGCCACTGCTTAAGAGTAGACGAGAAAATGAATGGATGTATTTCATGCAAAAATAACTACCTGGCTGCCTAGAGGTTTTTGTTTTGTGTTTTTCTCTATGCTAATATCGTGTCACAAGAGCCACACTAGAGGTGAGAGGAAAGCCAGAGAAGGCGTGACGCATGGGCGGAGTTTATGGGGGTGCAGGGGGTGCATTGCACCCCCTGGTGGCCGGGGGTGAAATTGCTTTAAAAAAAAATAAAAAATAAAAAATCAAGATTTTTATTTTAATAAAATTATAATAATTGTGAGAAACAAATCTGAATTCTATTATGTTTTGTTTTACAATACATTCATTTTATAGTAGTAATCATGTCACATTATAAGGCGAACCTTCTGTAGTGTGGCAGTGAAAGGGTTAACGCGCGGCCAAGCACCAAGCAGCAGTAGCAGAATGCCCCGCGCGATAGATTGTAACGCTTGTACAAAGCCACTTATTCTGAGATGATAATTAATGTATCTGGATAACCAATGCACGGATTTTGTCGAGGCAGGTAGCGTTATTTCGGGAAAATTGATATCTATAGTCTGGTATATTTTTCGTCCACGAAAAATGGAGGCTGTAATAATAATTATTGCTCGAGACCGAGAGTCTCTATGAATAATAATAATTAGAGCCTCCATTTTTCAAGTCAGTTAAAAATGATCCCCCGTAGTGCTGTGTGTGTGAGTGTGTGTGTGTGCTGCTGTACTACCTAAATAAAATAAAAAATTAGGGGTTAGGGCATTGTAAAAACGCTAAAATAATCAAATAAAGGTCAATAAAATCGCGCGCCAAATCGTTGGCCAAGCAGTCGCACCCCCTGGCGTCAAGTTCATACTAAGCCTATGGCGTGACGAGGTAAGTATCCTGAAGTACACCCATTGCACGCATCCTGAGGTAAGATCAACTTCAATTTGATTATAAAGATAAAAAGAAATGTTTCTGATTCCATGCAAAGATCGGATCCAAACGATATCAAATGCATGATGGTACTACACAATGAATTGAATTAACCCAAAATGATTTTCCTCTTTAGCAGAAAGGCGTTGAATCATTTATGTGAGGAGGTTTTCTAAGGCAGTTTTCATCATCCTCAGATCATAAATTGGTGAGAGGACAGGACGAGTGAGACGACGCGTGACCTGAACCACGAACGACGGCGGGACCAGGCAGAGAGGAACACAACCCAGAGACCTGAACGACCCACAACAGCAGAGGACCACGAAGGACACCGCCAAGAAGCTGCGGACACAACCTGAGAGAGCGTCCTACTGACTGGCCACTACACCGGCAAACCTTCGCCCTCCACTAAGTGGTACCGCGATAACAAGGAACGGAAGGCCGACCATGTCTCTGGGCCTGATAAAGGCCAAGCGTGAGCACAGCAGCAGATGAAGAGCAACACAGGCTCCGGGAGGGGAATCTACAGCGTCCCCGTGGACGACCACCCCACCACTCCCAATAACCAGGCCCGGACTGGCCATCGGGAGCACCGGGAGTTTTCCCGGTGGCCTGGCCTGCACATATAAAAAAAAAAATTATATATAAAAAAAAAAGAAATAATGTTTTTATTATAATTTTTTATTTTAATTTTTTTTGCCAGGCCATTGTTTCTAGTTGTGGCGGCGGTGCGGCGCGATAGTTTTTAGATAACCTAGATGGGTGGGGAACAACCAGGAGTTCACTGTCTGCGACAGAGTTGGAGAACTACTGACTCTCTCTTCCTCACGCGGACACACACACACACACACAATGGAGCCGTGCTGCCGCTTGTGATTGGTGGAGGCGGGACCAGGCGATACAACTGATTGACAGCGGAGGCGGTGAATGGAATGGCAGATGCACACTCCCACTTTTCTGGAAGGAGTTGTTAAATCTGACATTACAAAAAACAATATGTGGTGGTTATGATTGGGGCTGAAGTTGAATAAACAATTTATGAAAGAGAGAGATAATTCACACCTTTGCCACACCTTTGCAATTACACACCTTTGCCACATTGGCTACAAACATAATCACTGCAACGTTATCAAAAAAATAAGAATCTGATCAGACACAAGGGTTAAGTTGTTGTTCCCTTTCTAATTTCCTCAAAAACATCTAGTCTAGTTAATGTGATCAATATTATTTGACAATTGATGCTTTTTGTTGGAAATTTCAGTCAGTGAGCTCATACTTTGAGCTCATTTAATAGTTAAAATGATTGAGACAATGCAATCTTCTGTCTTTGTTGTGCATGCATGCGTGTGCTCACCACATGCGATACATGTGTCACTATTCTGGCAGTGGCTACTGTTATTATAGTATTGTAATGAAAGGTCTGTTATTTAATGTTTGTGTAAAGGGCTATTTTAAAGGGGAACTATTTTAATATTTCTTTCACTATTTGGGCACTTTTACACAATTCCTGTGAGTTTATGGAACACCTCTGTAATTTTTATTTTTTTTAATTCATTGTTTTGTATTTCTAATGAAGTCCTCAAAAACAGCATTTTTCTACCTCAAGATCTTAAGCCGTTTTGAGCCTGGGCACCTAAACCACTGCGCCGCCTGAACATTATCATGCAGCGGAGTCTCTCTGACGTCACAAATCAGCACATTTTCAGCTGACTCAGTTCAGTGAGGGTGAATATTGTGAGAGGAGAATTGGAAGAATGCGCCAATATGAGAATTAGAGACATAGATCATATTAATATAAGTCCACATAGCTAGGAAATAATGCTAAACACTGAAAAAGGCCATTTATAAGATAGTTCCCCTTTAACTGTTGATGGGTAGTGCATCAGTAAAGTGAATATGGTATTGTGCTCTTGCTCTGTTTGAATAGGTGGAGAGAGTGGTTAACTGTATTATAATAGTAAATAGAAAAATATGTTGTGCTCTTGCTTTTTTCTTTTTGAAGGTGGAGAGAGTACCATTGCTAGTGCCACAACCGTTTTATTTGAGGTTCATAACAGTACATTGTACTAAGCAATTGTTGGCTCATTAGTTAGTGATTC
Organism: Notolepis coatsorum; assembly: GCF_963971535.1. NCBI lineage: Eukaryota > Metazoa > Chordata > Actinopteri > Aulopiformes > Paralepididae > Notolepis > Notolepis coatsorum. Next base: position 127,376,838 of record NC_140167.1, read on the forward strand.
ACATGCACTAAAATTCACCAGAATGCAGGAAATTAAGTCTTTGTAACAAAAATGTTCCTGGTGGGGGACCCCCAGACCCCCCGCTTAAAAAGTGGCCTGATTGGGGCTATATTTCACGCTATATCTCCCGGTATGAATTATTTCCCCAGTCCGGCCCTGCCAATAACCCTGTGACCTTTGACAAGATACACAAGGAGTGGAGGGGGACCTGAACACACGAGAAACGCCTAATCACTTGCAGTAAAACAGGCCCAGCACATATTGTTCACATTGTTATTTTTTTAGATTACTGTCTTACTGTCTGGCGCTGCCACACGACAGACTCACAGAAACATCAACTGAATGTACGATACATTCAACACACATCAAGACCACCACAGAAGGACGCACCCCTGGCAGAGAACAGCTTGTCAACAGCGAAGCAACATCTGTCAGATTCATGCCTTCACAAACAAGAACTGTTTCACAAAGTTCATATGTATCTGGAAAATTATTAACTAAGAATATGATGAAATACAATCAGTAAGATTGCGTTAACCAATTTTATAATAACAATAAGGAATGATCACAGAGTCACATTGCAAATTATATTGTTAGACAGGGCAGAACCAGTTGGTTTGTTCCAAGACTCCAAGTGTTGTTTTGACCATTGATAGTATGCACCACAGCAAAATACTAGAACAATGCATAACGATTATCATAATCACATTTTATATCAGTTTTTATACAAACCACTAGGTTAACGGTTTTTAAATGTTTTTTTATACATTAGCCACTAGGTTAATGCCTATTTGTAAATCATATTCCTGATAATTATGCACACGATTTTGTGTTTTCACCCTGTGCACTCTGACCACACAGAGACAGTGTTCACATGTATTTAATTGGGTTATTACTATGTCTGTATGTACAACCATGATCTTAGCTCCCATAGATATTATCATGAAGACACATAGTTACCACTTAAATGTCTGAGTCACGACGTGAGCGACTGGAGCCAAGCCAAGATAGGCACAAACAGAGCTTCTAATGATTATGTTATTTGGTGTTTGATATCAGAGTTGAGGACCACTCATTGATATACAGACGCAGCGCTCAAAAATCAAACCAATTCTGCTGCTTGTCTGCTGCTTGTTGCTGCTTGTGTGCCACTTAAGTCTACTCAGGTGTTAATTTTCCGGGGCTGTTGGCTGGGGGAACAAAGGGAGGGTAGTTAACTTAAGTGCTTCCCCAGGGAGGGGGTTGGGGGCTACTGCCCTCAGACCCCCAAAATAATTTTTATATGGGCAGTCTGACTTGGGGTACTGACCATATATTAGTGTTGCAATGCATGATAAGTAAACAGTGAAAAAAGCTAAGAAATCTGATGGGGCTGGGACATTTGGGACGAATAAAAATTTAAGATGAAAATCTGCCCAGCCTGTGGGAGGAAGTGGAGGTGTGAAATCTGGCCCGGTCAAGAACAATAGGAGTCACACAATCAGTTTGGAGTGCAGTGGTGGAGGAGTGGTAGAGGCGCATGAGAGGTTTGAGTTTTGAGTGCTGTATCTGTAGGTATTTGAGTGGTTAAATCAGACCATTATTAATAAAAGAAAAGGGTGATATTCCCACATCCCACATCTCAGATATCAAAATAACACAGACTTTAGTCCAGTCAATCATGTCATGAATCACGTATGTAAATATTTCTATTTTAAACTGTTATGTCAACCAACAGATCACATTGGCCAAAATGTTCATTTATTTGAATTGTTTTCTATTTTATTCATTATCTCATAACCAATGGATTACATCGGTCCCATTCTTTTACCATATCTATTCACTCTTACCTGTTCCAAATAATCCTGGTGTATTATACATTAATCTCACCCACATAATGAAGAGAAAAGTGAGTAACTGTGGAATAATATAATGATTCCCCAACTCTCTCATGTAAAGACATCCCCCTCCCCTGATATTATACAGTAATCTTACCCACATTATGAAGAGAAAAGTGAGTAACTGTGGAATAATATAATGATTCCCCAACTCCCTCATGTAAAGACATTCCCCTCCCCTTTCTCCCCAATCCTGTGTCCCCTCCCCTTTCTCCGCAATCCTGTATCCCCGCCCCATTTGACCTATCAAATGGGACCACCTCCCCCCCTTTTAACTATATAATGCTCCTCCCAACAACATTCCAGGGCCCTCATGTATCAACCTGACGTACGCACAGATATGTGCTTAAGCCGTGCGTACGACCATTCCTAAGCAAAGTGTGGGATTTATCTATTTGAACTTGTGCTTGACTTTGTGCGTATATTTAAGCACAGGTCGGACCATGCGTAGTTGGCGCCCGGTGGTCGAATATTTTTACAACGCGGAAATAAGCACTGACTGCGCTCCGCGTAACTCAACTCGTTATTATTTTGCGCATATATTGCAGAAATACGGGAACGTTTTGATTATATTTAAAAGGCTTTGCCATTGTTAAACGTAATAAGTGGAACCCCGAAGCTGTAAGCAGAATACAAGTCATATGAACACCCACGATATAAACGCATTGCAACGAGAACAGACAGAGGTTATTTGTTGAGTGTATGTGTATACAAAACCCTTGCAATAAATGTGTCTTAAATGAATGAAAAGCATACATGCTCTGGACACAGAGCATATATCGTGTGGGTGATATCATGACTTGTATTCTGTGTCAAAGCCTAAATCAAAACGTCCCCGTATTTCTGCAATCTATGCGCAAAATAATAACGAGTTGAGTTCTAACAAAGAACGTATTACATGCTGGTAGGCTGATAGAGTAAACTATGATATGAATATGAATATGATATGATATAAAGGTATACTGGTCCATCTGCGAGGATATCGAGGACTCGAGTTGGGGGACCCTGATGTAAACAAGACAAAAGTCTTTCTCTGGTCTGCATCCCCTTAACAATTGTGTGTATTGAGCCGTACTGTATTGTACCCATTCTGCAATCTGTTAAATAAAGTTTTCATTCATTCATTCATTCAGCCATTAACTGGCGTGTTCAACTTCTGAATGACCCGTAATTCATTATAGTTCATTGTAAAATAGCGACAGTAGTGTAATTATAACGGGCTCATGCGGGAACAAGAGGTTGGCTTGCTTGTTTGGCACGGGGGGCAGAAGCAGAACACCCACCTCCAAACGCCATTAAATATTGTTTCAAATAAAAAGCGGCATACTATTATTTTGTGTCATGTTTCCAAATAAGATTGGCCACAACGGAATGCTTTCTACTTCAATTTGTTGATTAGAATAGATTACCTCGCTCCGTTGAAACTTCACTGAGCTCAGCACACAGACATAATAATAATAACAACAACAATAATAATAATAGCTTCATTTTACATAGCGCCTTTCAAGAGACCCATGCAAGGTCGCTTTACATAGATGGGGGGGGGGAATAACAAAGTAATAAAGATAGTGGACAGACTATGTAAATATGATGATGGGATTCAAGTTCGCGTTTTTATTGATCATAGGCATGCTGTCATAATCAAACATTCTAGAACATTTGTCGTCACAGATCATGTCATAATAGAACATAGGCTACATGGCATGGTCCATCGTGATATTGTGTAGACTGTTATTACTGTACCACCCATTGTGACAACAGCCTTGTGAGCTCCCGCACACAAACATGATGGAATTCAAGTGCATGTATTGATCACATAGGCAGGCTACATCATACATGGCAGTGAGATTCATTGTTCTTGTATATGCTCTCGTATTATTGTTTATATAGGCTACCCAATACTGACATCAAAATAGATTGTATGCCTCTAGAAATCATATGCAGCAGGTAGAAAATTTACGGAAAATCCGTCGCGATTTGGAATAAAATTGAGGAGAACTTTAATCCCTGGGTATTAATCAAACAAAACGGAAAAAGGCAGTCATATTCCAGCACGGTCTTTATTAGTGTTTGCGCTGCCCAGGCAGCAATGGTTAATAGATATCATATCCGACATCACCGTACGTGTACACGTCTGTCAGCCTGTCTCATAACACGCTTCCCTCGGTTTAGTCCATTTTTCCACATTTCATGGGGGTGTTCCATTACCGTATATGGTTAATCGGGGCGGTTTTGGTATGCAAATACGTGAAAGTGTGCACAAGCCTCGGCGTAGGACCAAGGTGATATTTATCATGACAGGTGTACGTAGGACCTGTGTACGCACGTGTGATAAATCCAGTTTTTTTTGTGCGTGCACACATTCTAAATTCTGTGCTTACGTGTGGAAATAGAACATTTTCTGAGGAAACTTGATAAATGAGGGCCCAGGTCTCTTTACCTGGGTCATTTCAGCTGATCACCTGGGGCGAGAGCCTCAGTCATTCTCTCTATGTACTATGTATATTTCTATCTGTTTGGTTAATAAACCTTTGTTATTATCCAAACCTCGGTTGACTGAGAACATTCTTCTTCAGGATATCCACGAATATCCCACAGTTCTAGGAGTAATGTCAAGCAGTAGTCTGACCAGTTTGTTTTGTGATGTTTGTAATTTTGTTTTGGCGCCTTTGAGGTACTTCGGTACCATGAGGTGCAAGCATAGTCGTAGTACCCTTGAATGAGTGCTCCTGCCAGAGTCTTCAGGTATTCTTGTTTACCAGAGAGGAGATCCGGTACAAGAATCGAGTTCGTTGGTTGACTTTTTTTATTACATTGGATGCCATTTTGTCACAGGAAAGATTTGCCTCTAGGATGGAACCTAGGTATGTAATTACATCTTTCCTTGAGACAATATTGTCACCCACTGTAACTGAGAAGCCGTCGGTCTTGCTGAGTTTGTTTTTTGAACCGAAGAGAATGGACTCTGTTTTACCCAGGTGTAATGATAGTTTGTTGTCAGTGAGCCAGGTGCAGATTTTGTCTAGTTCAGAGCTGAGGGTTTTTTCAACCTGTAACTTGTTCTTGTCAGAGACCAGCAGCGCTGAGTCGTCCGCGAACAGGAACAAGTTGCAGTCACAAGCTGAAGACATGTTATTTGCATAAATTAGGAACAGTAGCTGTCCTAGTATGCTTCCTTGTGGAACACCACAGCTCACTGGGAGGGGGGGGGGGGGTAGGGTACCGTTCACCTCCACCATCTGTTCTCTCCCCTCCAGGTAGGATTGCATCCAGCTCACTGATAGACTAACAAAACCAATTGCTTTTAGCTTGTCAATCAGAATGGAGTGATTGACAGTGTCGAAGGCCTTTTGTAGGTCCAGCATGACCATGCCGCAGTATTTGCCCGCGTCCACCTCTTGTTTGATGTGGTCGTTCAAATAGAGAAGGCATGTGTCAGTGGAGTGGGATGTTCTGAAGCCAGATTGGAATTCGTAGATTCGATTTTTTTCCGCAAGGTACTTTTCGACCTGTTCGTATAAAACATTTTCCATGACCTTCGAGATGGAGGTAAGTATAGAAACAGGGCGGTAGTTGCCTGGGTCTAATTTGCTGCCCTTTTTGTGCAGGGGGGCTACTCTCGCAATTTTTAAGTCTTTGGGTACGTGTTCCTGTTTTATGGAGAGGTTTATTATGTGTGTGATGACTGGGGTGATGGCGGCTGCTGAGTCTCTGAGTAATTTGGAGGGGATATTGTCATGGCCAGTGGCCTTGTTATGTTGGAGGGCGCTCAGTTTTTTGAGTACCTCATCTGTTGTTACCATTTCGAGTTTGAAAT